>NC_134137.1:96360681-96663712 GCF_033958435.1 Carettochelys insculpta | reverse complement strand
CCTTCTGGAGGGCGGCCAGGAAACCCAGGGGTGGGACAACGGTGCTGAGTCAGTGCCACAGCATGGGCAGGACTAATTGATTAAGCACCCATGCCCTCCCCCGTAGGGAGAGGCACTGGAGCAGCCCCACCCACCTCCGCAACCGCTCAGCCACCCTGCCCTCTAAACCCTGCCAGTTTTCTGGTGGAGAGGGATGCGTGGCACATAGGAAGACACCCAGATAGGACAGCGGACTCGCACTCCACCGAATGGCCTGAAGCGCTGGCGGGAGGTGGCCCAGCTGCCACCCAGCCCCAACCACCAGGCCCGAGCTCTTGACCCAGTTGACCCGGGCAGAGGAGACTGCCGAGTAGATGGCTTGGCAGGCCTCCAACTGCACCAGGTCTCCCGGGTCCTGGACCATGAGGAGTATGTCATCGGCATGCACCGACAGGACCAGCCGCAGCTCTGGCTCACAGAGCACCAACCCTGTCAACCTTCACCGAAGGAGAGAGAGGAAGGGCTTGATGGCCAGAGCATAGAGCTGGCCTGACAGCGGGCAGCCCTGACGCACCCCTCTCCCGAAGCTGACCGGAGCGGTCAGGGTCCAGTTGAGCTTGACAAGACACTCTGAGGCAGCGTACAGCACCTGGAGAAACCTGATGAAATGGGGTCCGAAGCTGAAGGCCTGCAGAGTGTCCAGGAGATACCCGTGGTCCACCCTGTCGAACGCCTTCTCATGGTCCAAGGACAGGAGGGCGAATGACAGACCGTTCCTACACCCAAGCTCCAAGAGATCCCGGGCCAGATAGAGGTTATCGAAGATAGTACAGCCCGGGACGGTGTAGGTCTGGTCGGGGTGGACCACATCCTGCAGCACAGACCCCAAGCAACGGGAGATGGCTTTGGCAATTATCTTGTAGTCCGTGCCGAGGAGAGAGATGGGATGCCAGTTCCGAAGGTCGCGGGGGTCCCCCTTTTTGGGCAGCAGGGTGAGGACGGCCCGCCTGCATGACAGGGGGAGGACCCTGCTCTGTAAGGACTCGGTCCAGACACTGAGCAGGTCTGGGCCGAGGATGTCCCAAAACACGCGGTAGAACTCCACGGTCAGCCCGTCCATGCCCGGGGATTTGTTGGTGGGCATGAGACGGAGGGCTTCCGAGAGTTCGGCCAGAGTGAAAGGAAGCTCCAGCCGGTCCCGGCCGCCTGTGCTGACCAGAGGGAATTGGTCCCAAAGCACTCTGTAGGCGTCGGCGTCGGTTGGAACCGGGGAGAAAAGGGTGGTGTAGAAGGCACGAGCCCTCTTGCGCATCTCCGCCAGATTCATAAGAGGGGTGCTATCCTCCGCGAGGAGGCAGAGGATATGTTTCTTGGCACCCCTCTTTTTCTCCAGGGTGTAGAAGAAGCAGAAGCCGCAGTCCATCTCCCGAAGAAGATGGATCCACGGCCTCACATAGGCCCCCTGCGCCCGAAGGGCGTCGAGGGCCCTGAGCTCATCCCAGTTCTCCCGTTATGTGCCACAGAGGGGTGGATCCCCGGGGCTGGTGGCCAGGCGCCTCTCCAGCTCAAGAACCTCCCGCTCCAGCTGTCCTATCAACACATCCCGCCGCCAGCTGGCCCCCCGTGTATAGTCGCGGCAGAAGTGCCGCGTGCACACCTTTCCCAGATTCTACCACCGCCACGCCGAGGGAAAGGCGCACCGTTGCCTGCGCCAGGCCAGCCAGAAGTCCTGGAAGGACGCCATGAAGCCCACATCCCCCAGCAGGCTGTTATTAAAATGCCAGTCAGCCGACCCCTGCTTCCCCGGTGAAAGGGAAGCCTTCATGGCCACCAGGTGGTGGTCCGAGAAGGGGGCCGGCTGAACGCTGGAGGAGTGGGCTTGGGAAAGGTGTTGCCGAGTAATATAGATGAGGTCCAACCAGGAGTGTACAGATTTGTGGCCCACCACTTGGACGTAGGTAAAGATGGTATCCTCGTCCGGGTGGTGGCTGCACCAGACATCCATCAGGGAGCGATGGTTGATGAGCTCCCTGAGGATGTCCGCAGCAGCCTGGCACTGCTCAGTCACCGTACGGTCCCATTTCTCGAGGGTGCAATTGAAATCCCCTCCGAGGACCAGGCACTCGCGAGGATCGATGGAGTCGAGGAAGGCCGCCACCTGCCGGAAGAAAGATGTTCTCTCCAGGCCGGATATCGGGGCGTAGATGTTGAGGAGGTGGAGGGGCAGCCTCTGTATCCATACCCGGATATACAGCAGGCAGCCTGGCATGACCTCGATGCTCCCCAGCACCTCGGGCTGCAGGTCTGGGGAGAACAGGGTTGCTACCCCAGCCCGATGGGCCGAGAGGTGACTAAGATGGACCCCGTCTCCCCACTCCAACCACCAACTGGCTTTGGCAGCCGGAGTAGTGTGGGTCTCCTGCAAGAAGGTGACTGAGTACCGCCCCTCCCGGAGGAAGGAGAGCACTCGGCACCTGCGGAGACCTGACCCGCAGCCCCTGGCATTTAATGAGGCAAAGATGATCGGTGCCATTTGGACGGCTGGGGAAGATTCTCGCTGAAGGAAGCACCGACGGCCCCTGTGGGGCCATGCAGCAAGCTGTGACCGATGCCAAAGGTAATTAAGGCATCATGGAAGCCGCAGGCCCATTGGTAGGCGGTGGCGTCCCTCCTCCCAGTCCCTTTGCCCTCTTTTAAAAGGGCCCTCACGGACTCTAGGAAGGCGTGGAAGCCACCCCAGCGCTGAAGGGCAAGAGCAACCTTGTTCTTGGACCCGCAGACATCGTCCAAGAACTGGTGTATCTCGCCCACCAGCGCTTGGGGTGCTGGGGTTTCAGGGTGCCGGGGATCCGTCAGCCCCGTTTTCTTTAGGGCCCGCAGCTGGATAAAAGGTCAAAGCGGGGAGTGGGGTCTAAGTTTGGGAGGGATGGGGGCGGCAGAGGGAGAACAGCCCCGGAGGTTCTTGGAGTGGGCGGTATGGCAAAGGCCTCCCAGGCGATCACAGCCTCGGGGGCAGACCTAGGTGGACAAATGTTGAGGAGAGGGGTGGGGGGGAGGGTGGGGAGGATGAGGTTTGGAGGGGAAGGGTCTGAAGGGGGTGGAGGGGGGGGAGGAGGAAGGGGCGGGAGTGGTGGAAGAGGGGGAAGGGGAGGGCCTGGAGCGGGGAGGGTTATAGGTTTTTGGATGGGGCATTGATTGGAGAGGCGAGCAGGGGTGGGGGTAGAGAGGGGGGCCAGGTTGGGAGTAGGGCCTGGGATGGGAGCGGAGGGGATCTCGGAAGGGGGAACTTCCATGGGCGGTGGAAGGGGAGTTGGAGTTAGAGGCAAGGTGCCCAAGTGCTCGGCGGTGGGCACCGACGGGGTGACGGGAATGGTGGTAGGGTCTTTGGGTCCAAGAGGGGAGGGAGGGCATAATGGGAACACCAGTTCTCCCAGGGCATCCAGGGGCTGGCCAACCCCCGCCGGGAGGTCATCCCCGATTGAGAAGGGGGCTGCACCCTGCGACGTCCCAGAGCAGGGAAGGGGGGGCAGTTAAAGGAGTGCTAGTGGACAGGGAGAGGGGGAGCGAGGGGGGTGGGGAGTAGAGGGACGGACTGCAGGCCTCCAATAGAAGGCCGTCCATGTCAAGGGCCACTGGAGTGAGACCCAGGGCCTCAACCTCCTGCGAGAGGAGGGCGAGGCCGAGGCTTACCTCCTCCGGACGCTCCACAGGGGCAAGCTGGGCAGTGACCAGAGGGGTGTTGGAGGAGGGCGAGGGGGACGACGGAGGCAGTCTCTGGTTTTTGAGGTTCCGGCTCTGGGGCAGAAGGGGTGGTGTCCTCTATGGCCGCCGCGGCAACTCCAGCCACCCCTGGCAGACAGTCGGTGGCCAGGGTTTCGGTGGGTGGGCTGGGGCTGGCAGCTGTTTTTGGTGCTTTGCGGGTGTGGTATGGAGCACACACACTTCCTTTCTTCCTTTTTCCCCCTTCCAGCACCCAGTCCTCTGAGGAGCGGGGCTGGGCGGCAGAGGAGGAAGGGCCAGGGGACTGAGGCAGCAAGGAGGGAGGGAGGAAAGGAGGGGCCGGGACAGCAGGGGGAGGGGACGGCCTGCCCTGGGTTGGGCCCTGCCCAGGTCCTGCTGCCGGCCCTGCCTCCCTCTCCTCTGCAGGCCCAGCTCTTGTGCCTGCTCGGGTGCCGGCACCCGCTTCTTCCTGCCCAGCACCATGAAGCTGGGTGCCCTCTGATGCCCAAGAGGCGATGGATCCGTCTGGAACGAGAGGAGGAGGGGCGGTCCCAGGGTCTGTCACAGTCAGGGTGCCTCTGGTCTCGTGGCTGGCGCCCCCTGGGTCGGAGGAGGTCCCGGGCTCCTCTTTGTGCCAGACCAGGGGGCAATCCATCCAGATGTGCCCCGCTGCCCAGAACACGAAACACTGGGCCCCCCCCCGAGGTAAAAGACCCGGTACTGGGCCCCTTGATAGAGCACCAGTATAGCCCCCTCCTGGGCTACCCGGCCCTGTGCTGCCACCAGTGACAGTTGTACCCGAGCCTGCCAGTGGAAAGAAAGCACATGCCGAAGGGTGGGGTCCTTGCAGCCTATGGGGAGGGGGCTCAGGACCGACAGAGGCTGGCCCAGGGTGGCAAGGAAAGGCAGAAGGGCGGTGTTAGGGAGGAAGGGCAGGATGGAGGAGAACACCACCCACACGCCCAGGTCTTCCAGCGGCTCCAGGGGGACGTGCACGCCCCCTACCGCCAAGGCGTTCGATGCCGCCTCCTGGGCAGCGGCGTCCGAAGCCAGGAAGAAGACAATCTTCCCGAACATCTGAGAGGCCGCCACCATGGCCACAGGCCCCACCACCCATGCCAATGCCCGCACGTAGGTTTCCACGTGGGGTGAGGCAGCCACCAGGAGGCAGCGGACTCCATGCCTCCTGGTGAGCGCAGGAAAGGGGCCGCGACTGTCGGGGGTGGTAGTTCTGGTGGAGGCACAGAGAGCAGGGTGCGAGGCGGCAGCCGCCACCTGGGTGTGTGCCCTGGGTGCCGACGAATCGGAGCCCCCAGGCGCGGTGGTGGGAACAGGGGGGCAGGGAGAAGGGGGAGCTGCACCAGATGTTGCAGCAGCTGGGGTAAGAGCCCCCGCCACGGGAGGTTTGGCCTTCCGGGCGCAGCTCTTGTATTTCTTTTTCCCCTGGCCCTTCCTACCCTTTTGGGGGGTTGGGTTCAGGGCAGGGTCACCGGAAGATGCTGCGGCGGGGGTGGCAGGAGCCCCGGAGCCTACGCCTGCACCCTCGACCGACGAGATGGCAAGGACCCCGGCAGCCCTGGACGAGGAGGCTGCCATTTCAGAGGTGGAAGGGGTGCCAGTGGAGGGAAGAGGGAGGTGGGCATTGCCAGATGGCCCCCCGGTGGTTGTAGAGGCCATAGTGAGGGGTGCAAGGGTGAGAGAATTTATTTGGGTGGGGCACTTTAAGAAAGAGTGGGGGAGGGGAGAGAGGAGAGGAGAAGGGAGGGAGAAAGTGGCTACCCCTCCCCCACTGGCCAAGCTGAGGACCTGGTCAGGTGGGGGTGGGGCAGGAGGAGAGAGGGAGGTGCAAGGGGGCCACAACTCCCAGCACAGGGTGGTAAGCGGCTCCTGCAGCTGCACTGGGATGTGTGTGGGAGGGATTCAATATTTGTAAGTGTGGGGAGGTGAGTGAGTGAAAGGGGAGGGGCTCAGGCACTTAACAGAAGAAGGTGGGGAGCATGGGCACAAGGAATGGGGGGCAAGGTGGAAGGGTGGCAAAGCCAACCAAAGGGGGCGGGGTTAGGGGAAAGAGTGTGCCCATGGGTGCCTGAGGGTGGGCCCACAGCAGCCACTGCAGAGCCCCACAAGTGCAGGAAGGAGGAAGGGGCAGATGATTAGGGTGGGGCCCAGATAGAAAGGGCCCCGGCGGCAGCTGGGTGTGGAGGGCGGCAGGGCGGTGAAGGAGGTGGTGGCTACAGGGGTGGGGCAGGGACCACATGCTAACACCCCACCCCCATCTATGCAGCCTCTCCCTGGAGCCCCAGTGGGGAGGGGCCCCACCCAAACTCACCACCCCAACTCACCACCCCAAGCCACTCCACAGCAAGCTGTGGAGGGAAGCCCAGCCATCACCCAAGAAAGCCCCTTACCTCCTCCGGAGCAGTGAGGATGCAGTGGCCAGTGGATGGAAAGGTGGGCCCAAGTAGAGAGCCAGCAGAATCCCCCCCAGAAGATGGAAGGAGGGGGGTACACTCCTCCCCGCCAAGAGGCAGGGTAGCAGGAGTTCCCCCTCACACCACCCACACAGCAGGTCTAGAAGAAACTAGCTGGGAGGGGTGGGGTGGGGTGGGGTGGGGAGAAGAAAGCAGCCTGCCCAAGGCAGGGATTAGAAGCTGGCCCAGAAGGGGGGCCAAAAGACAGCCCCAGGGGACCTGAAGCAGCCAAAAGCTGCCCACCCCCCAGCACCTCACTTCCCCACCGCAGGGCTCCCCAAATGGGATCCCCCCTGCAGCCTAGAGGACAGAGTGTTTCTGTTCCTTGTCTAGGCCCAGACCTTCATTTGTCAGATAGGCCCTGTGCTCCCTATAAAAGGCTCCCCATCTGGTAGCAGGGGAAAGGGTTTTGGGAGGTGCACCAGAGGAACAGGAGCAGAGCAAAAATGTACCACAGGGAAGTGGTGGGCAAAGTGGCCCAGGGTGAGGCTGCTACTTTGGGGCAGGGGTAAAGGTCCTGCCGGTTGCCTCTTGTTCTCATAGGGACCCTGGGCCGGAGTCCAGGGTAGAGGGTGGGTCTGGACTCCCCCCACCCTTCCCCCGAGGGATCACTTTACTGGAGCAGGCGGGGGCCTGCAAGGGGACTGGTATTATTCTCCCTGTACTGGTCCTGCCTATGATGAGGATGGCTCGCTAGGCGGAGACCCCTGCCTTTGCAAGGGCCTGGGCAAAAAGGGGCCTCTGTGAGTCTCTGAGGCAGCACAGATCCACCAGGAAGCGCAGGGACCCACCGAGGCTGACAAGGGACTTTGTCACATGTGTTTAAGCCATGAACAGTAATGAACCAGGCAGGGAAACAAAAGAAGTTGCTCCAGGCAGCAGAGAAGATCCTTTCTTGTAAATTCTTCTTGTCTCCTGAATCTTAACTGGAGATATTTTCCAAAGGGGCCACTGACATGATAAAAAGGGGGGTAACACCCCTTCTTACTTTGTCCATCAGATGGGGAAAGCCTTGCTTTGCATTTGACACCGTTTGTTAACTTAGGCACTAGTTGTGTTTTATCTTTATTTTTCTTGAACCATTTCCTATGTTTATGCGTCATTACTTGTATTCAGGTAAAACCTGTTTCTTTGTTTCATTGTTTTGTCTAGCAGTGTGTTGGAATTGAAATGTTTGGGAAATTCCATTTGGGGTAACAAGATCCATGCATATCATTGCTATTCAGGAAATGACAGACTTTATATATGTTTATGTTGCTCAGGAAGAGCTGGTAATACAGAACATCTGTTAAAGAAGGGAAGTCTAGGACTGGGGTAATTCTGGGGTTGCCCTGCAATATCTACAGATGCAAACACTCACATTTCACAGTTTGCTGTTTTCTGTTTGCTTATTTCATGTAATGTGGGGAAAAAAACAGTGAAGGGTAAAATTGAGCAACCATGAAAAAAATCAGAGGTTTTAGTGACCAAATTTGAGAAAAAAATACATTGTTAGGGAGAACAAGCATCAAAAGTGGCAGAAATGAGAATGTCGGAACAGGAACCTGCCCATCGGAGATCCCTGAAAGATGAGATGCTAAAAGAGAATTGAGAAACAGATTCCCACAAGTGAGCCGTGGAGTGGGAGCAGAAAAAAAATAGTTTCACTCTAATACATAGTGGAATCTGAGAAGCAGAAAGAAGAGAGAGAAACAGCTGCACATGAACAAGTCATGGAACTGAAAGAGGAAAAAAAGCCCAAGTAGAAGAGAAGGAGAAGCAATAAAATCAGCACATGATAGAAGAAAAAAAATGGTCAGGTGCCAGAGTCGCCAATTTCTCTGTCCACTCAACAAACCCTCAATTTGGGCAAGTTGTGTCCTGCATAGAAGGAATCAGATTGCACTGAAAAATACTTTGCCACTTTTGAAAGGTTTTGTGGTTAGGTTCAGAAGGTTCAAAAAGTTCCTGAGGACAAGAAATTCCCCACTCTTATTGCAAAACTGTCAGGATAAGCTTTAAGTACCTTTAATGAAAGTAAAATTTCAGAAAATTTAATATATTTTGGACTTCAGAAAGCTGCTTTACAATTATTTTAAATTACTCCTGAAGTGTTTATGTTTATGTAGGCTCAATCCTACTATTAGATCCTCTGATTTTTACTAGAAGGATCTTTTATGCTGTAATCTTTCTCTAGAGAATACAACTTCCATGATGCCTTAAGAAAAAGAAGAAAACTGTGGCAGAGAAAATGGATTGTGGTCTCCCTGTTTTGGGAAGGTGGGCCTGCTTTTGAGGGCATTCTGTGGCCTCTGATCAAACTGACAACTTCAGGGCAGGTGTGGAACTTTTTCCAAGTCCAGAAACTGCTACTGGAAGCAAGAGCATGCAGCTCAGAGTTGGCTGAAGAAGAAACCCTGCAGAGAAGTAGCTGTAATTATCTGTTCCTGTTAAAGTGTTGCATGGGTCAGCTCTGGTGTTAGAGGGGCTCTTCAGCTTACTGCCTTGCCTGGACTGACACAACACAAAAAAGCAGTCCAGTAGCACTTTAAAGACTAACAAAATAATTTACTAGGTGGTAAGTTTTCATGGGACAGACTGACTTCTTCAGACCATAGCCATACCAGAACAGACTCAATATTTAAGGCAAGAGAACCAAAAATTGTTATCAAGGTAGACAAATCAGAGAAAGTATAATCAAGGTGAGCAAACCAGAAGAGCAGAGGGGCAGTAGACAGGGCGGGGGGGCGGGGGGGAGTCAAGAGTCAGATAAAGCAAAGTATGTAAAAAAAGTTCATATAATGACCCAGGTAATTGCCATCCTGGTTCAAACCACATGTTAATGTGTTGAATTTGAATATAAAAGAGAGCTCAGTGCTCTCTTTTTGTAGGCAAATGTTAAAGTTCCTTTTCAGTAAAACACAGGCTTTCAGGTCATTAACAGAATGGCCCACTCCATTAGAGAGCTGGCTGACAGGTTTGTGAATTAGGAGTTTTTTGATCTCTGTTTTGTGTTGATTTATTGTTTGTCAAAGTGTTTACCATTTGTCCTACATACATAGTGGCTGTGTCTACAGGTGCCCCAAACTTCGAAATGGCCACGCAAATGGCCATTTCAAAGTTTACTAATGAAGCGCTGAAATGCATATTCAGCACTTCATTAGCATGCGGGCGGCCGCGGCACTTCGAAATTGACACGCCTTGCCGCCTCGCCTCTCGTCCAGACGGGGCTCCTTGTCGAAAGGATGCCGCCTACTTCGAAGTCCCCTTATTCCCATGAGCTGATGGGAATAAGGGGACTTCGAAGTAGGCGGGGCCCTTTCGAAAAGGAGCCCCGTCTGGACGAGAGGCGCGGCGGCGAGGGGCGTCAATTTCGAAGTGCCGTGGCCGCCCGCATGCTAATGAAGTGCTGAATATGCATTTCAGCGCTTCATTAGTAAACTTCGAAATGGCCATTTGCGTGGCCATTTCGAAGTTTGGGGCACGTGTAGACGTAGCCAGTATGCGGGCACTGTTGGCACATGATGGCATATATGAAGTTAGTTGAGGAACATGAGAATGTGCCCGTGATTCTGTGAGTAACCTGGTTAGGTACAGTGATGGTATCTCCAGAATAGATATGTGGACAACATTGCCAATGGGGCTTGTTGCAAGAAGAAGTTCCAGGATTGGTGGTATTGTGGTATAGGCTGTGGTTGCTGTTAAGAATCCTCATAAGGCTGGGAGGTTGTCTGTAGGTGAGAACAGGCCTATCACCCATGGCCTTCTGGAGTGTGGCATCTTAATTAAGGATAGGTTGTAGATCTTTAATGATGCATTGCAGTGGTTTGAGTTGGGGGCTGTAGGTAATGACCAGTGGTGTTCTGTTGGTGTGGGTTTTTTTTTTTTTGGGCCTATCTTGGAGTAGTTGGTTTCTGAGTATTCGTCTGGCCCTGACTACTTGGTTTTTTTTGTGATTGTTTTTTTTTTTACTTCCCCTGGTGGGTAATTCAGAATTCAGGTTTATGACTATTTGGTAAAGATCTTGTAGTTTTTGGTCTCTGTCAGTAGGATCAGAGCAAATGTGATTGTACCTTGACTGTAAACAATTGATCTTGTTGTGAGTGCAGGATGGAAACTAGAAGCATGTAAGTACAGTGGTCAGTGGGTTTCCAGTAGAGTGTGGTACTGATTAGGCCATCATTGATTTGTACTGTAGCATCCAGGAAGTGTATCTCTCACGTGGAGTGGTCGAGGCATAAGTTGATGGTGGGGTGCAGATTGTTAAAGTCTCTGTGGAATTCTTCCAGGGTTTCTTTACCATGGGTCCAAATCATAAAGATGTCATTGATGCATTGTAAGTAAAGGAGGGGTAAAAGTGGTCAAGAGCTGAAGAATCTTTGTTCCACGTCAGCCATAAATATATTAACATAGTATGGGGCCATGCGGGTGCCCATAGCAGTTCCACTAATCTGGGGCACCTGGCATTGGCCACTGTCGGCAGACGGGATACTGGGCTGGATGGACCTTTGGTCTGACCCAGTATGGCCATTCTTATGTTCTTATGGAGGTATAAGTTGTCCCTAAATTGGAAATAATTGTGGGAGAGCAAAGTTACAGAGGTCAGACACCAGACTGGTGGTGGTGATATTCCTGCTCACTAGTAATCCATCTTCATGTAGAATATTAGTGCACAGAGCCTCTACATCCATGGTGGCAAGAATGGTGTTGTCAGGAAGTTTTTTGATGTTTTGTAATTTCCTCAAGAAGTCAGTGGTATCTCGGAGATAGCTGGGAGTGTTGGTGATGTAGGGTTTAGAACCTGTGCCAAACTGTCTGCAATCCAGTGGAGCACTGCAAATGTACCAACAGAACTCTGATACCTGAGAAGTGAACACCCTGGGGTGAGATAACAGTTGGCTATGTAAATACCAGTTAACTAAGTGTTGTTTATTTCTGTGAGCTTTAATTGATTTTATTCATCTTTAGTCTGTAAACCTGTTTCCTTAAATTGTTAAGTAAAGGTGTGCTAATTCTAATGTAACCAATTAGATGCATATTATTTATAATTGCTATTTTAAGGTTAAATACAGACTATAACTGGAATAAATATTCCTGGAGGTTCCCAAGGAACACTGAAGTGTGGACAGGTGGTAGTACCATTTTATATACCTTCAGAAATAAGGAAAGGAAAGGGGATTTCCAACTATTGAGCATCACCACTGGGACACTCAAGAGCTCCTTAAATATTAAAACCACCAGATGCTCAAGTGAGTGTTGCCTGTTCCCAAATAACCCAGGGAGGAAGGATAGGAGGGCAACATTAAAATTAAGAAATCTCAAGAAAGGGACTTGTATGAGTCATAGTCAATATGTTTAGAAGTTGTGGAACTTAATGAGAAAGTGGGTAACAGGTAAGGGCTGAGGATTATGACCAGCTCTTTGATCTCTTTATTCAAGAACATATCTTAAACATAGACAACACAGATCTGATGAATAGCCTGTGGGATAACTCTTCAACATTTGTGTTAGAAATGGCCACTCTGTCAAATGACCCAGAAATTCCAGAACTACTGGGCATCATCCCACTCCCCCATGACCAGTTGCTCCCATCACTCTGAGTTGGTGGGATAGCTCCGGAGCCTGCAGTGCCCCTGGGAGAGGCAGATGACCCCATGGTCTGGGTCATCTCCTTCTGCCCCTGGTGGGGGGGGGGCGTACCAGGAGCTGCGAGATGGCCACCCTTGCTACTACCAGCAGGGCGCCCAGTCTGCTGGTAGCAGTCAGAAGAATTTCCAGCTGCTGCTGGTCCACGCTCATTCCTGTGAACACTGTGTCTGCAGGGCTTTTGGTAGCACCACAGGCCTAGTGCTGTGCGGGCCGAGGGTGTTGGGGAGGGGCCCTTTAATGGTGTGGCTTGTTGTGGCCCTGGAAGGGCTTGACCACCCGACGACCTCATCCATGGTGTTTCCTGCCCCTTCTTTTGAAAGAGGTCATGGGTGTGTGTGGATGCTCTCTTTCAATGTCCTGGATGGCCTCTTTTGATGGGGCATGGAGCCCTTTTGATGGTGCTTTTTGATGGCAGCAGCCCTAGCCCTCATGTACGTGCTTCCCTTCGAAAGGGCATCTTTCAAACACTCTCTTTTGAAAGGCACCCTTTCGAAAGAGTGCCCTAGTGTAGGTGTAGCTACAAAAGCTACTGCTACACTACTGAGATCTTTTGAAAGAAGCCCTTCCAGAAGATCTCTTCTGAAAGAACTTCTTTTCAAAGGGTGCGTCCACACATAAAAAAGAGGATCAAAAGAGCAATCTGATCTTCCAAAAGAGAGCTCCCAGACAGCTCCCACTCTCAAAACAATGGGCCAAGGATTAAAAAGTCAGGCCCCGTGATGACAGCTCTTTTGAAAAAAGGACCTGGGGAGCATCTACTCATGATTCCTTCCTAAAGAAGGTTTGGAAAGGGGTGCTCTTCCTGAAATAGGAAAGGAAGAGTGATTTCAAAAGAAGAACCACATTCTTTCTGTTTACCTTTGAAAGAACAGTTTTTATATGTAGCTGCTCCACAGGCTCTTTCGAATGAGTCCCCTTCTTTTGAAAAATCTTTCAAGAGAACCTGCTAGTGTAGACACAGCCAAAATGTATTTCAGAATAGCACCCAGCTGTTTTGAAAAAGCATTTCCAGACACATGGCACAATTCTGAAATAGTGCCATTGGAGCCCATTATGACATATTTCAAAATAATGCTATTCCATGTCTTCATAGTGCCTATTTTGAAATAGCAATTTTGAAATGTGTGGTTCCTCTCCCTTTGGTTGCATCTACACTAGCATGTCCTTTCAAAAAAGCTGGAACTTTTATGAAAGAATCTTCAGAGCTCTACACACAAAATATGCTCTTTTGAACTGAAATCAAAAGAACACAGCTTTTTTCTTCCAGAATCCATCTTCCACTCCCAGATCAGGAAAAGCACTTTTTTTTTTTCAGAGAATCTTTAAAAAAAAAAAAAAAAGGTGTGTAGATGCTTCAGGGACCCTTCTTTCAAAAGAGGCATCCTCTATAGCACTGGCCATCTGGAGCATGGAGACACCCTGACCAGCACTATCTGAGCTCTATGCTCCCTGCATCCTGCCACCATAAAAATGCAGGGAGTCCCAGAGACACCCTGGCAGGAAGCTGAGAGTGTGGAGGCTGCAAGGAGAGAACCCTCACAGCTACCCCATGCAGCACACATCCGCCCCATGGCGTAGAGCCAGCCACCCTGCAACCCCTATGGAACCCCCAGGGAGCCAGCTGAGAGGTCCCAGGGGCCCACCCTGTCCACAAAAAGAGGTAAGCCTCTTGGACAGAGCCCAAGTGTTGGGACTTCCGGGGCCTCTGGCATAAGGAGGGTGTCCTCGTGATGACAACAGGGAAGAGGTGCAATGTCCTTGCCTGTGGCTGGCTGACCATGGGAATCACTGCCCGAGAATACTTTGCCTGGACCTTGGGGCAAGAACACACAAGGGTGCAAAAGCTTATCTGGGGTACATCCAGGCCAGGGATGTCAGGTTTTTGGGGACAGGACCAGCCACCTGCACCTTCTATAGGGAGCTCAACGGCCTTCTCATATGTGAGGACAGCTCCCCACCCCATGATGTCCTCAACAGTACATCAGAACAGCCCCCTGCAACACCAGAAGATGATCCAGGTCTGGACAGGAACCAGCCTGTACCCTCCAGCAAGGTCACTGCACTGGAGCCGGAGTCAGAGACCCCATATGAGGATGACTCAACCGATGGGACACTTGTGATTGCTGTGTTCTTAGGCTCATTGAACCATGCCACCTTGAACTGGGCATCCTGGACATTGCTGAGGGACCCTCTGGTAAGTGTGTAGGATGTTGCACACCCTGGAGCATGGGGGAGGAGCATCTGCCCCTGCCACTGCCTGAGATAGGCCATCCACATGGGTGACAGCCTTACCCTGGACTCCCCACTAAGGAGTGCACCTCCAGCACATGGGCATGCCTGCAGGTGACGTCAGCACCTGCCCTGAGGGACAGCAATGAGGGCCCCTAGTGTGTGGGGAGGGCATGGCCAGGAAGGGCCAGGCTATGTCCATCTCACTCGCTACTGAAGTGGGAGCTGCTCTGTGCCCAGACATTCCACCTTTACTGCTAGCCTGTTCCCAAGGGGCAGGAGACCTGCAACAGTCAGTCCCATCCCCAAGGTACCTCAGACTTCCTGTGTGGCAGGGCCTGCCATGCAAGGCATACATACCACTACTCCCAGGTCACCCTATCCCTCAGACTCAGGGTGAAGACAGCTTCCCACAGAGGGTAGGGGGACATGGCCCTTAGAGCTGGGAGGTGGGACTGACATCCTCTCTCTCTCTACCTTTCCATCGTTACAGCTACTTCATCTGAGGGGTGGGTGATCCCCAGCCCATGCCCCCAGCACCAGCCAGCCCCATCCAGGGACCAGAGCCAGGAAGTCTGGGAGTGGTTGTGGAGAGGGCCAATGCCCAGCTGGGCTCACAGCCAGTGGGCACATAGCCACTAGAAGGATGATGAAGCTGTGGTGTATACAGCTACTGTCTGCTACCAGAATGAACTGGAGGAGTGGTGGCTGTGGCTGGATGACGCCAACCTGGCCTGGCAGTGGGAGGCCTGGGCAAGGTAGTGGTCACCCTCCAGACCATCTGCAGGGTCCTTGCAGAGCAGCCAGCTCAGACTCTTGACCTCCCCACCCCCTAAGCTCTCCCCCAATTGCCTCCCACCGCCCCTTCTGCCCTGCTCCCAGCTAAGCTCTCCTCTGTTGTCTTATGGGGCCTTACCCAATGGATATTGGTCACAGTAGGCCCTGCCATGCCAGCCCCTCCTGCTACCCTTTGCTGAGCCTGAGCCTGCTGAACTCCTCCCATGACCCTATCTGCCAAAATCCTGGACTTTGGGGTTAGTGTGCTTGTGGCTGCCATGGCTTGTGGCCCCCAACCTGCTCAGAGGAGTAAGGCCCCACACCCCCTGTCCCAGGCCCATCCTTCAAGTTCAGGTGTCCCCACCCCATACCAAGCACTCCTCCATGTATATAATGCTTCCCTGTAAAAGTTCTGAGGTTATTTTTCTTGTTTCAAAATATTTAGTTTGTTTAAGTATATTGTTTATTTTTTCTACATCCCTGTGCCCCATGTTATTGTGGGGGATGGGATGAAGGGTAGAAGAATGGGAAGGGTTGTGGGGGCATGGGGTGGAGGATCCTGTGGGGGATGCCTGAGGGAGGGCCACAGGGGCAGGCCTCAGTTTTCCACCCCATGAGGAAGGTCTTTTCATCCTTGGCCTCCACAAGGTTGTGAAGGGCACAGCATACCCCCACCAGCTGGCAGACACTGTGAACCGCAACATCCAGGTGCAGAGACCCAACATCCAGGTGTGTGAGCAGACAGCAGAACCATGCCTTCAGGCAGCCAAAGGCACACTCTACTGGGTAGTGTGCCAGGCCAAGACAGCTGTTGAACAGCTCTTGGGTGGGGTCAGGGTGGCCTGTGTATGGATGCATGAGCCAGGACTGCAGGGGGTAGGCCACATCACCCACCATACACAGGGAAATGGTGATGCCTCTGATCATGAGGTCCTGGTGGGGGATGTAGGTCCCGGCCTCCATCCTCCAGCAGAGCCTGGAGTTCCAGAAGACCCATATTTTATGGGCCCTGCCTGGCCATCCCAAATAAATTTCCATAAAGTGTTTCCTATGGTCCACTGGGACCTGCAGCACCACAAAATGGTAGCCCTTGCCATTAATGTAGCAGCATGCACTGTGGTCTGGGGCTTAGATGGCGATGCGCATGCTTTTGATGGTGCTGAAACAGTCAGGGAAGTTGAGGGCAGTGAATTCAGCAATGGCCACGTCCAGGTCCCTGGTGTGGATGACCCTCTGGAACAGCACTGCATTAATCAGTGCCATGACCTGCAGCGGACAAAGAGTGACCACACTTGTGTGTGAGTGAAGGGGTGACCCTGGCTACGATGGGATGCCCTACCAGCTCCTGTCTCCCTCTTTGCCCATGGGCCCTCACCCCCACCCACTGCAAGGCTGACCCTCTGATATCAGTTTTGTGGGAGGGTGGAACATCATAGTCTCCCAGGGCTAGGCCTCCCTGTCCCCTCTCCCCCATCACACCTCTGGCCATAGCTCCCAAAGGTCCCCCTTGCCCAGCAGCCCCCTCCCCATGCTGGGCTTGCAAGTGGAGCCTGTCTTACTTCAAGGAGGACAGCCCCAGTGGTTGACTTGTCCATTCCAAACTACTGCCCCATGGAATGGTAGCTGTCTGTGGTGACCAGCTTCCAAATGGTGACGGCCACATGCTTCTCAAGGGTCAGGGTGGGCTACATGCAGGTATCCTGGCATGAGAGGGTGAAGGCAAACCAGCTGCAGAGCTCCAAGAATGTTTCTTTCTGCATGTGAAAATTCTGCAGCCACCGTGTGTCATCCCAATCACCCAGGACCAGCTGGTCCTACAAGTCAGAGCTGGTTGGGTAGATCCAGAGAGGCCGGATGGCCCATGGAAGGGAGTGGCCAGGGCTGGGTTGGAGGCCCCCAGGGTTATGTCTCAACCACTGAAGGAGCTGAAAGGTGACCACAAGGATGGTGGCCAGCAGCCCAGCCAGGGTGAGCATGCGGGTCTGGGGCTGTTGTTGGTCCATGGCTCTTGGCTGTGAGCTTCAGGACCATGCCTGAACTCTGCTATGCTGTGTGCAGCAGGGTATGCCTCAGCAAGTTCAGGGAGTTGGTGTTTGGGAGCACACAGTCAGAGCCCCCAGAAGGGCTTGCCAGCCATGGAACCCCATCCACACTGTTTCCTGGCTAGTTTTTTGAGAGAGCAGCTGGGGCTGTGTGGCCATTTTTTCTCAAAAGAGTGGATTGATCTTTCTACATGAACTTTCAGAAGAAGATTTTCAGGATCACTGTAGT
This sequence comes from Carettochelys insculpta, assembly GCF_033958435.1. NCBI lineage: Eukaryota > Metazoa > Chordata > Testudines > Carettochelyidae > Carettochelys > Carettochelys insculpta. Next base: position 96,646,637 of record NC_134137.1, on the reverse strand, counting down.
GTAGACGTAACCTTTGAGAGTTACCAATTTCAAAATATTGCACCTACTATTTTGACATTACTTTGAAATAGTGTGTGTGTGTGTGTGTGTGTGTGTGTGTGGTGTGTAGATGACACCTATGTTGTTTTGAACTAACTGATGTTATTTCAGAATAACTAGGTGGTGTAGCCGTAGCCTAGAGGATTAGTGGATGGCTGACTAATGCTTTTAGTGAATAAGATATATCAGCAAGGAAAATCTAACTACAGGAATGAGCTAAGCAGATGTCCTGGTTATTAAAGGTACAAATGCATGTCAAGATACCTTTGTGAGTAGCTTTGTTGTTTTTTACTGCATTTACTTTGCATGCTCCAGTTGCAGAAATCAGGTCAAGCTTGGAAATTGCAAAACTTCAGATACGTCCATATTTCTTTAGGCAAAGCACTGCACAGGATCGATGGGGGCAGGGGAGCAAAGCCTGCAGGTAAGTGGACAGCATGAATACATGGGAGATGAATTTGAAATGGGAGGGAGTATGGGCTACACTGGGGGAGTAAAAAGAGGGCCAGGGCAAAACTGGGAGGCAAGACCAAATCAATGTCTGAGATGCCTATATACAAATGCAAGAAATATGGGAAATAAGCAAGAAGAATTGGAAGTACTAATAAATGAATACAACTATGATATTGTTGGCATCACAGAAACTTGGTGGGATAATACTCATGATTGGAATGTTGGTATTGAAGGGTACAGCCTGCTTAGGAAGGACAGACAGGGAAAGAAGGGAGGAGGTGTTGCCTTGTATATTAAAAGTGCACACACTTGGACAGAGGTGGAGATGGACGAAGGAGATGGACGGGTTGAAAGTCTCTGGGTTAGACTCAGAGGAGTGAAAAACAAGGATGAGGTCCTACTAGGAGTCCACTACAGGCCCCCTAGCCAGGTGCAAGAGGTGGATGAGGCTTTCTTTAAACAGCTAACAAAATCTTCCAGGGCCCAGAATTTGGTGGTGATGGGGGACTTCAACTATCCAGGTATATGTTGGGAAACTAATACAGCAGGGGACAGACTGTCCAATAAATTCTTGGATTGCATTGCAGACAACTTTTTATTCCAAAAGGTTGAAAAAGCTACCAGAGGGGAGGCTGTTCTAGATTTAATTTTAACAAATAGGGAGGAAATTATTGAGAATTTGAAAGTGGAAGGATGCTTGGGTGAAAGTGATCATGAAATCATAGAGTTCACAATTCTAAGGAAGGGTAGAAGGGAAAACAGTACAATAGAGATAATGGATTTCAGGAAGGCAGATTTTGGTAAGCTCAGACAGCTGGTAGGTAAGGTCCCATGGGAAGCTAAACTGAGGGGAAAAAAGGCTGAGGAGAGTTGGCAGTTTTTCAAAGGGACATTATTAAGGGCCCAAAAGCAAGCTATCCCACTGTATAAGAAAGATAGTAAACATGGCAAACGATTGCCTTGGTTTAACCAGGAGATCTTGCATGATCTCAAAATAAAAAAGGAATCTTATAAGAAATGGAAACTAGGACAAATTACAAAGGATGAATATAGGCAAACAACACGAGCGTGCAGGAGTAAGATTAGAAAGGCTAAGGCACAAAATGAGCTCAAACTAGCTACAAGCATAAAGGGAAACAAGAAGGCTTTTTACAAATACATTGGTAACAAGAGGAAGACTAAGGAGAGGGTAGGGCCATTGGTCAGTGAGGAGGGAGGAACAGTAACAGGGAATTTGGAAATGGCAGAAATGTTTAATGATTTCTTTGTTTCGGTCTTCACTGAGAAATCTGAAGGAATGCCTGACATAGAGAATGAGAGTGAAAAAGGGGTAGGCTTAGAAGTTGAAATAAGAGAAGAACAAATTAAAATTTACTTAGAAAAATTAGATGTCTGCAAATCACCAGGGCCTGATGAAATGCATCCTAGAATCCTCAAGGAGCTGATAGAAGAGGTATCTGAGCCTTTAGCAATCATTTTTGGTAAATTGCGGGAGACGGGAGAGATTCTGGAAGACTGGAAAAGGGCAAATATAGTACCCATTTATAAAAAGGGGAACAAGAATAACCCAGGAAACTACAGGCCAGTCAGCTTAACTTCTGTGCCAGGAAAAATAATGGAGCAGGTAATTAAAGAAATCATCTGCAAGCATTTGGAAGGTGGTAAGGTGCTAGGGAACAGCCAGCATGGCTTTGTTAAAAACAGATCATGTCAAACCAATCTAATAGCTTTCTTTGATAGAATAACGAGTCTTGTGGATAAGGGAGAAGCGGTGGATGTGGTTTACCTAGACTTCAGTAAAGCATTTGGCACGGTCTCACATAATATACTTACCAATAAACTATGCAAATACAACTTAGATGGGGCTACTATAAGGTGGGTGAACAACTGGCTGGATAACCGTACCCAGAGAGTAGTTATTAATGGTTTTCAATCCAGCTGGAAAAGCGTAACTAGTAGGGTTCCGCAGGGGTCTGTTTTAGGACCGGTTCTGTTCAATATCTTAAACGATTTAGATATTGACATAGAAAGTACACTTATTAAGTTTGCAGATGATACCAAGCTGGGAGGGGTTGCAACTTCTTCGGAGGATAGGGTCATAATTCAAAAGGATCTGGATAAACTGGAGAAATGAGCTGAGGTAAACAGGATGAAGTTTAATAAGGACAGATGCAAAGTGCTCAACTTAGGAAGAAATAATCAGTGTCACACATACAGAAAGGGAAAGGACTGCCTAGGAATGGGTACAGCAGAAAGGGATCTGGGGGTTATAGTGGACCACAAGCTAAATATGAGTCAACAGTGTGATGCTGTTGCGAAAAAGGCAAACATGATTCTTGGATGCATTAACATGTGTGTCGTGAACAAGACATGAGAAGTCATTCTTCCGCTCTACTCTGCGCTGGTTAGGCCTCAGCTGGAGTATTGTGTCCAGTTCTGGGCACCGCAGTTCAGGAAGGTTGTGGAGAAATTGGAGAGGGTCCAGAGGAGAGCAACGAGAATGATCAAAGGTCTAGAGAACGTGACCTATGAAGAAAGGCTGAAAGAATTGGTCTTGTTTAGTTTGGAAAAGAGAAGATTGAGGGGGGACATGATAGCAGTTTTCAGGTATTTAAAAGGGTGTCATAAGGCAGAGGGAGGGAACTTGTTCTTCCTTGCTTCTGAGGATAGAACAAGAGGCAATGGACTGAAATTGCAGCAGGGGAGGTTCAGGTTGCACATTAGGAAAAAGTTTCTAACTGTCAGGGTGATCAAACACTGGAACGAATCGCCAAGGGAGGTGGTAGAATCTCCATCACTGGAGCTATTTAAGAAGAGGTTAGATAGATGGCTTTCAGGGATGGTCTAGAAAATGCTTGGTCCTGCCATGAGGGCAGGGGGCTGGACTCGATGGCCTCTCGAGGTCCCTTCCAGTCCTACTCTTCTATGATTGCTTGGTCTGCATTTAATTCAGGAAAGGAAAGATACACGTGTGCTGGCCCAAAAGTGGGGAAGAGGTAATGGTTCCTAGGCTGTGAAGGGGGTGGGAAGAATGAATATATTTACAAAAAAGAAAAGAAAGTTTCAGATTCAGAGCCCTCTTGACAGACAAGGGCACACTTTCAAGTTTTATATTGAGTTTAGCAGGAGAATAAGATGACATCTACAGTGTTATACATGGGGAAATCATGATCTGAACTAGAAATGCTGGATACTGGGGCTGTTTTTTTTTTTAATGACTGTGAGAATATTGAGATTGATTGAGGAGTTAAGCTTCATAAAACGACATTGAAAAGTCTATGCTGAGAGTTGTTCCAGCAGGAAAGGTGACTGTCACTAGTCTCATTTTCCTGACTTCTGTTGTGCTAGTGCTGACAAAGTATCACTGAGAGGATGTTCCTAGTGATTCAGTGCCTCAGCCACAGCTGCTGAAAATAGTAGTAGTAGTAGTAGCAGCATCCTTCAGTCTACATAGACTATGGATCGCGCCCTTCGTAGTTCCATTTGGGATCATCATTTGCAGCGTCGACTGTGACTGTGAAGACCCACATGAGAGTGACAATCCTTGCTGCATCTGTTGCATGTGTAATGGGTGCATGGCAGGTCCTTACTGTGCTTTCTGTGGGCTTGCTTCTCCCCTGCTAGCTGTCTGATCCTCATCTCACCCTTCTGAAGGCCCTTGTGTAGTTCCTGCCTTCATCTGCTGTGATCGTCTGCTAGCTTCTCCCAGCTGTCTGGCTCGATGTCTACCTCCCTGAGGTCCCTCTTGCAAACATCTTTGTAGCACAGCCGGGGGGTTCCGGGAGGTCTTTTGCCAGACCCAAGCTCGCCATACAGGATGTCTTTTGGGATCCTTCCATCATTCATCCTGTGGATGTGGCCAAGCCAGTGGAGCCGCCGCTGCCTGAGGAGGGTGTGTATGGTTGGGATTCCAGCTTGCTCAAGGATGGCGGTGTTGGTCACTCTGTCCTTCCATGATATTCCAAGGATGCGCCTGAGGCAGTGCAAGTGGAAGACATTCAGCCTCTTTTCCTGGCGGGCATACAGGGTCCAAGACTTGATGCTGTAAAGAAGGGTGCTGAGGAAGCAGGCTCTGTAGACTTGCATTTTGGTGTGGGTGTACAACTTGATGTTATTCCACACTCTCTCGCTGAGTCTGGACAGAGTTGTGGCTGCTTTTCCGATCTTCCTATTTATCTCAGACTCCAATGACAGGGTGTCAGTGATGGTGGATCCGAGGTAAACGAACTCGTGGATGACCACTAACGTATAGTAGTCAATGCTGATTGATGGAGGTTCAGCAACATCCTGAGCAAGTACATTTGTCTTCTTTAGGCTGATGGAAAGCCCAACGTCCATGCATGCTTTGGAGAACCGATCCAGCAGTTTCTGAAGCTGGTCTTCTGTGTGTGAACATAAGAACATAAGAACATAAGAATGGCCATACTGGGTCAGACCAAAGGTCCATCCAGCCCAACATCCCATCTGCCGACGGTGGCCAATGCCAGGTGCCCCAGAGAAGGAGAACAGAAGACAATGATCAAGTGATTTATCTCCTGCCATCCATCTCCTGCCCTTGTTCTGAAGGCCAGGGCACCATACCTTATCCCTGGCTAATAGCCATTTATGGACCTAACCTGCAAAAATTTATCAAGCTCTTTTTTAAACCCTAATAGAGTCCTGGCCTTCATAGCCTCCTCACACTACATCAGCGTCATCTGCGAACAGCATATCTCTGATGAGGACTTCCCGCACCTTAGATTTAGCTTTCAGCCTTGCAAGATTAAACAGTTTCCCATCAGATCTTGTGTGCAAAAAGATGCCCTCTGTTGAACATCCAAAGGCATGCTTCAGGAGGAGTGCAAAGAAGATCCTGAACAATGTCGGAGCAAGGACGCATCCTTGTTTGACTCTGCTCCTGATGCTGAAAACATCCGATAATGTGCCGTCATATTGGATGGTTCCTCTCATGTCTTCGTGGAAAGACTGGATCATCTTGAGTAACTGTGGCAGGCAGCCTATCTTGTGGAGCAGTTTGAACAGTCCATGCCTGCTGACCAAGTTGAAGGCCTTGGTCAGGTCAATGAAGGCAATATAGAGTGGCTTCCTCTGCTCCCTGCATTTCTCCTGCAGCTGCCTCAGAGAAGACTATGTCAACGGTAGATCTCTCTGCGCGGAATCCGCACTGTGATTCGGGATACACCCTCTCAGCAATCTTCTGGAGTCTGCCGAGGATGACACGAGAGAACAGTTTACCAGTGATGCTTAGGAGAGAGATTCCACAGTAACTGTTGCAGTCGCTTCTGTCTCCTTTGTTCTTATACAAGGTTATGATGTTAGCGTCGCACATATCCTGTGAAACCTCACCCTCTCTCCAGCACAGGCACAGTAGCTCATGTAGGGGTTCTAGGAGAGAGTCTGTGGCACACTGGCTTACCTCTGGTGGTATACCATCCTGGCCCAGGGCCTTTCCTGCTGCAATGCTGTCGATGGCTTTCTTCAGTTCATCCACAGTTGGTTCCTGGTCCAGTTCGTCCATTACTGGTAGGAGCTCGACGACATCGAGGGCTGTATCAACCACAATGTTTTCGCGTGGGTGCAGCTCGGAGTAGTGCTCAATCCAGCGCTCCTTCTGTTTGGCTTTGTCAGTGATGACTTCAACAGATTTGGATTTCAGAGGTGCCATCTTGTTCTGGATGGGTCCTAATGCCTTCTTGATGCCCTCATACATTCCCTTGAGATAACCAAAGTCAGCACTGGTCTGGATGCTGCTGCATAGCTCAAGCCGGTAGTTGTCGGCACAGCTGCTGGCCGTCTGCTGTACTGTTTTTCTGGCTCCTCTGAGTGCTTGCAGGGTACTCTGGCTCAGCGAGTGTTTGTACTCCAGGAGTGCAGTGAGCTTCTTTTCAATGGGTGGAATCATCTCATCGGAGTTAGCTTCGAACTAGTCATTTGTGTTTCTAGCTCTTCTTCCAAACACTGACAAGGCCGTGTTGTAAATAGCATCCCTCAGATGCTGCCATCTGGATGTCACATCGGCACCCCCAGGGCTGCTGCACAGATTCTCCTCATGGGTCTCTCTGAACTTTTCAGCTCTCTCTGCGCTTGCTGTCTTTCTGGCATCAATGCGGGGCCTTCCAGTTGGTTTAGAGTGGTACAGCTTCTTGGGAATCACCTTGAGTTTGGAGCAAACTGGCAAGTGATCTGTATCGCAGTTGGCACTATGATAGCTGCGTGTCAGAATGACGTTTTTGAGGTTATCACATCTAGCGATGACCACGTCTAGTTGATGCTATTGTTTCAAGTGTGGGTGTCTCCATGACACTCTGTGCTGTGGCTTGGTTTGGAAAAATGTGTTTGTGATGCACAGATTGTGGTACATGCAAAGTTCGAGAAGACGCTGTCCGTTTTCATTAATTTTTCCCACACCGAAGTGACCTAAGCAGGAAGGCCATGAGTTGCGATTGGCTTCAATTCTTGCATTGAAGTCACCCAAAAAGTACAGTTGTTCACGAGCAGGTATTTGTCCTATGGCAGCACTAAGTACGTCATAGAACTTGTCTTTTACGTCCGGTGCAGCATACAGGGTCGGAGTGCAAGCACTCATCAGGTGGACAGGACCAGCGCAAGTTTAAAGTGTGACCTGAAGGAGTCTTTCTGATCCTCCCATGACTAATTCTAGCATTTGTAGGATGGTGTTTCTGATGGCAAAGCCAACACCGTGCTCCCTGGGTTCTTCTTGGGCTTTACCCTGCCAGAAAAAGGTGTTCTTTTCCTTTAGAGATCCCGAATCTGCGAGTCGTGTCTCTTGCAGAGCAGCAATGTCAACTTGGAGCTTCTTCAGTTCCTCATTGACAGCGGTCTTTTGGGTGTCGCTGATGTCCTGAAGATCTTCAGTCAAACCGGTCAGCATGGTCCACACATTCCAGCAAGCAAGCTTAAAATTTTGATGGTTTCCTTTTCTTGTTGATTTTCTTATTGGTTTGCCTGGTGCTCAAATTTCAGTCACTTGTCAGGTTTGGGAACCTTAAGCCTCACTCACCCAGTGAGGCAGGTGAACTGTGGCAGGACAGTACCCTTCTGGCTGGGGGGGCTGCTCAACTTGAGGCAGTCAGTGACTGTCCAGTGAGATGCGACGATCTCTCCCACCATCGAAGGCAACACCTGGCACTCGTTCTCTACACCAATCGAGCAAGAGCTCATGACCGGTATCTGTTACTTCCCATCTTGGTTCAACGCTGTTAAGCAATGCTGGAGTACCTCTCCAGGCACGAGCCTGGGCAATTTTTTGGGACCCTGGGCTGCCCAGACACCAGTGTCCCAGTCTCGGCTTTACTGATATAGTCCAAAAGAGAGGATAACCTCTACTTCTGGTACCAGCTCAGCTGCAGGAGTTGCTGGGTCAATGCCAGAAGTTGGCACAGAACCGCCTTAGGACTCCCCTCCGGATTTTCTGTCAGGGTTTACTCCCTTAGCCTTGCTCCTTCCCAGGATAACCCACAAGGCAGTGGGGCATGGAGAATGTGGGTAATGATCCCACTACCTCTTCCACCTCCCTGGCACCATGTGTCCCCAAAGCTCCCCGTCGCCTGACGACCTCCTCACCTCCCCAGGACCCTCTTCCCCACCCCTCTGCCTCCCATCAGCCCCAGATCCCCGCTCCCAGACCCCTTGTCCCCCATCCACTCCCATGTCCCCCCACCTCACCACACTGCCTGCTATCAGCTCTCATCACCCCCAGGTACCCCTTCCCCCAGCCTCTCCACACCTGGCTGCGCTGCTGCAGCCCCATGTCCTCTAGGAAGGTGCCAATCTCGCGGCCCAGCCACACCCTGGGTCCTTGCCAAAGCTACCAACTCTTCTTCTGGCTGCGGCTGCCCCCGGGGCCACCTGGAGCTGCTGCGGGACATGCATGCAGGGATCACAGGACTGGGCCTAGAAGCCCAGGCAATCTGAGCCAGGCGTGCCACCACCAGCCTCTCTGGGTGCCGCCATCTGCACAACTATACCACGCACCCCCAAACCACATGTCCACCACCGACACCCCTCGGTCTCGCCCCCTGCCCCCCACACACCCCCAAGCCCACTTGTGTTCCACTGCCCACACTGCACCCTAGGGGTGGCGGGTCCCTCAGCTCCAGCCAGCAGTTGGGAACACCACTGCCGTAACCATCTTGCTGCCCCTTACCTCTGTAGAAGTAACTAGCTCCCTCTTAGCTCACCCTCTAAACTCCCCTCCAAAACTCCCTCCTGTTAGCAACCACCCTGTTCACAAGCTCCCTGGTCGCTTGCCAGCAGGGTTTTAAAAAGCTCTGGCCTTCCTGAGAGCCCTTCCCTCTGCCTACCACTCAGCCAATCCTCACATAGAGTTTAGATTTCAGCTGAACATTACTCATAAGCATTAGCTGAAACACCTAGGGAGCAAACAAATATTGACATAGAAATTTAGCACGCCAAAGGCAGCATCCTTAGCTCTTGAGTGCCTAGAAAATTACTGGGATTCATAGAACTTGGTTCTGTACTTAGGTTGCTATGAAATAAATGGCCAAGGAGGAGCACTCTAAAATGAAATTCCCAGAAGACAGCACACTAGGTAGCTCCTCACCTAAACTAGCCAGTTGGAAATGTCAACAGAGGGGTGTTTTCTCAGCCTTGCTCTTCTCAGGGAACTCAGACCCTCAGTTTGGTCTTCAAGGAGCTGCTTTTTCTCCTTGGGATTCTCAGATACAAACCCTCTCGAGATTCTATGTATACCCTAACCAACAGGCTGCAAAGTCATTCTCATACTTGACCCCTCTCTTGCTCTCTCTGCTCCAGAAATAGTAACAGAGAGGTAGCCGTGTTAGTCTGTATTCTAACAAAACAAAACAGCAGAAATGTAGCACTTTAAAGACTAACATAATGATTTATTAGGCGATGAGTTCTTGTGGGACAGACTCACTTCTTCAGATCTATATAATTTCCAGGAAAAGTGGGTCTGTCCCACGAATCACCTAATAAATCATTTTGTTAGTCCTTAAAGTGCTACTTGACTGCTATTTTGTTTTGCTGCAGCAACGTTAGTTATTTACACACAATGGAACAGCTTCAACAAGAAAAATGAAGGCAGCACTGCATCAAAATAGCCTAGTGGTTAGGGCACTCAGGCAAGAGGTGGCAATCCATGATCCTATCCTTTCTTCCCTTTGCGCAAAGAATGAAGGAAGATCTTGCATGAGTACCATTACAATGGTGTAGAAGTTATGAGGGTGATGGTCTATGATTCTTTCCCTGGTTTTGTGTCTGATCCCTTATGGAGCCCAGTCTGAGTACAGCTACAGAACAGGTCCAGTGATCAATTAAGGAAGGAGAACATCTATACTCCCCTGGTTTGTGCATCACTTCAGCACCCATGTATCCAGATGCCTGGTATTGGGCTGTGGTGTGTAGGTTACTTTAGTGCAAAAGTTTAGTCCCTGAGTGAGTTTAGTTATCTGCAGAGTTCAAGAACAGCTGAGTGGTTGCTTTGTGAAGCCCAGTGAGGCCTGAGTCTGGGATTTAAATAAGTAGAGGAATATCTCTAATCCAGATGGTCCCTGAGTAGACTGGGACCTGTCTTTCTCCTTTTGTAGCCATGCACAGGAGTTATTTCTGCTCTCAAGGCTCTAAGAACTCTTAAGGTATGTGTATTGTAGAGTGTGGCAACCCATAACAGGCAGCATTCCATCCCAGATCGACAGACAAGGGCTTCTAAGACAGTGCTTTGAAGTTGTGGCTGAGGCTGAAGCAGAAAATTTAAACAACTTCCCTGGCTCCCTGCTCACCCCTCGCACACCTTTGGATTTTGGAGTCTGAGCTCCAGCTGACAACCTATCTACCAAGGTATTTTTAAGCACGGTGGCTGCTGTGGGCTATGTAGACATACCCTACAATCATGCCAAGAAAGAGAAAATCCAAGAAGGTGGGTAGTAAAAAGCAGGGAGTATATTGGCATCATTTAGATACTGTTGGGACAAAGTCTGGACACCATGTATGAAGCAAAAGCAGAAGGGTTTACTACACACAGCGCTGGTGGAATGTCACTCATCCCATCAGGACTCAGTGAAGTACTGCCAGACAATAGATTACAGTTAATTATATAGATTATTGATGGGTGGGGGAAAAACTATGACATGGGTGTCACCCACGCCTGGATAGGTTCTAACAGCAAGACAAAAAGAGCACAGTAAGCCAATAATCTAAAAAGGTTACAGAGTATCCCCACCCATAGTTTATAGAGCATCTTATCTCTCATACAGATGGTTTCCTCTACATGTTAAACAAAACAGATACACAGTGACCAGTTTGTGTCAAGATAGGATAGAGAATGTGGGGATGTCTCCACACTGGCGCCTCTGGGGGTGTCATCTAGAAGATTTAAAGCACAAGTCATTAAAAGTCATTAACAGCATACAGCACTCAATTGGTTTCCACGTGCAGGGTCTCTTCTTGGAATGCGGTTGCTGAAGTAGCTATTCCCCCCTTCAGACTTCAAGGCTCTTTCTGCCGTTCTCTGGGTCTTGTGAGGGAGACAAGGGAGAAGGGGGCCCAGCGAGGTATTCTGGTGAGACAGATAGGGAGAAGGGGTCCCAGAGAGGTATTTTTCCACTCATGCTAGCTGGGTTTCTATTTTATAGGCTTACTTCAGACTTTAAGAATCATATGGGTGTCTTTAGTACAAACCATGGCCTGCCTGAGGAATTTTCACCCTACAGATACCACCACAGCTGTTCTAAAACTTAACAGTATGACAAGTTTCATGGGAGAAGGAATTTTAGTGTTATGTCACAGCAGGTCTCCTGATTTCCATATCTGCTTATCATTCTGTGGAAGATCAGTAACTTTGATCTTCCAGAATTTGTTCTGCTTGGATATCTTCTGCTGGTTCAAGTTTGCTGTGTGTATACTTGCAAAAAACCAAGCTGGCAATGACAACCTCAACTGCTTAGACTCACCAGGCATTTATTAAGATCTTTGTTTTTTCTTCCCGCCCCATCACATCTCCTCTTCATTAATCAACCATGACAAAATTGTACTCAGAGCAGTTTTCAAGTACACAGAAACAATGCCTTAATCTTGCAAAAGAGTAAGAAGTGCCTTAATCTTGCAAAAGAGTAAGATTTTATTTACAGGCATTCATATAATTTGATTCACATAGTTTAACTTATTCTGTAACACTTAAGTGAGAAATTAAACTGTTACCAGATTTGCCCATTACACTGAGGTACGCTCACGTATTTGGGGTTAAGGTGGGGGAGAGATGAATAATCCTATCAGTGCACTGCTTGTGTTGCTAATGTTCTTAAGGAGCTTCCCTTCTCCCTTCTGCTAATTCTCTCCCGATGGAGTTATTGTGCCGGACCCAGAGTTAATCAACACTTACAAGCTGACACCTTATATGTCCCTGTACTTTGGGCTGAGTTGCACAGCAGTGCCAAGCAGTGACCCTTATGTGCCCTTGGACTCAGTGGCTGGGTTAAACAGCACTCTCAGCTGTCACCCTCATATGCCACCCCGGTTCAGCATCCCCTCCCCAATCCCTACATTTACGGCAAAATCATTTTATTAGTAACCCACTCAATGGGCAAACCCCACAGGACTTCTGGGCAACACTGGGATCTTTTAGCTTAGATACAAGAAGAGTTGTTGCAGAGTGAATGGGGAAGCCAAAACACCGCCCCTGAGGAAGAGTGAGCCAGAGAGAAAGAAGAAGAAAGAAGTAACCAGTTTAACAATTAAATGAATTTATTTTTGAGTAGGGAATGTATATTTAACAGTCAGATGACTAGTAAATTAACTGATTGCAAATGTTAGGGCTAGCAGACCCTTTTTAAAAATGATTACAACATTTGCCTTTTTCTGGTTGCCCAGGACATCCGCCAATCACCATGTTTTCAAAGATAACAGCCAATGGCTCTGCAATCATGTCAGCCAGCTCCCTCAGCACCTTTACATGGATTTGATCTGCCCCCATGTATTTATGTATATCCAACTTTTCTAAATAGTACTTAACCTGTCCTTTCGCCACAGAGGTTGTCCAACTCATAATATTTTAGACATTTCAAAGAGTAGTTAATCAAGAAAGCGTGTGGGTGTTGTGTGTTTGCTTTTTTAATGTATCTTTAATTTTATTCTTTGATTACCAAGCCAAAAGGAACCATTGTGATTATGAAGTCTGTCCTTTTGCATTAAGAAAGCCACAGAACTGACCTAAATTAATTCCTATGGGAATGGCAGCACTTTTTTTTAAATCATCCAATCTTGATTATAAATGTACAGTGATGGAGAATTCACCAGAGCCTTTAGTAATTTTTCCATTGGTTAATTATTCTTAATGTTAAAAATTTGGGCTATATTTCTGGCCTAAATTTTCTGGAAATGTAGTGGTCCAAGGGACTCAGGAGGTCATGAGGTCTGTGCTGAGGCAAGATTAAGAATACACAGACCATCTCTGATAGGTGTTAGCCTTCATCTTTTAGCCACTGGATTTTGCTGTACCTTTATCTACTAGACAGAAGATAATCTTTGTTATCCCAGTTCTGTTCACCACGTAAGTGATGATAGACAATCTTCTCTTTGATAAGTTAAATGCATTGAATTTCTTGAATCTTTCACTAGGTCGCATTGTCCAATTCTTTATTCATTCTTCTGTGAACTACCCACAACTGATCAATATCCGCCTTGAATTGTGAATATCAGAACTATGAGCAGTCACACTGGTGCCTAATAGTAAGTTAACTTAACCTCCCTAATCCTACAAAATATTCCTCTGTTAATGTTGAAATATCCTCACCTGAGGTGCTTGATATGTCCCTGGCCATGGGCTGTGGTGTCTGTGTTTCTCCCCACATCTTAACCAAAAGCCTTAGGAACTGAACATTTAAACATCTATGTTGTTTAATTCATGACTTTATTCCCTATCAGGCCCACAGAAACACTCTATAAAACTTTAATGCAAAAATCCCCCTTGAAAAACAACATAGAACTTTCTAGAATAGAGTAAACAAGAGTGACAGTTGGGAATGACGGTGTTAATATTCATGAGGGGCAGTTAATATGTATGAGTTGCAGTTTAAAATCCTGATAATCAATTGGTTAGTTTTAGATACCTCATAAATATGTAACTCAGGACTTTTCTGGTTGCTATGGCAACCAAAATGCAACCAGAATGTAACAGGACTTCAAACAGATCCTCACAGGCCCTATAAAGTTAGGGGCCTGAGGCCCTTGGACTCACTTTTTCTGGGGACCCGGACCTGGAAAGAGCTGAAGAAGAAAGAAGACAGAAGAAAGAAGAAAGAAGAAAGAAGGTGACAAGCACCGTACTCTAGCGTCGCACCCCAGCACCGAGGGACGACTACAGGAACTCAGACTCTGCTCCAATAGTCATCGAGGGACAGAGAACAGCTCCTGAATAACATCACAGAAGAGTTCCTGCTTGCTGCCATTTTGAAGGCTCCTGTTTCTCCCGGAGGGTTTGTTCCGGCCCGTGGCACTGCCTACCAAGCATGTGCCCAGTGACAGGGACAAACTGCAGCAGTGGTCCTGCCCTTCTCCTCATTGACCATTGCCGTGGCCAGTGGGGAGAACTAAGGCCGTCCTGAAATCACTGCAAATTTGCTTGCTTATTTGCAAATTTGTTACAGGAGGTTTTTGTATACCAAGTGGGTTCTTTTCCTCCTGGTTCTTTTCTTCAACCCTCTTTCCTGTCAGGCCTAGCGTGGCACTGTAAAAACGCGCCTGTGCAGCCATACTTTCCTAGCTCCTGAAAGAAGCGATTTCAGGCCCAGAGCCTGGAAAACAGAGCTAAAGGAAAGAGAGGTAATACTCAAATGTAATGACCTGGTTAATGTGTGTATTTTACACGTGTTGTTGTATCTCTGCTTGCTGCTGGATGTGTTAAGCAGTAGCAGCAAAGCATCATAGGTGGTAGGCTGGGACTGCCCCAGTTCTGCTAACACAATTCAAACTGTGTAACCCTTTGTTTCTACTAGCTCATGTAAAGCACAGGGGGTGCTATTTATAGCCAGCTCGAGATTCCATCAACCCTCAGAGCATTCTAAATGCATAATTTACTTTGCCAGTAAGAGGCAAGGAATAATTTGACTGGCCCATAATAGGGACGGATATTGTATTTGGAAACGACCGGGAAAGGTGTTTCTTACCTTGGGCTAGCCGTTAACTGGCAGTCCAATCTAGGGAGTCATCATAAAAGGCGACCCCAAACCTTGGGAACTGTCGTAGGAGGCAGTCCCATTCCATCTGCGCCCCCCTGTTCGAGAAGGAGGTTCAGTGCCCCGATCATCGTAAGAGGTGATTCCGGAATCAGGGTTGAGAGCCTCATGGTTCTCCCCGCTGCTTGTAAGGGGATTATACCCCATAGCAGGTAATCTAGCCATTAACTGGCACCTCTCTAAAGGAGGATTTTTGTAATATTGTGCTTTAACTACTTTCCTCTAGCAGCACTCAGTGAAGACTCCATGGGATTCCTGGGATTTGCTGTAAGTAGTGGGACATTCTAAGGGTGCTGCTTATTGCAGCTATACATAAATTAAGGGCTGGTGTCTTCAATAGACAAACTCTGTGCTGAACAACTAGTAGAGGAAAGGGAAACCTATAGTCTGTCAATTTAGGCTATCCCAGTGTGTAATTCCTCTCCCCTCAATAAACTCTTCTTGTGGTTGTACCTTTAGAGAGACTCATTCATTCTTTCAGGACAGACAGTGTTCAGCACCATTGGCTCAGATCCAATCACAACCCTGTAAACCCCATTGGAAGCAACCACCATGTACAGCGTGCTGAGTTGCGGGGTAAAATCCAGGGAGACACTCCACTAACATCTCTAAGGGTGTGGTCAGGTGTTTCAGAGGCAAAAAATCAGAAAACATTGAAAATTTGTGTCGTGCCTCCGTTTCCCCAAGTGCACACACATTGCTTAAAAGCATTGCCTCTCACGATAGTTAATACATCTAAGGATGGCATTAGTCCTTTTGGCCGGTGTCATACTGAGAGCTCATATTCAGCTGATCATTCACCGTGACCCCCAGATATTTTTCAGAGTAACTCTTTCCTAAGGTAGAGCCTCCATCCTCTAACTATGGCTACATTCTTTGTGGATAGATAGACAGATGCACTTTCAGCTATATTAGAATGCATATGATTTTCTTGTACCCAGTTTACCAAGGAGTTCACACTGTATAAGTGACCTGTCTTCTTCATTATTTAAAGCTCATATAATCTTTACGTCACACCCAAACTTTCAGTGATGATTTTACATTTTTTGCCAGACCACTAATTAAAATGTTAATAGTGCACAACCCAGAACCAGTTCCTGAACCATTACCAGACACCTTACCTGTTTGATGAGGAATTCCAGTTACATTTTGAGACCCATCAGTCATTTTTAATATACTTAACATATGCATTTCATTTGTATGATTCTGGCTTCTCAATCAGAATGTCTTAAATGCTAAATTTCAGAATGGGATTATATGATGTGATTATCTGTGATACTCAAGGGCCCAGGATGTCCCTTTTAGTCCAACGTCTTAAATTCCTAAGTCAAATGTCTGACAATATTCGAAATATATTACACAAATATCTTTTTTAACTATACTTTGATCTCATAATAAAAAAAGGATATCAATATAATTTGACATGATCTATTTTCCATAAATCAATGTGGATTGGAATAATTTATATTCCCATTGATTAAGTTCTTTGTTAATTGAGTCCCCATCTGTTATTTTCTGAGGGCTATTAGGATGACAATTACCTGAGACCTCCGCATTTTTCAAAAAAATTCTTCCCATGCCAATCATGGCATGTCCAGTGGCAACGTATATCATCTTCCTTCTTCATCATTTTGCTGCTGCTTTTATTTGCTCTAGGATATCTGAGATCAACTACTCTGCCCTTCTTGTTATGGGTCCTTCTTAAACGTTCTCTAGGATGTTTATTTCCGGATGATGATTTCACCTAGTAGTCTGTGTTTGTTGGAACCCAGAGTATGTAGAGGAATTATATTCAGGACTTCCTTACAATTCTGGTGAAAATAAGCTGATACTTGGTGATTTCTCAGATCTCTTTTTTGGCCATAAAACAATGACAAGTCCTGGGGCACCTTATAGACTAACAGAATTTTTAAAGCATAAGCTCTCATGTGCAAATACCCACTTTGTCAGATGGAAGATGAAGTGGATCTCTGCCCACAAAAGCTTCTGACAAAAAAACTGTTAGTCTAGAAGGTGCCACCAGACTTCTCATTGTTTTGAGAACCCCTCTGTTATTAGTTGGAGATGAAGTCTTTCCAAACATTGCCCAGTATCTTTCACAGACACTTCAAAGCATCTAGTTTTATGTTGAAAGTTTTAGTAGATCTCCAGGTCTCACAGCTATATGTTAGCACTGTTATTGCATTTAAAAATGAACATTCTAGCTATGTCTACACTAGCCCCCATCTTTCGAAAGGGGGATGCTAATGAGACACTTTGGAAGATGCTAATGAGGTGCTGCCACTAATATGCTGCACGTCATTAGCATAATGCCAGACGGCAATATGATAGTGCCACTTTCAAATCATGCAATGCCTGTGTAGATGGGGCCTTTCGAAAGGATCCCCCAGTCTTCAAAAGCCCCTTATTCCTAAAACCAAAAAAAAGGAATAAGGGGCTTTCAAAGTCTGGAGGGTCCTTTCGAAAGGCCCCGTCTACAAGGGCGTCACACAATTTAAAAGTGGCACTTTCAAATCTCCGTGGCCGGTATTATGCTAATGAGGTGCAGCATACTAATGGCAGTGCCTCATTAGCATCTTCCAAAGTGTGTCATTAGCATCCCTCTCTCGAAAGGCGGGGGCTAGTGTAGACATAACCTCTCAGTTTTGTGCTGGTGCTATATATCTTTATTTTCCATATGTTGTTTAGTTTAGTAAATTTCCTGTCCCTGATATCATTTCCCCTTTATATCTCTGTTGGCTAGCGCTCAGTTACACAGGTAGATGAGCTCTTTTACTTTCTGAACATTTTTTCCTTCTAATGTGATCTGATTACTTAATGTCTGCATAGGCTGACCAGATAGCCTGAATTTTATAGCCAAGCCCCATATTTTAGTTTGTTTTTTTTTTAATATAGGCTCCTATTGCCCCTTACCCCTCCCACACCGTTTTTCACACTTGCTATCTGGTCACTCAATGTTTGCATTTCAAATATATTTGTTTTAGACCAATTAATTTTGAATCATAGAATAGAATTGCAGAATTCTAGGGCTGGAAGGGACCTCAGGAGGTCATCTAGTCCAGCCCCCATCTTAAAGCAGTATCAACCCCAACTAAATCATCCCAGCCAGGACCATGTCAAGCTGGAACTTAAACACCTCTAGGGATGGAGATTCCAAGACACATTCCAGTAGGTAGGTAACACATTCCAGTGCTTCACCACTCTCTTAGTGAAATAGTTTTCCTAATATCCAGCTTGCACCTCTCCTTCTGTAACTTCACACCATTGCTCCTTGTTCTGTTGTCTGTCACCAATAAGAAGAGTCTCTCTCCATATTCTTATAGCCCCCATTCAGGAAGTTGAAAGCTGCTATCAAATCTCTCTTCGGTCTTCTCTTCTGCAAACTAAAAAAGCCCAAATCTCTCTGCTTCTCCTCATAGGTCCTGTGCTGCAGCCCCTTAATTATTTTCATTGCTCTCTGCTGAACCCAGTCCAAAGCATCCACATCCTTTCTACATTGTGGGGCCCAAAAGTGGATGCAAACCTCCAGATGTGGCCTCACCAGTTCTGAGTAGAGGAGAATAATAACTGCTCTAGATCTGCTGGAAATGCTTCTCCTAATGCATATCTATATGCCATTAGCCTTTTTGGCTTCAAGGGCACACCATTGACTTATATCCAGCCTCTCTTCACCAGTTCTTTCCTCACCTCCTGCCCACCTCCTTCCCATACTGCATTGGCAAGTGCCGTAGGTTGGGAACTGATCTTGTCCATGAAGACTCAGGCAAAAAAAGCATTGAGTACTTCACCTTTTCCTGAAGTAATTCACCTCCCCCATCCAGTAATGGCCCCATACCCTCTCTGATCACCCTCCTATTGTTAACATGCCTGTAGAAACCCTTCTTGTTACCCTTCACATTTCTTTCTAGCTGCAATTTCAACTGTGCTTTCACTTTCCTGATTACTTCCCAGCATTCTCCAGCAATATATTTATACTCCTCCTTAGTCATCTGTCCAAGTTTCCACTTCTTATATGCATGCCTTTTGAGTTCGAGCTCACCAAGGATTTCCATGTTAAGCCAAGCTGGTTGCCTACCATGTTTGCATTTCCTACTGCTCATCAAGATGGTTTGTTCCTGTGGTTTCAATAAGACTCCTTTCAAACATTACCAGTTATCCTGAACTCCTTTCCCCTCCATATCTGTTTCCCAAGGGATCCTGCCCATCAGTTCTCTAAGGGAGTAGAAATCTGCTGTTCTGAAATTAAGGGTCTGTATTTTACTGCTCACCTTTCTTCATTTTGTCAGGATCCTGAAATCTACCATCTCATGGTTTCTGCAGCCCAAGTTGACACCCACTTCTATTTGTCCTACTAGTTCTGCCTAGTTTGTGAGAAGCAGGTCAAGCTGTGCATGACCTCTGGTTGGTTCCTTCAGCACTTGTACCAAGAAGTTATCCCCAACATTCTCCAAAAACATCCTGGATAATCTGTGTGCTGCTGTATTGGCCTCCCAACAAATATTCGGGTGATTAAAGTCTCCCATGAGAACCAGGTCATGTGATTTGGAAGCTTCTCTTAGTTGTCTGAAGAAACCCTCATCTACCTCATCCACCCAATCTGGTGGTCTGCAGCAGACACCAACCACAACATCACTTCTTTTGATTCCACTTCTAAGCTTAACTGAAAGACTCAATTGGCTTTTCTCCCTCCATATACTGGAGCTCTGAGCAATCATACCATTCTCTCACATACCGTGCAATTCCTCCTCCTTTTTCCCCTGCCTGTCCTTTCTGAACAGTTTATACTCTTCTACGATCATGCTCCAGTTATGGGAGTCATCCCACCAAGTCTACGTTATTCCAGTCACCTCATACTCCTTTGACTGTGTCAGGGCCTGTAATTTTTCCTGTTTGTTTCCCAGGCTTCTTGCATTTCTGTACAAACACCTTAGATGTTAGCTAATTGACCTACCTTCTTCTTTTGGATCAGGTCTCCTCCTTTATCGTTCCTTCCTCCTTCCCCACTTACCTCAGGGCTTGTGTTACCTTCCCCCATGAACCTAGTCCCCTTTTGGACTCTTAATTTTTCCCCAAGGTCAACATTTATGTTTTTTTTAATTTTATTTTTGTTTTAAATACTAGCACTACATTAGCTTTCTTTCAATCCCATGGAACATCACCAGAGTTTATTGATAATCTGTTTTAGCAATCCAGAGAACTCCTCACTCACTCTTTTAATGCTGTTCATTGAAAACTATTTGCACCTGCTGATTTAAAAATACCTAACTTTATGAGTTATTTTGAACATCCTACTGAGTAACTATTGGAATGGAAAGTATTTATTCATCATCCTATGACATGAATATATCATCTGGCTTTTTTCCAAATACAGAATATAAATATTTAATGAATATTTCTGCATTTTTATGAATTATTAATTGCAATTCAATAAAGTGCAATGTTGCTTTAAAATAAAAAAGTGATTTAGTGAACACAAGTTTATCCATTTTTATATATATATATATATATATATATATATATATATATATATATATGAATTTCCACAAATCCATATAAACATAATGAAATTCACTGTGAGAAGCATGTGAAAAAAGAAACGGCAGCTGAAATATAGCATTTCATTGTTTTCTTATTTACTTAATATCTCCAAAATTACATATTTAACAAGTAAAAAGGCATTTTTAGTCTTATTCTGCTTATTAGAATATAAAGAATTTAACTGGAAGGGAAAATACAATCTTTATTTGAGAGTAAACATCTCCCTCTGCTGATCTTCATGTGAAATTCCTGACTGTTGAGATTCTGGACACAATACAAAAAAATGCTGTTTAGTTTGCTGTGTGCATATCATCTTAGAAATCTGATTATTAGATCTTTAAATCTAGTGTGCCATTAGCGTGAGGAAATACAAAATCATATGTTTTCCATATTCTTCTCCTCGTCATTTATCTCTCAAGCCATTCATTTTTTGTCACTGTGACAGTCACAAACAGAAAAAAGAGTACAAAATGAACATAAATTTATAGGATTCTTCATCTTTTACTGTTATATTACTAGGCTGCTACAAATTCCATATCATTTACATTTACATTATTAAGCACTCAAAGACCCAGCATAAACTCTTCTCTATTCTAAAGCAAATATTTCCAAACTTGAACTAATGAGAGAAATCTCTTACTTTGTATACACGTCTGCTACATAACTCATCAAGTATCATCTGAACCTTAAACTAACTGTGGCTTCCACAGGCGATAATACTATGCTATTGCAGATGATACTGCCTCTTGAATGATTGCATTTTTCAGGGTTTCACATAATAGTAAACCACTTGT
Organism: Carettochelys insculpta; assembly: GCF_033958435.1. Lineage (NCBI taxonomy): Eukaryota > Metazoa > Chordata > Testudines > Carettochelyidae > Carettochelys > Carettochelys insculpta. The sequence continues at coordinate 96,625,582 of NC_134137.1, read as the reverse complement.
TTCTATGCAAATAGCAAGCTCTACTAAGATTACCGGGGTTCCAATTTAATTATATCTGGTAGTGCTGATAATCTTAGTTTCTTGTTGGCAGTATATTCTCTAACAATGAACCTTTGAGCATTGTTGAAAAAAAAAACAAGAAAAATAATCCTGAAGAGTTATAAAGAGTACTCAGTTTTTAGGATGCTTTATATCTTGTGAGGTATTTGAACACACACAGCATTCAGATATCTACCTCTCTGTGTATCTATGAGCATCATGAAAATATTTTAAGATTGAATATAAATACACAAATATATAGACACATATTTAATGTGTCTGTTATGCAAACACGTTAAACAGTTTATATTGATTATACATGCACCAATTTAATCACTTTATTTCAATATGTGACAAATACAATTTGCTATTGTTTATTTTGTGTTCCATAGATCTTACATTCAGGGGTTTAGAATATTTAACAGATCATATATAAAAGGTGTTTGTACAGGTTTATATTATGTAATTTTAACAGTAATACAGATACCAACAATGATAGAACTTGGCATACTGGTCATAGGCAAACTATCCATGAAGATAATATATGTTACAGATTTCAATTTTCAGAAACCATTAACTAATCACTAGAGATATATCATCAAATTATAACAAATGACAGAGACCAACATTTTTCAGTCGTGGTTGTCTAAAAGTGCGACACTGAATCCATCATCAGACACCTTGAGGTAATGGTGTTTACCCCACACTAGGATGGTAGGATTCAGATGGCCAATAAACTGCACAGGGTGCACCTAGAGCACAGTGTATAAAAGAATGAGCCCTTTCCAAGTGTCCTTCAATACTTCTGAAGGAAAAATGCCAGATCCCACTCTTATTCATGCCCTTTATTGTTTCTTTAACATCCTGGGAGCAGTATGGCTATAATATTGATAGATTTGCCTAGGCTTCTGGATAAAAACAGCAAAATTTGGATCAATGTAAAAAAACCTGAAGTTTTGTACTGATCCCAATGTGATGGGAGAAAAAAAAAAGGAAAAGAAAACTCCTCAACTGTCTTCATTTGAATCATCATTGACAGGGTCCTGGTTCGCATCCTAATATAAAAAGGCAAATTCTTTCTTTAAACAATGCTGACTGTGTCTGACAATGACACATAAAGCAGGAAACTTATTTTCTCCAAACTGGGTCAAATTTGCACAGCTAAAATCAGCAGTAAATTGAGAAAATGTTATAAATATTTAGAATACAAAAACCAAAAGCAACTTTACATGGGAATATAAATGGATCAAAGCAATGGCTTTCCATGTTTAGGTATAGATTTGGTTGTAGCTTGCTGTTAGATGAAAGGACTATTTAGATAGTCATAGTAAGTCCTGAGCTGAGAATCATTTAAAGGATCATTCATGAAATTAAACAATGAATATCATTAATAAAAATATAAATTAGTAATTGTTTTCAACAATAAGGTTAAGAAACCCCATATAATCTCTCCTGATAATATCATAAAACTGGCAATGTACCTCTGGGAACAGTTGCCTTACTTTCAATGCGGTGCACAGAAAAGCAATAACCATTATTGCAATTATTTATTGAATACATACATCACTCCTTAGACAAATTCTGTTCATTTATATATTGTATTTTAAAGCTTGTGGAAATCACTGAAATAAACAGAATTGCATTAGAATGAAAAGTGTATAATCATGAGCAAAATTGGTGGCTGCACAACTTCAGATGCAAATGTTATAGGTGCTGATTTTAGCTGGGGGAAAAAAGGGTCAGTTTCCTCCACACATCATCTGTTTTTGCATATGAAAATTCAGGACCTAATAAATTTGTTAATCTCTTAAGGCCATGTCTACATAGCCCAGTCTCTTCCAGAAGGGGAATGGTAATGAGAAAAGGGGAATATTCAAATGAGGTACATATTTAAATATCTTGTGCTCCATTTGCATATTCCTGTGAGAGTTTACTTCTGGAAAAGCCCCTTCTGGAACCTACAGAGACATGTAGACAGGGCTGTTCTGGAAGGAACCCCACCTTCTGAAAGCTCCCTTATTCCTCAAACATTTCAAGAATAAGGGGTCTTCCAGAAGCGGGGGTTCCTTCTGGAATGGACCTGATCTACATGGCTCTGTAGCTTCCAAAATCTTGAGGGAATATGCAGATGAGGGGTGAGATATTTAAAGCTACATCTTATTCGAATATTCCCCTTTGCTCATTACCATGCCTCTTCCAGAAGGGAGGGGGCTGTGTAGATGTGGCCTAAGGTGCTACAGGACTGAAAGAAGTACATTTATCAGAGTAACTGTAGCATGTAACAATTTGTTAGCATCATTACAAAAATAATTCCTACACTGAAGCTTACATACTGATACAGGTTGGATTTTTGAAAGCACTAAGGCCCAGCTCTTTTACATCATAAGGGATATAACTCCCAGACTGTATCTAAACTTGCCCCCAACTTCAAAGAGGGCATGGTAATCAGGGCCACAAGAGATTACTAAAGAAGTGCTGCGGTGAGTACACAGCACTTCATTAGGCTAATTTTCCTCTGAGGCAACTTTGAGGCTTCGAGGTGCCAGCATACGTATGGCTGAAGGCACTTCCAAGCGCCTGTGCTACTTCGAAGTCCCTTTACACGCATGCTGACACTTCGAAGTTTGAAGCTTTGAAGTTGCCGTGCAGGAAAATTAGCCTAATAAAGTGCTGTGTATTCACTGCAGGACTTTTTTAGTAATCTCCCGTGGCCCTGATTACCATGCCCCCTTCAAAGTTGGGGGCAAGTGTAGATAAACTCCCACTGATTGAAATGTAAAGTTAAGTTTCTAAACACTTTTGAGGATCTGGACTTAAGTGACTGCTGAGCATATAGCCTATTGGTTTTAAATGCAACTTGTATATCTAAGTTTCTTAGGTATTGTTGATGATACTATTCTCCTTTCCTACCCCACCTTGTTTGCAAATAGGACAGAAATTCATTTTGATGAAGATTTTTCAATTAATTCCTCATGTAATGAAAAGATTTGATTATTCACAATGCCCTTTCTAGACTGTGTCAGCAACATATAAGAAGATGTTAAAATACACTAAATCAATTGTTCAGCCATTCCACCACAAAGGTGTATATATATATATATATACAGTATATCACAATAATCAACACTACTTATTGAACATGCCCTAGAAGGTATTTCTATTCCATTACTTCCTTTCTCACAAAGACTCCCACTATTGCATTGTGTCAGCAAGTGACCAAACTCTGCGGCTGTCCCAGGGCAGAGACTGATTTCAAATTCATACAGCCACATTTCAGCTGGTGGAAGTTTCCTGATTTCACAGATGCCAGAAGAGAACACTAGGAATTAGACTGACAGAAAACTGGCAAGAGATGTAGAGTCTGACTATGGACCTCTCTATACAGTGGGGTAATGTGCTGTATGAGGGTATGATTTCTAAACATTGTGTTATGTATTAATTAGTTCATGTAGAGCAGTGGTGGACAGCCTGAAGCCCAAGGGCCACAGGCAGGCTGCCAGACATGTCGTTTAACTTGCTTCCCTAGGTTCGACTGTCCTGTGCTCCCATTGGCCATGGTTTACAATTCCCAGCCAAAGGGAGCTAAGGGAAGTGATGCAGACCACAGGTCTGTACTGGCTACTGCTTCCCATAGTTCGCATTTTTGTTCAGTTGCTTGCATTATGTAAATGATTAAAATGGACTAATTTTGTAACCTAAATTTGGGTTTTTTAGAAGGGCAGGCTTTCAAAAATTTTCCTTTTCCACAAATGGGACTCAATTTTTTAAAAAGAACTCTTCTCTCTGGCTGCATCTGCACTACAGTGATCTTTTGAAAGATGATCTTCCAGACAATCCCTTCCTCTTTTGGAAAAGCATATCTACACAGATGCTGCTCTTTCAAAAGAACAGTTCAGAGATCAAAACATCTGGCATCATGAGGACTGCTCTTTCAACCAAATGGCTCCCTGAGCATCTATACATGCATTTTTCCAAAGTAATCTGTCAGGCAAAGATTCCTCTCTTTTGGGAGAAGAATAGGGCCTCTGGAAGAAGTACCATGTTCTTTCAAAAGGAATTTGAAAGAGCGCATTTTGTGTTTGGACACTCCACTTGTTCTTTCTAGTGTCGACACAGCCACTGAGAATAAAGGATAGTTGAGCACTTCAGAACTTCCACCCACTGTATTTTGATGCCTAAGTGGAAGCTGAATTCTTTTGTAAGCCTTTCAAAAAGCAAAATCAATGGGAGATGTTATGCTTGTATCTTAAATTAATTGATTTAATTGGATTCTAAATTGGCTCACAATGTTCTTCAATATTGTTTTTTTTTTCTTTTTGTGTATAACAGGGCTTCATTGTAATATTTTTTCCACAGGAAATATTTGTGTAATTTAGGTAATTTATTTAAAATGTCTATACCAGTATATTTAATATGGAGAAGTAGATAACATGGTAGGGTCACCATATTTCAGGTACCCAAACAGAGGATATCACAGTGGGGAAGGGGAGCTCAAACAGAAGAGGGATATAGTTGCTGCCATCCCCCAGCTGCCTAGGTCAGAGTCATGGACATTTAGCTCATGCTTGGGGAAACACAGATGTATGGTAACCCTACATAATGGGATCACTCACACAACATGAAATAGCTAACATATTGGAGACCTTTTGTTGAGCGCTAGCAGATCAGTCTTTCAAGTCAGTTTCCCTCTGAGGAAGAACTCAGCACAAGGGTCAATCAAAAAGCAGCTGTGCTGGGCCTCTGCCTCTTCTAGAATTTTACAATTTAAACATGTTGTTCTCTGTCCCTTGCTCAACCTCCTTTGTTTTTTACTTGTGAAACCCCCAGCCCAAAGGAGCTTACCTGAAAGTAAATGATCTGCCTAATTGAGCCTGGGTGTCAATCTGTGATTTTGCAGATGCTTTGCAATGCAAAGGAAGCTCTGATGGGGTGTGTAACCCATTCTCAGGGAATTTGGGGGGTTGAAAGTTGGGGTCATGTCCAGCCTGGTTAATTAAATCCAGTTAGAGTAGCTGACCACATCGTATCTTAGGCTGTGTCTACATGATGAGCTAAAATCAACTTTCTTAACATTGATTTATTAATGCTAGGTTTTATCAATTCAGTTTTCAGCATTCTCACATTCCCACATGATCCCCACAAAATCAACTTATTGCTGCCACGCACAAGTAATTTAAGTTGACTGCTGCTGCAGTGTATTGTGGGAACCTGTCCCACAGTTCCCTGAGCCCCATAGCATTCTGGCTATTTTCACTGGTGCAGCATGGGAAAAAGTGCCCCTCAAGTAGATGTGGATATCTGATGACATATTCCCACTTTTCATTCTCCTCTTTCCCCTGCCATGTTAAACAAATGTCCCTTTTTCCGGACTGGGTCTGGTTTTCCTTTATAAGAGATGTGCTGTTTATAACTGAGGGGAAGGCTAGCAAAGTGCTGAGGAATGGCTAGAAAAAAGATTTTGGGCTTCCCAACCAATAGCTTTTTTGAAAAGAGAATGAAAAAGCACTGGATCTTTGTAGGCTTGGATCTGGATCGGGGCCTCCTGGAAAAGAAGACCTTTAGAAGAAGAATATGTTTAAGTAGACACAGGTGCTACACTGAAACTTCAATGAAACATTGAAACAGTTATGTCATGGGGTGGCTAAAAGACCTCAGAATACAGCCTGCCCCAAAAATTGTGTCCACCATGGGAGACTTCCCCCACACAGCTAAAAGACCCCAGACTACAGCCATTTCCACCAGGAGGTTAAAAGACCCCAGAGCACAGCCAGCACCCAAAAATCACAACCGCTGAGGAAGACTTCCGCCCGGCGGCTAAAAGATTCACGATTATAGCCAGCTCCTTGGCCTTTGGTTAAAGCCCATCCAAAAATTTCCGCTGAGAGGACAGCCACACTAGTGACAAAGGGTTTTCTTCTGTTACCCAAAAATTGTGACTGACCAGGGAAACTTCCCCTGTCTGGCGACAGCACCATCACCATGCAAAAGCTGCCTGGCACCTTGCACAGCACCTCCTTTCGTTGGTTTGGGGTCAAGCCACGTGATGTGGCTGGGTGTGGGAAAGTTCCAGACTGCATAGCCTCTTCAGGGGAGGGAAAGGAGGGAAGGTGGGGGTCAGGACAAAATGTAAGTGGCAGAGAAGAAGTTTCTTGTCCAAGCATGACCCCCACCCACAGACTAGCTATGATTGCGAGGAAAAGTTCCAGAACGTGTGGCACCTCCCAGGGAGGGAAGAGAGGGGATGTGGGGGGTGGGACAACTTGTAAACACCTGAAAAGAAGATTCTCATCCTATCAGACAAGAGCAGTCCCCACCCAGACCCTAGCTTCCAGATGCTGCAGGGGGGTGGGGGGGGCAGTGACTGGTGCCAGGCAACACCAAAAAAAGAAAAAAAAAAGGCAACTAGTGGGGTATACACAGAACCACAGACACCACAGCCATACTACTAGCAAACAAAAAGAAAGAAGATTTTTCAGCATCTCATGACCCTATAACTACAGGCTTCCAGGTGCTGAACTGAAACAGTCTTCCTGTTGCCTGATTCCTCCACACCTGAGAGCAATGGAGATGGAAGAAGCCAGAGCAGATATCTGTGGGGCATTGTGTGGCACATATGGGAATTCAATTTAAAGACGTGGAGCTTCCTCACTACCTTTCGTTTGGAATTTTAAATTTGAACAGAAAGCTACTCCTGTCAGGTTACTACGAAATTATGATATCGATATTATGTTGATTTTAGTGCCCCATAAATCAAGCTAATGAAATATACAGTGAAGACAGACACTTGGAAAAATTGGGCTAAATGACTTAAAATCAATATTATCTCATAGTGTAGATGTAGCCTTAGAACACACACCCATTCTTGACCTTGGCTGTTGCTAAAGGAGTCTAGATTCCTGTGGCTTTTAAGAGCGCTGAGTTTTCAAGTGCTCTGACTTAGCAAAGCAAGACTGTCCTATTAATTTTCCTTATCTGAAGAAGTGGATCTGTAAATTATTTTGCTGGTCTTTAAAGTGCTACAGGACTTCTTTTTTTGTTTTGCCTTCCTTTAGAATAAGATTCATGAAATCTTATCTCCATTGCTGAGATCTGAGCTATTTTATAATGTTAAATAGTTACTATTTGCAACAGTCACCTCTGTTTCTCTTGTAACTTGGATGTCTGATATGATAAATGAGGCCTACAGCTTGATAGATTTTTACGTTGTCTTGTAGCTTTTAATTAGTGTTTTTCCTCTTCCTAAATTTTGTGCAGTAACTTATAAGATACAATACCAGAATGCCACAAACTGAAACTTGACTTTCCTAGTTCCTCACACTTGCTTGGTACGTGTGTAGGGCAAAGCAAGGGCACTTATTACAGTGGTTATAATTTTGTCATCTATTACAGACTCTAACCTTTTCTAAGACAGCCGAGTATCTTTATCTGAAGGACCAAGCCTGATTTCTCTTAATCCAAGGTTGAGATTGCAAGTTTTATGGGGAAAAATAAAACAAAAAAAATCGATAAAAGAGAGTGATTTTGGTGAGTGGGGAGAATGGTGTGTTGCCTTTTACATTTTCAAAGGCACAGATGTCATTTAGGTGTCTAAGCCCCAGTCGCTTTAAATGGCATTGGCAGTTAAATGCCTAACTAATATTTGTGCCTTTGAAAACGTCTCCCACTGTTCTTTTTTATTCTCAAAAAGGTTGTTTATCCCTTTTGTCTCCTCCACTGGAGTCCCATGATATTACACTGTTTCTGACTGACAATTAAGTTTTCAAAGTTTCATATGGACTCTTGAATATAGTTTGGTATATTTGGATATAGTTTTGAGTATAATTGCACAAAAATTTCAGTAAAATTTGAATGGGATACTAGCAATGGTCACTAATGCCTATCCCCAAAAGCTTAGCTTCAGTTCTGAGTTACTTATGGTGACCCTCATATTCCTATAATTAATTCTTGTTCTTGTTCTTGTTCTTGTTCTTGTAGTTTTAAGTATCTGGTAGAATAACTTCATGACTGTCAGATAGCAATTATATTGATATAAAGCTATTTTGATGCATGCATTTACTCAACAATCCTGCAACCAAATTTCTCTTTGTCTAAATTATATATTAAAGAGAACTCTTATTTTTGTTTAGTCTCTAACTGATCTATGAATTTACATCTACAACTGGAATCTGTTACATTATGTATTTCTGCACTTGGGAATGGAGTTCTCTAACTGCCTGTCAGTAGTTGCATGTAACTGCAGCGAATCTAATGATAGATGCTTCCATTTCCTGTGTAATTATATGCACCTGTATACATAACAACATTTGTTAAGAAATAATTGAAGTGGCAGGGCCTAGAATTTTATGTAAGACCGTGTAACTTCTTTATGAGGGAAAGAATAAATAATGTCATTTTACCATTATATGGCACATTACATTCCAAAAGATCACAAAACATGTTACAAACTGCCTGTGTAAGGAATTGTCATAGATATACAACCAGGTCTGAAGAATGACAGTTTTAATACAGTATCCAGACAACTATATATGGTGTTCCAGGGATCTCACAAGCAACAGTGAATTGAGCATTAGTAGTATAATATTAATTACAAAGTTAATTGTTAGATTGTGTCATTTAATTACAGCTCAAAGAATTCTACTGCCCAGATGGGGCATTTTGGGGGTGAAATTGGTATGTCTGCGTGTAGTGAGGCACAACTGAGTGCTGGTTGTGGTAGTCACAGCCCTAGAACCATCCACCAAGGGCCCTCCCCCAGCTTAGAGAGAGGGGCCACTGGACCCAGACTCAACTGGAAAGGGGAGACAACTTACAAAAAACTAGGGATGGGTGGTGAGGGTCACAGGTTTAAAACAGGGAATTCAGAAGGGGACACCCATCAGAGAATCCCAGACAGTGTCCACTGCTCATTAAAGCAGGCTAAGGAGCCAGTGGACACAGCCCAGAAGAACTCTGCCTGGATGCGTGAGAGAAGGGAGGAAAGGAAATAGGCCCCATACTCACAGAGCACCCATCATCCGCCATTCTCTTCCTGGTGTGATAGATTGCAGCCTTGACCAGGGCCAGGAGGAGGTGGATGAGGAGGACTTGCGACTTTGTGGGGCAACAGATAGGGGCTACATCTACACGTGCACGCTACATCGAAGTAGCTAATTTCGAAGTAGAGACATTGAAATAGGCTATTTCGATGAATAGCGTCTACACGTCCTCCAGGGCCGGCAACGTCGATGTTCAACTTCGACGTTGCGCAGCCCAACATCGAAATAGGAGCAGCGAGGGAACGTCTACATGCCAAAGTAGCACACATCGAAATAAGGATGCCAGGCACAGCTGCAGACAGGGTCACAGGACGGACTAGCGCTTCCGGGGCAACAGCTAGCCGCTCCCTTAAAGGGCCCCTCCCAGACACACTCAGCTTGCACAGCACGTGGTCTGAGGAGCCATAGGCACACAGACCCCGGGCGCCGCAGTCATGGACCCCCAGCAGCAGCAGCAGCAGCAGCAGCCAGAGGTCCACCCAGCCCTCCCGGCAGGAGCAGAGATTGCCCTGCTTCATGCCATGCGGGAGGCAGCTGAGCACTTCCTTGGTACACCAGAGGAGAAGCTGCCCCCAGGGCAGCAGGGCTCAACCCATAACCATGCAGCACGCCGCCCCCCCCGCCTCACACGCCGGCGGCTGTGGAGCTACCCCACCAGCACCGACTGGTGGGAGCGGCTGGTGCTTGGGGAGTGGGACGATGACCGCTGGCTCAGGAACTTCAGGATGAGCCGGCAGACATTTATGGAGCTGTGCCAGTGGCTCACCCCCGCACTCAGGCACCAGGACACTGCCATGTGGCGTGCCCTCACAGTGCAGAAACGGGTCGGCATTGCTGTCTGGAAGCTGGCCACTCCTGACAGGTACCGATCCGTGGGGCAGCAGTTTGGTGTCGGCAAGGCCACCGTCGGGGCTGTCCTCATGGAGGTAAGAGAACCCACGGGGGGAGGGCAGGGCAGGGGAGGGGGGCCCGGGCACAGGAGGGCAGGGCAGGGCTGGGCCACACACACCCTGCTCACCCCTCATTGGTGCTGTCCCCTGTGCTTTCTCTGCAGGTTGTGCGTGCCATCAATGCAATGCTCCTGCACAGGCTCGTGAGGCTGGGGACCCAGATGCCACCATCACGGCCTTTGCCACCCTGGGCTTCCCCAACTGCTTCGGGGCTCTGGATGGGACTCACATCCCCATCCGCGCCCCGCATCACAGCGGAAGACGATACCTGAATCGCAAGGGCTACCATTCTGTCGTCCTCCAGGCCTTGGTGGACAGCCGGGGACGTTTCCAGGACATTTATGTGGGCTGGCCTGGCAGCACCCACGACGCCCGGGTTTTCCGGAACGTGGCCCTGTGCCGCCGGCTGGAGGCGGGGACCTACATCCCCCAGCGGGAGATCCCTCTGGGGGACACCACCATGCCCTTCTGCGTCATCGCAGATGCGGCCTACCCCCTCCGGCCGTGGCTCATGCACCCGTACATGGGCCATCTCTCCGCTAGTCAGGAGCGCTTCAACGAGCGCCTGAACCACGCGCGCCAGGTGGTGGAGCACTCATTTGGCCGCCTGAAGGGACGCTGGAGATGTCTCCTGACCCGCCTGGATGCGGGCCCCAACAACATCCCCCAGATTGTGGGTGCCTGCTGCGCCCTGCACAATTTGGTCGAGAGCAAGGGGGAGACCTTTTTCCAGGGCTGGGCTGCGGAGGCCAGCATGGCAGACGTCCAGCCACCTGCTGCCCCCAGTCGGCAGGTGGACCCCGAAGGGACCCAGGTCTGGGAGGCCCTGCGGGCCCACTTCAATGATGAGGCCGCGGGGTGAACTCTGCCCAGGCCCCCCACTGCCCGCCCCTTCCTCCCCCACACTCCTGCCCCAATGCCCACACCATGGAGCACCCCACCGCACCCCCCTCCCACTTTTCCTGGACAAATGATAGCACGCACTGGTGGCTGAACTTAAACGTCTTTTTGTTTCAGAACCTTTTTTTTTTAACTGTAAATATTTGAACCAAGAACAAACTATCTACAAACATGTGGAAACAAACTAATATGTACAAAAATAAAACAATCCAAACAAACAAGTGTCCTCAATAATAAAAAGAAAACCAGGGAGGATAAAGGGGAGAACTATTTACATGGGGGGGATGGGGCAAACGGTGGGCAACAAATAAGAGGGTCCAACTATATACAAGGGGGGGGCCACATCCCGGGCCCCTCGCCCCTATAGCCCAGCACTGGGCGTGGGCGGCCAGGAACCCCGCCGCGGTCGCAGCCCTGTCCGGGGCTGGCTGGAGGCGGGCCGGACCAGAAGGTAGGATGCCCGGCGAGTCTCTGGTGTCTCCAGGGGTCCCTTGGTGCTCCGGCCCTTGGCGGTGGGTGGCGGGGCGACGGCGGATGGGACGGCGACGGGCGGAGCAGCTGGTGGTGGGGCTGCAGGAGCAGGCAGGGCGGGCGATGCGGCGGCCGGTGCGGCATGGGGGGCCAGGTAGTCCACCAAGTGGTTAAAAGTCTCCATGTAGGCCCCCCATGCTTCCTGGTGCCAGGCCAGCGCCCACTCCTGCAGCTGCAGGTGCTGCTCCGCGACCTCCAGCTGCCGACAGTGGATGGCCAGCAGCTGGGGGTCCATCGCCATCGGGTGGTGGTGGTGCGGGGTCCGCCGTCTAGCCTGCCGTGGGGCCAGTCGGTCCTCGGCCGAGGGGCTGGCCTGGAGCGAGGGTCCCGGAGGGCTCTCCGGGACGACTGAGGCCTCGCCGACGCTCTCTTCCAGTCCTTCTGATGTTGCAGGTGCGGGACACAGGAAAGGAGGGGGGGAAGAAGAATGGAGACAGGCGTTAATGTGGGCCCCGAGCCGTGGCCTTTGTCCCCCCAGCCCTGTGCTGCAGGTTCCCCATCCCCGTCCCTGGGAGATGCTGCTGTGAGGGATGGGGTTCAGGGGTCCCCCTGCCCTGCACCCCGTCCCCTGGTGGGAGCGACTCTCACTTCACCCTGCAGGGTCTGACAGCAGGAGAGGTTTCTTAGGCCACAGATGCCCAGTTTCTGCCAGGAGTGACAGCACCAGCTGTCAGAAGAGACAGTCCTTCCAACCCGTCGTGGGGAGAAGACCCGAAGGGGGGCCCTCTGGGATGCAGCTTTCCCCCTCCTCAGGCTGGCTGCCTTCCAGCTCTCCCTTCCCCTAGCCTCTACCTGTGGCCCCCGCCCTCCCCCGCCAATTCCAAGCCAGCTCGGCTCCTCCCTCCTCTTTGTTCAGGGCAGAGGTGTCACCTGTCAGCTGTAGCCCCAGGATCCTCCTTTGCCCCTGGGAGCTATTCGGCTCTTGTGGCTCATATGTAGCCTGAGTCTCCCTTTTGCACTCCCCCGACTCCATCACATGCTGCTGCTGTGGGGTGTCCCACCCCCTCCTCCTGGGGTCCCCTCGAGGTTCTGCTCCCCCCTGGCCCGGGGATGGGGCATGGCACTTTCATGCGGGGTCGGCGGGGGCCAGGGGCTCATGCAGTGCTGTGAGGCCCATGGCCCTGGTGTCCTTGGGGCCATGGCCATGTGAGCATGTGGGGGGCCCTGGACACATATCTATTACCCCCTGCCCGTCAAGCCCAGGGGTGTACACCAGAGGGGGGTACCTACCTGTCGGTCCGCTCCCACAGTCCGGAGATTCCCGGGGGGCGGAGGCCCTGCTGCTGCTCTGGGATGACAGGAGGAGGATCTGCAGGCCGGATTCTGCAGAGGAGGAGCCCCCCTTCTCCTCCTCCTCCTCCTCCTGCCGCGATGGCCCGGGGGTGGCCTCCAGGGGGGGCCCCCGGGGTGTGGGGATTACCTCCGGGGCGGACTCCGGCTGCAGGGCCTGCTGGGGCTCATCGGCCAAGGTGTCAAGGGTGGCCGGAGGGGAGGAGGTGTGCCGGGGGCCCAGGATGTCCCTGAGCTCCCTGTAAAAGGGGCAAGTGATGGGGGCGGCTCCAAATCGGCTGGCCGCATCCCGGGCCTGGGAATAACCCTGCCGCAGCTCCTTCACCTTTCTCCTGACGTGATCAGGAGTGCGGGCAGGGTGATCCCGGGCAGCCAGGCCATCGGCCAGCCGAGCGAATGCATCCGCGTTCCGCCTCTTGCTCCCCATTACCTGGAGCACCTCCTCCTCGCTCCAGAGCCCCAGCAGGTCCCGCAGATCGACCTTTGTCCAGGAGGGGCCCCGCTGCCGCTTGCCAGCCTGGCTGCCCTGGCTCCCCTTGGGAGGGGTCCCCTGGGGACGCTGGGGGGGGCTGCCGGGCAGCCATCGCAGCTGGGTGGGGGGCTGAGGGATGTGCAGGCTGGCCGCGTGTGTGGGCTGCCTCCTGCACGATCCCTCAGCTTCCTGCAGAGGAAGGGAGGGGGAGGGGACCTTTAAGGGGCCGCTCCATGCGGCCACCATTGAGCTGAGGGGCTGGAGAGAGCGTCTCTCAACCCCTCAGCTGATGGCTGCCATGGAGGACCCGGCAATTTCGACGTTGCGGGACGCGCAACGACTACACGGTCCCTACTTCGACGTTGAACGTCTAAGTAGGGAGCTATTCCTATCCCCTCATGGGGTTAGCAACTTCGACGTCTCGCCGCCTAACGTCGAAGTTAACTTCGAAATAGCGCCCGACGCGTGTAGCCGCGATGGACACTATTTCGAAGTTAGTGCCGCTACTTCGAGGTAGCGTGCACGTGTAGACACGGCTAGGGTGTGCAGACAGGAACAGGTATGGGGAAAAGTGAAGCCAAACCTCAATAAGACATTCTGGAGGAGCCAGGACAGGGGCTGCAACCTGGCACATTCTAGATAGGCATGCACCAGGTTTTCCCTTATGACTCAGAAAGGGCGGGCTTCATGGACGGAGGTGAAGTGCTCCGAGTACACAACCATGCTCTCAGTTCCACGGAGGAGCCACCAACTGATGTCCCCAGTGGGCCTCGAGATTGAGGTGGAATACAGGTTGTCCCACCGGGGCTCCTCACCCTCCCTAAGTGGTAGGTAGTCCCACCATTTGGTGTCAGGGTGGGACCGAAGGGTGAGGAAATGGAGAGTATGGAGCACAGGCATATACAGTTGTTCTCTAGGACAGATTCTAAAACAGACTTGCTGCAATTAGCACAGCAGGCTGGGAGTATGAGGGGAGGGAGGCCGGGGGGGCTCGCAAAATTGGGGCCCCAAAACCAGCACCTGAGCAGTTGCAGTGGGGTGGGGGTGGGGAGTACCTTCTCACAGGGTTTGCTCTAGGAAGACAATCAAGGGATGGAGCAAGACTGCCCATATGTCCTGGAATATGCGCGAGGAAGTGTGAATGGTGGAGAGCCCCATGAGGCACGTGATCAGCTGGAGATCCACCTAGTACCCCTTGGTGTAGTCCAGAAGGTCTCCGACACAAGTAGTTGCTGCCAAGACCAAACCTTGGTGCACCGAGGGACACTCTGCCGCCTGCACACGAAGAAATGGGTTGTGTAGCAGGGGTTCCACAAGAAGGTCTACCCCTTCAAGGCTTCCATGAAGCCTACGTCCCTCAGCAGGCTGTTATTAAAATGCCAGTAGGCCAGCTCCAGCCTCTCTGCGCTGAAAGAAGCAGTCGCAACCATCAAGTGGTGTTCAGAAAACAGGGCCAGCCAAATGCTGGAGGAATAGGCCTGTGTCAGATGGAAAAAGGAAAGGTAAACATGGTCCAACCAGGAGCAGCTCAACCGATCATCCCCCATCTGGATAAAGGTGAAGGTGACGGTGTCATCTGGGTGGTGGTAGTGCCAGATGTCCACCAAGGAGTGATGGACCATGATCTCCCTGAGGACGCCTGTGGCCACCTGGCTGTTCACCAGTCCTGCGTGATCCCAGTTCTCAATGGTGGTGTTGAAGTCCCCACTCAGGAACAGGCACTCAGGAGGATCCAAGGTGGCAAGGAAGGAGGTTGCCTGCTGGAAGAAAGCTCTGGGCCTGCATTGGGAGCACAGACATTGACAAGATTCAGTATCACCCCCCTAAATTGGCCTTGGTTGTGCAGCAGACCTGGGACTACATTCGTAAACTCCAGAACCTCGGGCCTGTAACTGGGGGATAACAGGGTAGCCACCCAGGCAGAGCAGGCACCAAGGTGGCTAAGGAACACCTCGTCCCCTCACTCTAGCTGCCAGCTGGCTTCAGTGGCCAGGGTCACGTGGGTCTTCAGCAGGAGTGCTACAGAATACCGCCCTGAAGGAAGGGGATGTGCCTCATCACCTGGCACAGGAAGCACCAGGTCTCCCCCATTGAATAGTGGAGCGGATACAATATTTCCTGGAAGGTCACCAGGAAGGACCTCTCCAGCGCCACTCCATCATGCACCACTGGTGGCACTTGAAGCTGCACCTGCCAGCGGAATGACAAGACATGACTGAGCATGGGCTCCTTGCAGCCCAGCAGGAGAGGGCTGATGGTGGAGATCAGCCTGCCCAGGGTGGAGAGGGCAGGCAACAGGGTGGAGTTGGGAAGGAAGGCCAGGACAGAGGTGAGGACCACCCACAGGCCCAGATTTTCAAGGGGCTCCAGGGTCACACAGACACCACCTACTGCTATACCCCTCTCCAGCACATCCTGAGCAACAGCATCCATGGCTGTTCATGGTGGAACTGGAGGTGACAGTCAGGGCAGATGGAGTGGAAGTTTTCAGGGGAGTAGCAGCCACCTGTGCATAGGCATGGGGGGCTGTGGGTGGGATGGTGACAGAGCTGACGGAGGGGACAGAAGGGGAAGAAGGGGATGTGGATTAGGCAGCAGCAGTGTGAGGCTTGAGTGGTCAGGCTGGACCCTTGACCCTTTCCCATGGCTGAGTGAGGGGGTCCCCCCAGGAAGGAAGGGGCAGCAGCCCTGGCAGCGGTGGAGTCTGGGCCTGCGGCTGAGAGGTCAGCTGTAGGAGTCTTGGAGAGCAGTGGTGTGGGGTGGCTCAATGGGTCAATGGGGGTGGGAGCAGGTTTGGGGGCAGGACCGTTTGCTATCATGGGCGGGGAGGAAGGGACAATGGTATCCAGGGGTGAAATTACTCCCCCTTGCCATCAAACAGCTGGCAGAGAAGGAGGGTGTCAAACAGGTAGGAGGCATTGGGTACAGGGGAAGGGGAGGGGGCTTGCCACTGCTCCCTGCCTAGTGGTGTGCAAGAGAAGGAGGGCATGAGGAGGAGGGCTGGGGGACCAAGGGGAGTGGACCAGAGGAACCACTCCCTCCTGGGGAGAAGGAGGACACTCTAGGGGAGGGCAGGGAACCAGAAGTGTGGGAAAGGGGAACCACTTTCCCCTGCTGAGACAGGTGGGAGGGGGGTGGCAAAGCAGGAACAAGGGTGGGAGGCAACCGCTACTTCCCACTAGGCTGGAGACAGAGGAGGAGGCACTGGTAAGACAAGGGGAAGGACTGGGGAGCCTTGTGGAGGGTGCAGGGTGGGGGCCAGCTCTTCTGGCTGCAGCGGGGTGGGGGAGTCACAGAAATATCAGGGGGGTGCAGTGATTGGGGGGCAACTCAAAGGGCAGGTCAGAGGATACAAGACCTTCAGGCTGGGGACCGGGGCATACAGGGCATGAGGTGGGGAGAAGAGGACAACAGAAATGGGGGGAAACAAATGGAGTGGAGGGTTTGGGTGGGACAGCCAACTGCAGGGCATGGTAACAAACTCAAAGCCGGGGTGGACAGGGTAACCAGGCAGAGGGGCAGGGCAGGGAGCCAACTTTCAGGGTGCGGGGGGGACATTCAGAAACACACTGTGGGAGGGGGAAGACAGAGTGGGGCAGGGCAGCCAAATATAGCTGAGGCCTGGGGGCCAGGTCCAGGGGGTGGACCCCGAAGCACTTGTGGGATAATCCCTCACACGCTGCTGCCTAATGCAGTCCCAGGTGGAGTGGGCGTAACAGCTGGCCCCACTGAAAGAGGCAGTCCAGATGGTAAGGTGGGCGCTGGTGGAGGGGTGTTGGGGGGTGGGGGTGGCTTTGGTGGACAGGTGTGGGGACAGATGGACTGGGGGGAGGGCTCTCTGCCTCCACCCCACCCCTCTTTCAGCTGAAATTCCTACCACTACCCCAGAAGCAGACACAGACACTGACCCCCTCCACAGTCCAAGGGTAAGGTCCTCTTCAGCCCCTCAGCAAGGGGATGCAGGTGGTGTGGTGCAGCAGCAGTGGGACAACAGCAGCTGGCCAGCCGGGGTGGGGGGTACCTCAGGCCACTGCTGATGAGAGTGGAGGTGGTGATGGGGTCCCCTGCCTTCTTGTGTCCCTCTCTCTCCCTGTGGCGGGGGGCAGCTGGCAACTCCCCCCCACCCTTTAAGTAGGAACAGGAGCTGGTGGTGATGCTGGTGGCGATGGTGCAGCAGTCCAGGGGAAGAGGGTCAGCAGCAGTGCAGTAGTCCAGCTGGACAGGCAACTGGTGGTGGGGTGGGAGTCTCCTCTGGGGCAGCAGCAGGGGGAGAAGCTCACCCTCCTGGCGTGCAGTAGAGTGGCCACCCCACTACCCAGAAGGGGAGGATCCCTTCCAGGAGCCATTTGTATTGAGCCTGGCCCCTCCCAGTAACCTGACCAGAAGTCAGGACTCAGTCAGGTGTGAGTCTCCAGAAGACGCATCTAACTCCCTGCCTGGGATGCTGAGGACTGGCTGGGTGAGGCCGATGCCTGAATTGGGCCGCCTGAGCTCCTGCTGGTCCTGATACTCTGGGGATCCCATCAGAACCTGCCTGGAATGGAAGACCAGCAGGATCTTCAGGACCAGCCTGAGTATGGACCTCATCCTGCACCCTGAAAAACCAGGAGAATGAGCCTCAGCCTGCACCCTGTGCCAGCCTGAGGAAGAAGAACTGATAGGCCACACAGGCCAGGATCACACCACTCAGATCCCAGCTGGACCTGGAACCCCATGAGCACCAAGAAGTTGGCTGGACACTGGGCAGGTGCCAGAGGGGGAGACCGGGAGTGGCCTGCGGGTAAGAGGACTGTTAAAGGGCCTCAGGCTGGAATGTTGCAGTCTGAATTTCCCATTGACCTGTGCAGCAGATTGTGATGCTGTGACCAGGTGCTGTGACGTGGTGGAGTGGGTGGGCCCCCATCCCCCCTGCCACCCACCTGCCAGGTGGTAGTCTCCCCTCTGCCAGCACAGGATAAATGTCTGTGCCCTGTGGGAACTGGGTTGGTTGCCCTGCCTGATCTAGGGCTGGGGCTGTCTTGGGCAAGGAGACAACCTGCAACTGTGTTCACTGCCCTGTCCTGAGCTAGGGCCTGAGCAGTCTGAAGTGTTGGCATGCTGCCTGGCCCTGAGCTAGGACCTGCACCTGCTGTGAACTGAGTATTTGCTGCCCTGCCCTGAGCTATGGCCATGGCATTTTAAGACTATTGGTGTTGTTTCCCTGCCCTGCACCTGGCCTGGCCCTGCCTTGCACGAGGGCTTGGGCTCTTCTCTGTATGTGCTGTCTGCCCTGAGCTAGGGCCTGGGCGTTCATGGAGACTATTGTTTCCTGCCCTGCCTTGCACCAGGGCCTGGTCCTGTCCCATCTTGCACCAGGACTTAGGTTCTCTTGGATGTTGCCACTCCACCCTGAGCTAGGGCCTGGGCTTTCTAGACTGTTTGTTGTGTTGCCCCTATTTGCACCAGGGCTTGGGCTCTCTCTCGGAGGTTTGCTGCCCTGCCCTGAGCTAGGGCTGGGGGCCTCCTAAGACTGCAGGTTGGTTGCCCTACCCTGAGTTAGGGCCTGGGCACACTGGGATTGTGGGTGCGCTGCCCTGACCAGAGATAATTTCCCCAGCACCCACCTAATGTTAAGTGAGTGTATGGAACTGTTACCTTGGCCACCTGAGCCAAGGTGTGCTAAGGACTAGTAGGTGTGCTAAGGACTAGTGACTTGGGGGTTGCTGGGGTACCCTTGGCAGTGGGGTGGAGGGGCCACCCACCGACCTGGAAGGGGAGGACACCTTCCAGGAGCCCAAACCAGCTCCACTGTGTCACTCGGAATGGGGTGAGAGAGCGTGTTTCACACTCCTGAGTGAGGTAGTTATATACCAATGTCAGTTTACAGTGTAGACCTAGCCACCATTATATTGAGTAGTGCCTTGTTCTGCAGGTAGCCCACGGATTTGAGCGGGCTTTATTGTGCTTTTACCTTTAATCCTAGATAAAGTATGATTCTTAGCTTTCTGAACTAGAGAAACCCATGGACAGAATTGTGACTGAGCATCATTACTGTAATACTGATCCAGCAAACACTGTATGTCTTTCTTGATAATGAGAGAGTATCTCCCATCATGGCCAGACAGAGACCCACTTTTTACACATAATCTAGCAGGATAGCAACAGAGTGTTAGTGCAATATCATGTGTGGGACCTGGTTACAAATTCATGCAGACCCGCAGTAGCCTTCTGCCCCAGTGCTACTCTGGGCCACACAGCTATTGGTAGAGTTCTATCTCAAGCAGAACTTGCATGTATTTCTCTGTGTTGGGATACACGCTCCCAGATGCAAATTAGGCATTCCCACTGGAGGAGCAGAACCTAGCTCCACCCATTTCTTATCCTTATGCATCCATTCCTTGTTCAGTTTCATAGTGACTGGGAAAAGAGTGGGAAAGTAGCAGGTGCATAGTCTCTGCTGTCCTACCTCATTTGCAACTGAGAAGAAGGCATCCTGAACAGAGAGTGCAGAGGCATCTTGTTTTCCATAAAAGCTTCTATGTGGCTGCATTGGCCCGGCTACATTGTGATGTTATTGGACGGTCTAGATTCTATTCAGTGTACGGGGAGCAGGAATGGGTCCCAGGAAGTACCCCATCACAGGTAACAAAGTTAGTGGGCAGTGAAAGTCCTTCCCAAAAAAAAAGTTGTCATGTGCTGAGAACTGTCAAACCTTTGAACTTAAGATGCTCTGTCTCTACTTTTTTCTGAAGACTTCAGTTTCCATTAGAGGCATAAGATGGGGTATATCAGTCCCACACTGAGTCGGAGCAGGCTCAACCACCCAAGAAGGCTCTGCCTGTATGACTCTTCTGGGCATGCTAAAGCTGCAGGCCTGCTATGAAGATCCATGGAGCTAGTTAGTTTGGGCTGGCCACTGCCAGAGAAGGAGGTGCCTCTGGAGGTCCAGTGAGGGAACTGCATGAAGGCTGGACCACAGAGGCTAGTTACCTCAGGATGACTGTTAAATCCTCCAAACTGGAGAGGTATACCTCTAACGATGGGCTGGAGGGCAAGATAACAAGCATCCCAGCAGGGGAACATTCCTGATAAGTTGTTTTGTTTCAGTTGGAATCCCTGCCAAGTCAGTGGGAGGCCATCCCAACACCGCCAGGGCCCTGGGCCAGGGAGGGACCAGGTCCCCTTATCACCATCCTAAACCCCACCCCATGGGGTCTGCCCTTCAAGAAGGGGTTTTACTGGCTTGACTCTGGCTGCTAGACCACACTGCCCTGTGAAAGGGGCTTTGCTGTGTAGACTCTGGCTGTTGGGGCACATTGCCCTACAAATAGGGCTTTGTATTGACTCTGGGTGCTAGGTCACAGTGACTAGCAGAGGGGGCTTGGTATTGACTTTGGCCATGAGCTTATGCAGCCCTGTAAAAAAGGAGGCTTGGAAGAAACCTCCCCCGGCCAAAAAGTTTGGGAATTATTCATAAGAAACTGTCAATTCAGAGAAACTTAAATATTTCAGAAGTATGAATCAGTTTAGACATTGTCAAAATGAAAAAAAAAAAACTCCTCAGGTTTTTCAGTTGAAAAAAACCTGTTTTGAAATAAAAGCTAGTCACAGTTCAAAAAATAAATTGTAAAAATCTTTTGATTGAGCAGAACACAGTTGTTTGTTGAGGAGTTATTGTGAAAATTTTTAGGATTTTGAGTGATCAAAATTCATGACAGGACATTTTTTGATAACTCAATTTTCATTGATACAGGCAAACTGCTGTCCAGCTCTTGTATTCATTAACAGCAAATGTTGATAAATGAACCAAAGGAAGGAGTGTGACTGGAAAACTGCCTCTATCTATTGAAACCAGGCTGAATAGATAACTTGCATTGCTTTTTATGTAAGTCAGCTTACATCCTGTCTCCTGTCCTATTTAGCATTGAACAGATTAGTTACAACAGGAGTATGTGATTATCCTTTAATAAAAACAGCAGAGAACTTCAGGAAGTATGGTTTTCATGAGATAACCACTGGGGATTTACAGGGTAGTAGTTGTAGCTGGATGTTTTCTATACTCTAAAGCATTATGACTTCAAAATTACCATACTCCCTGATGTTATCTTTTCAGTAAGAAGTATTTATAGGTTTGCATCTACAAGAGAATAAAGGAAATTACTTGAACAGCTAGATATTGTCAGTATCATTCCAATGTACACTATGAGAAATTTACTTCTGCTTCTGAAATGGTTATAGTACGGGTTATTGTATGGGTTGGGGCAATAAAAAGGGATGAGTAGTACGGAACTGTTTTGACGTATGTCATATATTGTTCTTAAAACAACAACAACAACAAAAACAGTGACCACGAATTATCACCTTGAATGTCCTGTATTTTAGCTTAAAGGAAGCAAATGAGAACAAAAAGAGAGTCTGTACTAGAGACATAACATGTGATACACTGTATTAACTCTCCATTATGAATGGCAGTTAAGACAAGGAGACTCAGAGACGCATACAATAAGAAGAAAGTACCTAATTACACAGCTACATTATCAGAGAATCATATCATACTAGAACTGGAAAGAACCATGAGAGGTCATGAAGTCCAGTTCCCTTAAGGGACCAAGAACCATCTAGATCATCTCTGACAGGTGTTTGTCTAACCTGCTCTGAAAAATCTCCAGCGATGGAGATTCCACAACTTCCCTAGGCAATTTAGGCTTATGTACCTGATAGTTTGGAAGTTTTACCTAATGTCCAACCTAAACATCCGTTGCTGAAATTTAAGACCATTGCTTCTTGTCCCATCATCAGAGGTTAAGGAGAATAATTTTTCTGTCCTCCTTGTAATAACCTTTTGTGTATTTGAGAGATGCTATCATGTCCCCCCTCTGTCTTCTCTTTTTCAGGCTAAACAAACCCAGTTATCTCAATCTTCCCTCACAGTTCAGCAATATGCGTAGCCTTGTATTGTGATCTCCTCAGACATCATAGAATGTGAACAGTTGGATTATGTCAGCATTTAACATTGCTAATCTTCAAAAATGCTATAAAATTTCAGTCAGAAATAGTTCTCCAGTCATCCCTCTAAATAATTCCATCCCCTGAGTGTATTTTGACTCAGCTCTTCAGCACAGTTCTAGCAGGGGTAATTTCTTAGGGATGATAGATTCTGAATATTTGTGGTGATTAAAGATCCCATCACACCCAGTTTAATGAATTATACTCTGAAGATTTGGAATCCTCTTGCAATTTCAACTAGAAAAGGTATTGTGCACCAGATTGTGCTAGTGAATGATGATTTTAAGTTGACTAGCATATTTTTTTTAGTAATATGAAGCCCTCACTGCTGAACAGAACATTCTGTCCCCTGAAATGTGCCCCTTTTTGTACCACCTGAGAATTTGCAGTGGTACCAGTAGCAGAGGAAAAGAATAAGTTTTCGAGAACCAGAAATGGAGCATTACAATCATCCTTATATTTTTACATCTGTTTTCATGTTATGTTGGTTTTAGCTTTGTGTTTAAAACTGAGTATGGTAAAACTTGATGGTAAAAGGAAGAAAAGACTAACTGTGCTTCACAGAGCCAAGTTTAGTTAACACAAGCGTGCATAATTCAAATAACTCCATAAACCCTCTGCCACTGCACTTCCATCTTTTAACTAAAAAACATTGCTATTTCGGGCATAAGCTTCTTGAGTAGAGATTTCTAGGAGTGTTTGAGCAGTATGCTAGAACCAGCCCTATCCACTTGATGGAGAAAGACTCTTACTGTATAATAAAATATAGCAAGCTGTTCTGTTACTTTTGTTACAGAAGGAAAATGAACAGCATTTTCAATCTCACTGCATATCTTTTCATGCAAAATTTGGAAACTTTTGTAATAATAAATAAGCTAAGAAGAATTGAAAACAGCAGCATTAATTCACCGTAAACCTAATCCAACAACACCCATTAATGACAATCTTTGTATTCAGTTCAGCAAGTGTTGGTTAGGGGTTATCATTGGGATTCATGACCATATTATCCTCTGACAAAATAAAATATGGTGGTATCTATCATCAAAATAATATTAATAAAAACCCATGTCACTATTAAGTCCCCTGTTTAAATTAATAACAAAATGCTTATTGAGTTCACTGGGTTTGGACCTGCCTCAAACTCACTTTAATATACTACACCTGAATAGAGTGTCACATCAGCCATTAATTTGGTTGTATTAGTTTGCTCTTCCTGGAGTAAAATAAAGCTGCAGAGAAGGTTGTGGATAATATTTTTTTTTCCCCCAGGAGTTATCTCTAACAAAGGTAGTGCTCAATTTTTTGTACATACATTCACACACATACTCCGATGTTATCTAATTTGCACACATTCAACGTAACAACCAGGGCTTCACTTCTTATTCTGCGGTGCAGAGCTGTGCTATTCAAAGTAAATGAGAATTTCTATTAATGATCATTGGTGCTGCGTCAACTTCTAGCAAGCATGTTTTGACTTTCCTTTGGAAAAATGGAAACAAAAAGTTGGATTTGTTGAACTGACATGAAATGTTCTATTTCAAGTCAGCTCGATATTGGACGGCCAGTGTGTTGCTGCATTATCTCATGGGAGTGGTAATCTAAGGAACCCATGCCTTGTGTCAGGGTATATGATACCTTCATGGTTTCTACAGTAAACTCTTGTTTATCCACTATTTGATTAATTGGCACACTTGAATGACTGGCATAACTGACAGCTGGTCAGCTCTGGTCAGCAGACAGTGGGTGGAAGTGCGGAGAAAGCTGAGGAGCCTACAGGTTGCACTCACATGCAGTGCGGAGGCATGCAGGGCAGAATTCAACACTGATTTCCTCTGCTGCCCTTGTCCCTCCGTGCTGCATGTGAGTGCAGGTAGCAGGCTCCTCTGCCCTCCCACCCAAGGTGACTACTTTCTATAATCTAGAATATTTGATTATCTGACAACCTCCCGGTCCCATGGATGCTGGATATCAGAGTTAACTGTACTTCACACCCTGCTGCCTCAGAAAACAGTTGTCTGAGGAGAAAAGTGGAGTGAATATTAACCTCTCAGGTTGCTGAGGCAGATGCCGTGGGAGCAGTGATTTTGAAAACCAGTGCGGCTAGTCCTTCAACAACTTGATAGCCAGGGGATGAGGAACAGCCAATCAAGCCCCAGCAGGGCAAAACAAAATCAGCTGTCTGCTGTTGGCAAGTCAGTTCCTGTACGAAGAAAGAGGATTGTGGAAAGATGCTTCCAAAAGTGTGAGCCAAAAAAGCCGTGCTGGGCCAGGGTCCATTGGTGACCAGACAGAGTCAGAAGAAACCCAGATCACTCAGTCCTGAAGAGGGACTTAGTCCAGAATGATAGTTGGCCCTGAAGAACACAGAGCTTATTCCTATTTTGTTGTACTCTGGAAGCAGTTTTAGAATGTGTGACTGAGCCACAGATGAGCCACAAAGAAAGGAAGCTAATCTACAGGGGGAGCTAGGAGCTCAAGACACTGGCAGAATCCTTACTGGATGAATGGACATGCTCAAAGAGGTGAGTGTTATCCACCACTGGAACCCATTCTTAAGGGCTGGGCTCTTTTGCTGGAGTACACCTCCTATGATGCAACTTAGTCTTCCCTGTGACTGAGACATGTGATGCACTATAGGAAACACATGACTGCAGTGATTTGCTCAAGGCCACCCCAGACTATTAGCATCAATGTGCAGAAGGACTGAGTCCTGTTCCTTCTTTCTGTAAGTGCAAGTTGTACCTCAAAATTCTGTGTCTTTAATTCTTCTCTCGCAGAATGGAGTGTTGGCATAAATTTAAATGCTTCTAACTACTTGATTTGCTCCCTTATCAGGGAGCCATGTCTTCATCTTCACCTTAGGTGGGAGGGAAAAGTTATAGAAAGAGACCTGACAACAATCCTTAAAGTTCAGTTTATTTGAAAATCAAACAGGCAAACAAACAGTGCATTAGCATCATACACTCTGCATGAAAAAAAAAAGAAAGAAATGTCAGGAAAAAAAATCTTTATGGTCTTTTTCCTTTACATTAAGTTGTTTACTTTTGTATTCAACTATTTCTCATGAAAGATAGAAACCACAAAAGGTATTGGTTTATTTTTAATGAAAAATGCAATTACAGTACGATCTGAAAGTATGTGAATTATAGATAATTCATTCATAGCATATTAAATAGTATTTTTCCTTTGATCTCCTGACCCGTAATAGGGAAGGTATGCATTATCAACTCACTGGCTACTGTGACTTATTAACTGAGAATTCCTCTGAAATTAGTACTGATGTACCTTTACTGCAACAGGAGAAAAAAATAGTGACCTTATAATTACAAAGATATATTGCTTTTATTTTAACCTCACATTAAGTAAAGCATTATAACATTACATGGCCTGGCATTTAGATAAGAGTTCTACAACTTATTAACCAGTGAATGTGAATGTAGTCTCACAGGATCTCAGATTCCACTGAACAACTGGTTGGGAAAGGAAAAAGGAAGCAGCTTCTTTGGGAGTCCTGCTGGCAGAGTGGAAGTGGGGATGTGCCAACTCAGCACATCACCAGGACATCCAAGCTGTGTACACTCTCCGGAATATTTCTATTAACTCTCCAGACCTTTGCAAATGCAGCTAGGGTAGGATTTTCAAGTGGTGGTGGCCAGGGGTGCTTTAGTGGTAATGGCCATTTTAGACTCTTAATTTCAACATTTAGGTACCATTTACATTCATAAAACCTTCTACAGCCATCATCTGACCCTATAGTTTCCTTGTGCCTAACTTTCCACAGTTAAAACCCCTGAGGTGCCTAGATATAAGAATTTTGACATGTACACAGACACCCAAATGCTTACACTGCCCTAAGCCGTGTCTACACGTGCACGCTACTTCGAAGTAGCGGCACTAACTTCGAAATAGCGCCCATCACGGCTACACGTGTTGGGCGCTATTTCGATGTTAACATCGACGTTAGGCGGCGAGACGTCGAAGCCGCTAACCCCATGAGGGGATGGGAATAGTGCCCTACTTCGAAGTTCAACGTCGAAGTAGGGCACGTGTAGCCGATCCGCGTCCCGCAACATCGAAATAGCGGGGTCCGCCATGGCGGCCATCAGCTGAGGGGTTGAGAGACGCTCTCTCTCCAGCCCCTGCAGGGGCTCTATGGTCACCGTGTGCAGCAGCCCTTAGCCCAGGGCTTCTGGCTGCTGCTGCTGCAGCTGGGGATCCATGCTGCATGCACAGGGTCTGCAACCAGTTGTCGGTTCTGTGGCTCTTGTGTTGTTTAGTGCAACTGTGTCTGGGAGGGACCCTTTAAGGGAGCAACTTGCTGTTGAGTCCGCCCTGTGACCCTGTCTGCAGCTGTGCCTGGCACCCTTATTTCGATGTGTGCTACTTTGGCATGTAGACGTTCCCTTGCAGCGCCTATTTCGATGTGGTGCTGCGCAATGTCGATGTTGAACATCGACATTGCCACCCCTGGAGGACGTGTAGACGTTATTCATCGAAATAGCCTATTTCGATGTCGCTACATCGAAATAAGCTACTTCGATGTAGGCTTCACGTGTAGACGTAGCCCTACAGAGCAATGCTTAGCTCACACTTAAGCCCTCCGTAGCAATCCCAGATTAGGCCTTTCTCTGCTTATCTTACTGCAGAATCCAGTCTGGTAGCCACCATCAAAACACATCTTAGCCACCTCCTTCTTCTTTAGCAATTTTTTGTGAGTTATCTCTTACCCTTTAAGTAATTAGAGCACTCAGTCAGGATCCAGGAGATCCTGATTCTATTTCCCTCTCAACTCAATAACAGAGAGTGGTGACTTGAATTCCCATCTCAGAGCCCTAACCAGGGGAGTATTCTGAGGGTGGGTCTAAGTCTCTCTTGTTGAAGCTGATCCACTGTCCATAAATATTTATTTACAGAAGCAAGGATTCCCATGTCTCTGGGGATTGACTAAACCGGATATTTATGTTTTCTTGTGAATATTACTCCTAGGTTATGCAAAAACAGCAGATAATATTTAGGGATATAAAGGTATCCTGAAATAGTAACACTTTTTGCTGTGGCTCAAAAAGAGCTTTTTGCTGTGCTCAAAAGAGCACTGCTATTTTGGGTGTTCTATTTTGGATGGGCTGCTCTGGCTCTGGTACCTTTTGTCCTATGATGGGTGATGGAAGTTTCAAAATAGCTCTTTATTCTGAACTTCAGTGCCATTTGGACACTAAAAAGTTCAGGATATGGTATTTTGAAATAATTTGCGTAGTGTTAAGTGCATAAATTCTTTTGAGAAAAAATTGCCATGTAGACGCAGCCCTAGTGACATAAATCCAAATATAATCCTATTATGGCCTGTAGACAGTAGACAATTCCTCAGTTCTTTTGAATCAGAATTGTTAACCCCTTCATCATTTTCAAAGCTATCATACTTACTTCTCCCATGCTGGCCCAGCTTCATTTGTTTCCAATACTGTTCAAAACACCAATGTCAGATCAAGAGCCCCCAGATGCTTATATTTTGGGAATATGAGAACGGACACTGATTTTGGCAGGGATTCAGAGGGATAAGTATGTATGTGAGGTAATTGTTCTTTCTCCTTTCCACTGCTATGCAGACCTTCACTGTTCTAGGCAGAATCTGACCCAAAAACAGACAAGTGGCAAAAAGCTGATTTTAATTAGCAATGCATTTCTTTATGGGAAACATATTTTTTGAATTTATCTTCAATGACAGAAAATTATTTTTTATATCTGATCATTAATTTACCATCTGTAGTCTGGAATGACATTTTCATCAAAAAGACCTGATTCCAGATACAGTGACAGATTTAGAAGACTTGTTAATGTTAACACTTTTACATTTTCCAGCCTTGTATTCTGGATGAATTGTAGGCAGCTGTGATTTGCTGGATGATTCGGTTTAATGTTATGATTAGCCAGATTCTGTTCTGCTGTCAACCATTTATTGTCACCATCCATAGATTGCTGGGGACTCCTGTAAATTTTTCAGTAGCACATTGTGCTCGTAGTTAATATATGTTCAATGTCTGACGGTGATACCAAAATGTATGCTGAGATTATTTCTCTTCATGAGCATTTAAGAAATAGAATTTTATCATACAGAAAAAAAATCTCTTGAGGAATGGCATGTTGCTCAGGCTAACCCTATTTTTTCTGGTTCCCATTCACAGTAATACATCTGGGGTTCCATCCATCTCCTCTTTCACCTATAAATGAATCCTTCCATCTCTTCATATATATTTAACTACCTCTGCCGTTCATGATCTCTTCTCTACATTACACATACAGAGTCTCTGACACACACAGTTTCTTGTTTTTCGTGATTATGGACACAAAGACGCATGGACTGAAAGTGCCATAGAAGCACACAATATCATTAAGGCATTATAAAAATACAATAGTAAAATAGACTAGATCCTTCACAGGAATTTGTAACAAACTCTGTGGTGTTGCTTGTTATTATTTTTATTTGACTTATGTGCATTTCTGAAGTATGCTAAAGACTTGGCTCACAGATTCCAGTTATAGTTCTGCCTTTGTTAAGTGGAAAAATACATACACCTCAGGAAGGGATTCAGAGAGAAAATATCGTGATGCCTTAAATGACTGCTTCTTAAAGCAGCTGGTACAGGAACCCAAAAGGGGAGAGGCAATTCTTGATTTAGTACTGTGTGGAACACAGGATCTGGTCCATGAGGTAACTATTACAGGACCACTTGGAAATAGTGACCATAACATAATAACATTTAATATTCCTGTGTTGGGAAGAACACCGCAACAGTCCAACACTCTGGTATTTAATTTCAAAAAGGGGAATTACACAAAAATGAGGAGGTTAGTTAAGCAGAAATTAAAAGGTAGAGTAACTCGAGTAAAATCCCTGCAAGCTGCTTGGAAACTTTTCAAAGATACCATATTAGAGGGCCAAATTAAATGTATACCCCAAATTAAAAAACACAGTAAGAGACCTAAAAAAGAGCCACCATGGCTTAACAACCATGTAAGAGAGGCAGTGAGAGATAAAAAGACATCTTTTAAAAAGTGGAAGTCAAATACTAGTGATCAAAATGGAAAGGAACATAAACACTGCCAAATTAAATGTAAAAATGCAATAAGAAAAGCCAAAAAAGATTTTGAGGAACAGTTAGCCATAAATTCAAAAAACAATAGTAAAATGCTTTTTAAGTACATTAGAAGCAGGAAGCCTGCTAAAAGAGCAGTGGGACCCCTGGACGACAGAGATATAAAAGGAGCAATCAAGGAAGATAATGCCATTGCAGAGAAACTAAATGATTTCTTTGCTTCAGTCTTCACAGCTGAGGATGTTAGAGAGATTCCCAAATCTGAGCCATCCTTTATAGGTGACAAATCTGAGGAACTGTCCCAGATTGAAGTGTCATTAGAGGAGGTTTTGGAACTAATTGAAAAGCTAAACAGTCACAAGTCTCCGGGACTGGATAGTATTCATCCAAGGGTTCTGAAAGAACTCAAATGTGAAATTGCGAAACTATTAATGGTGGTTTGTAACCTATCCTTTAAATCAGCTTCGGTACCCAATGATTGGAAAACAGCTAATATAACACCAATATTTAAAAAGTGCTCTAAAGGAGACCCTAACAATTATAGACCGGTAAGTCTAACGTCAGTACCGGGCAAATTAGTAGAAACAATAGTAAAGAATAAAATTGTCAGACACGTAGAGAAACATGATTTGTTGAGCAAAAGTCAACATGGTTTCTGTAAAGGGAAGTCGTGTCTTGCTAATCTATTAGAGTTCTTTGAAGGGGTTAACAAACACGCAGATAGGGGGGATCCAGTAGACATAGTATACTTAAATTTCCAGAAAGCCTTTGACATGGTCCCTCACCAAAGGCTCTTATGTAAATTGGGTGGTCATGGGATAGGAGGAAAGATCCTTTCATGGATTGGGAACTGGTTAAAAGACAGGAAACAAAGGGAAGGAATAAATGGTAAATTTTCACAATGGAAGGAGCTAATTAGTGGCGTTCCCCAAGGGTCAGTCCTGGGACCAATCTTGTTCAACTTATTCTTCAATGATCTAGAGAAAGGGGTAAGCAGTGAGGTGGCAAAGTTTGCAGATGACACCAAACTGTTCAGGATAGTCAAAACCAAAGCAGACTGTGAAGGACATCAAAAAGATCTCAGCAAACTGAGTGATTGGGCAGCAAAATGGCAAAAGAAATTTAATGTGGGTAAGTGTAAGGTAATGTACATTTGGAAAAATGACCCCAATTATACATCCAATATGGTGGGGGCAAATTTAGTTACAACAGATCAGGAAAGGGATCTTGGAATTATAGTGGATAGTTCTCTGAAAACATCCACGCAGCGTGCAGCAGCAGTCAGTAAAGCAAATAGGATGTTAGGAATAATTAAAAAAGGGATAGAAAATAAGATGAAAAATATCTTACTTCCCCTTTATAAAACTATGGTACGCCCACATCTTGAGTACTGTGTGCAGATGTGGTCTTCTCACCTCCGAAAACATATATTGGTGTTAGAAAAGGTTCAGAAAAGGGCAACTAAAATGATTAGGCGTTTGGAACAGGTCCCATATGAGGAGAAGCTGGAGAGACTGGGACTTTTCAGTCTAGAAAAGAAGAGACTGAGGGGCAATATGGTAGAGGTATATAAAATCATGAATGGTGTGGAGAAAGTGAATCCAGAAAAGTTATTTACTTGTTCCCATAATATAAGAACTAGAGGACACCAAATGAAATTAATGGGCTGCAGGTTCAAAACTAATAAACGAAAGTTTTTCTTCACACAGCGCACAGTCAACCTGTGGAACTCCATACCAGAGAAC
The DNA here is from genome assembly GCF_033958435.1 of Carettochelys insculpta. Taxonomy (NCBI): domain Eukaryota; kingdom Metazoa; phylum Chordata; order Testudines; family Carettochelyidae; genus Carettochelys; species Carettochelys insculpta. The sequence continues at coordinate 96,594,544 of NC_134137.1, read as the reverse complement.
ACTGTGAAGGCCAGGACTCTAAGGCTACGTCTACATGTGCCGCAAACTTCAAAATGGCCATGCAAATGGCCATTTCGAAGTTTATTAATGAAGCGCTGAAATGCATATTCAGTGCTTCAGTAGTATGCGGGCGGCAGCGGCGCTTCGAAATTGACTCTCCTTGTCGCCCCGCGGCGCGTCCAGACGGGGCTCCTTTTCGAAAGGACCCCGCCTACTTCGAAGTCCCCTTATTCCCATGAGCTCATGGGAATAAGGGGACTTCGAAGTAGGCGGGGTCCTTTCGAAAAGGAGCCCCGTCTGGACGAGACGTGCAGCAGCAAGGCGCGTCAATTTCGAAGTGCCGCGGCCGCCCGCATGCTGATGAAGCGCTGAATATGCATTTCAGCGCTTCATTAGTAAACTTCGAAATGGCCATTTGCGTGGTCATTTCGAAGTTTGGGGCACGTGTAGACACGGCCTAACAGAGTTTGAAAAAGAGCTCGATAATCATTTGGAGGTTAGGTCCATAGATGGCTATTAGCAAGGGGTAAGGTATGGTGACTAGCTTTTTGTCGAAAGCGGGAGATGGATGGCAGGAGACAAATCGCTTGACCGTTGTCTTCGGTTCACCTGCTCTGGGGCACCTGGCACTGGCTACTGTCGGCAGACAGGATACTGGGCTAGATGGACCTTTGGTCTGACCCAGTATGGCTGTTCTTATGTTATGTTGTGGGGTACATCTGGCCTTACTTTGTATTCTGTTCAGGAGTCCCCTGCTTTGCACAGACTCGACTTACGCATTTTTATATTAATGTGAGTCAAGTCTGGGGGTACCCGACTTACTTGTACCCAACCTCGTGCTTATCCCCACACTGCCAGCCAGTTCAGGGGCTCTTTAAGGGACAGCTCATGTCTTTTGGTTGCTCAGCACTGCAACGCTGGGGGCAGAGAAGGGCAGGCACAGCTGAAGCTGCACGGGGCCAAGCCATGATGAAGCTGGAGGTGCCCCAGGCTCCAGTGCCCCAGCTGGAGCTTCTGCCACCCCAGTATCCCCAGGTCCGAGCTGTGCCACACCTGGAGCCGTCCAGGGTTCCAGCACTGTGGCTGCTGCTGCCCCTGCCCGAGCACCCCTGGGGCCAAGCTGCACTGCTGCTGGGGGTGTCAGGGGCCCTGTGGCTGCTCTGCATAGCTGGCAGCTGGAGCATGAGGTGCCCTACCCTGCCCCTAACCTGGCCCCCTCCTGCCTGCAGGGGGTGCCAGAGCCACCAGCTGGAGCAGAGGGTCCAGCCGCCCACTTCCGCCGGCCACGGGAATTTTGGGATCTCCCTAACGCCCCCACCCCATTTACCCAAAACTTGATTTACTCGGAGTTTGCCCAGGACACAACCTCCACATAAATCGGGGTTTACTGACTAAGCTTTCATTTGATATTGAAATCAATATATTTGAAAATACAGAAAATCATCCAAAATATTTCATACATTTCACTTGTATTCTATTGTTTAGCATTGTGATTAAAACTGTGATTAATAATGAATAATTTAATTGCAATTGCTTTTGGAAAAAAACAAGCAGTCCTGTAGCATGCTGAAGACTAAGAAATTACCTGACAAATAAGTTTGTTCAGCTTTAAGGTTCTACAGGGCTGCTTGTTTTTGAAAAACTACACAATTACATGGCTACCTCTCTGAAACAGTTTTTGAGTTAATCATATGAGTGATTCCCAGACTCCACTGCCAGCCCTGCGCTGCTGGGCTCCACTATCTGCAGGCTCTGCTGAATGCATAACTCCATGCCCAGCCCCAGCTGATTGTCTCCTGGGGCTGTCTCGGTCAAGGGGTCCTCCAGACCATGGATGCTGCTGAAACAGAGAATTTCAATTCGTGTTTTGTTAGGTAATTTGTGCAATAGGTGCTTTTGTAAAAATCATCTGAAAAAAGCCCACCTGTAGTCACATTTACAAACCAATATTCCTAACAAGCAAATTATGTATTTTTTCCGTTCTCTTTGATCACTGCATCATGTGTTTTGCTTGTAACACTTAATCCAGCTATGACTGACATACTCTTGGTCACAATATTAATCAACCATTTTATATTTTCTTTTTCTCTTTTTTTAAAATCTTTGAGTGAGGGATATGGGACTTGCTGTCAGTTGTGATATCATGCAGTATTATCTGTGCCTACTCTGCTTAAATTTAACAGGAAATAAAAAACAGTGCTTTGCATGTTGAATAGTAACAGAGATAGCGCTGTCAACCTGTATCCTAACAAAACAAAAACACAGTATGTAGAACTTTAAAGACTAACAAATAATTTATTAGGTGATGAGCTTTTGTGGGTCAGACCCACTTCTGATATGGAGATAGTGAAGATCTGAGGTGGCTCTGCCCCATGAAAGCTCATCATCTAATACATTATTGTGTTAGTCTTTAAAGTGCTACATGACTGTTCTTTTTTAATTTTGTTAGGAAACAAAAAAATCTCCTTTTCTTTGAATGAAGGATGTACAGTGACTTTGTGGGATCACTGCTGATAGTTGTGAATAATAAATAAAAATGACATATCCCTGCTTAGAGTTCACAGGGAATACTAACACTGCTGTGTAACCAATGTTGTGTTTCACTGTTGGCTTTAATGTTTAGCTCAGTGGCAGCTGAAAATCCCACTAATCCCAAAAGCAACTAACGCAGATTATTTTATGCTAATATTTTATCATATGCATGTATATCAGACAAATACTATTATACATTTACAATGCAACAATTACATATATAAATAAATATGTGTATAAGATTAAATCTGCATCCAACCAATGCATATTCTTTTCAACCTCTCTCAGAAGTCAAGACTGTAGAATCTAGTGACCTGGAAAAAATCAAAAATAAATATTATTCCCCAGGTAATATCTATAAGATAGTATAGTAAAGTTTTCAGTCATGCCTCCAGTATGCAAATTGTCAGACATAGATAGCCCTGCCCTAAAGGTCTCAGCCTAATAACAATAAAAAGATAGACATCCAAAAGGTGAAGGGCTATAGCATGTGAACAAAGGCAACAAGGTAGGTCAGAGATCAATGACAAAAAATGGCTACCCATTTCTTTTGTATGTAAAAGGTCACAATCAAGCCAGAACCTGCCAGTATACTACCTCTAGGTATCATGTTGGAAGTGAGTCCCTAGGAAGTATCTAACTGAGGAGAGGGTGGCAGATTTACAGATCAGGAACTGAACAGTGTTGTATAAGTAGGAAGCATCATGTAAGACAGTGCAGACACATCAGCAGGAGGAGCAGGTACACTGGGGAATAAGGTATTCTTGACAGACCTGGGAATGAGCACAATGCAGAAAGAAAAGGTGGAATACCTAGGGCAGGGCAGAGATCTCAGAGACAAAGAGAAAGCCTGAGTTTGTTGCAATGGAGGAGGATTTAGTGGAAAGCTAAAATGGCATCATAAAGTTGATAGGGAAGGTTATTTTTTCAGAATTCTTTATATAAACTGGAGGTAGGGCCATGCGGATATCATACACCCCAGAGAGGAGGAAACTATGGCTGCCCATATTTTAGGTTGTAATAGTGAGTCCCATTTTACCAGGAGCTTTAAAGCTCAATTTTTTGGGGAAAAAAAAAGTATTGAAAGGGAGCCAAGAAAATATAGACAATAATGCATTATTGAAGCTTGTCATGCTTTGATGAAAAATTAATGTCTGTAGAAAGAGAAATAAGGCCAAATGTCTCTCCTCCTCATTTGTCTTTCTTTCTGCATATCTTGCTAGTAATCTAATGTGCTTTAGGACTTGTCATTTGAACAGTTGCTCCTAGTATGACAATTCTTGGAGAAGCAATCATACATTGAGGGTATAGGTTTACAGCACATTTCATAATTATTTTAGCCATTGGGGAAAAGCCGAACACTCTCCCTCTCCCTCCTCACCCCCTGCATACTTTGACATGAATCTTTCCATGGTGTGAACATGATCACTCACCTCTGAGGGAGGCTAAAAATCAGGGCAGGTCTTTACCAAGTACTTCAGGAGCCTAGGGCACCTGGCCAAGTGGTGGTTGAGAGTTCATATCTCATCTCCCATGAGTGCTACTTATGTTCAATTTACCACCTTTGTTACAGACTACTGCTGTGAACCCCAGACTGGATGACAGTTAGGCAAGCGCTAGTATATTCTTTTTCTCATTTTTAAAAATATATGACCCAAGAGTTTACTCAAAGTCATGCCAGGACCAAAATACAAGTTCCTGACATTTCAAATTGCTATCTTAACTTACTGTTTCATATTGCCTCATAAACAATCAAGCCAGTCTGGATTTTCCCATTTCTAACACTATGAACCATGCTCCAGTCCCAGAGGCAGAATCCTAAATATCTGATTGCTGGCATTAGTGACTAGCAAATTAGTTGAATAATCTGATGTAAAAATGTATGTCAAGCAGGAGTTATTATATTGAATCATTTTCTTATATAAACTGCTTTAAGACATATTTTGGCTTCTAACCTCTCCAAGGCTGAGACCTTAGCAAATTTTACTAGAGGCTGCTTTGATTTAAAATGATTTATTATTTGCTATTAAATCAGCTGATTCACTCCACGATGTTATGGTATCTAATCTCAGAGGTGCCCACACTACTTTGGGATATCTGTATTATTAACAATTCAGAACTGCCCACAGTTTGCTTTGTGGGAGTGTATTTGCTTAGTTACTATGTTCACCTACACATTTGGCAGTGCCATAAGTCACCATCACCACTATTTTAAGTGATATGTGTGAAGAATTTTTAACACTCAGATATTAAGGAAAAAATCTGTATTTTATTTAGTCCAATCTAAATTTTAAGACCATCCTTATCAGTAGTGAATCATTAGTTTAGCAGTAAGAAGAATTTATGTTTAACTAGATATATGTATTTCAAGATAACAATGCCTTTGCATAGTTTTCTGGGTTTATTCACAGCCAGTAATGGGACTGTAGAATGATCTGGGAATAGGTTAAATATCAGAGTAATTCAATTCAAAATTGCATGCCTCTAATTTACTTTGTTCCACTTTAATGCAGATGTCATTCACTTTAAATCAAAATACATGTTCATGCATCACCTGTGGAGCAATTTTCTACCTGAGCTTGTATCATCTAGGCTCTTTTATTTTCCTTTGTATCATGTCATCATTGTTTGAGATGCTTCAGTGTTAGCTGCACCTTTTTAGAAGGAGTTTTAGTAATAGTACTTGGTAATTCATCTATGGAGCATGTTACGGATATTAACCCATGGCTTGATACTGCACATACAGAAAGCAAAGGGAGATTTGTCATTATCTTCCATTAGTGAAGGGTGGAGCCTTCTGGATGCCAACATGGAACATTTGCTTACAAGAATAATCCCACTGAATTGATAGGACCTCTTACCTGAGCAAATGCTTATCAACATTTCTCAGCAATGGGCTCTAAATACTCCTCAGAATACATCACTGGGATGTACGTAACAGGATATCTATCACCAGCATTTAATAAAATGTGAAAAATGAAGTAGAAATGTTCCATGAATTTCCCAAGAGAGACTGAGAACTCATTTGTGAGTGGGATAAGAATTAATGTTTTCCAAACTCTCAGTTTTCTGCTCAGGAAGCAGCACAAGCCAGGCCACTACTTCCTACAGTTCCTATTCATTGGGACCAGTGAACCACAGCCTCGGGGAGTTGCCAGACACTGGGAGATGCAGGGTTCCCTACCTGCAGACCCTCCAGTAAACTAACAATCTGGCAGCCTCCCAGGAGCTAACCCTGACGTATCGCATGTGGTCCATGGACTGGAGCCTTCTCCCTACCCCACCCGACCCCCGCTATAGTTGGTGTAGATAGAATATTTTAATGAAGGCATGGGCCTCACAATAATAATTAAAAAAAATTAAAACTATTTAATGGGTTTATTTCTAAGTAAAAATAATGTAGCACAGATTATTTAAAGATCTTAGAGGGTCGTAGCCCCTGCTCACTATGTTTGCCTGTCTTCCTGGGCTGGTAGGGGGCTTGGGGAGCTGCAAGGCCAGTTTGGGCCTTCCCAGGTGTAATATGATGGGGTTTCTGGGCACAGCTAAGGGAATCAACTCAAAGTATATTTGCTTAAATCCAGGCCACTTACAGCTGCAGGCTGGGATTTCCTTCTCACTAAGGGAAACCAAACCAGCCACGAAAGCACCTCTGCCAGCCCCACTGTCCAGTCAGAAGCCACTCAAATAAACCCTTATATTCTCTAGTTGCTATACCAGCCCAGACCAAAAGACCCCAATTCAGGTGAGAGGTTTTTAAAAACTATTTCATCAACACCACACAAATTCTTCCAGGCCCAATGGGTACAGCCACAGTCCCAGGATCTTACTTGGGTCTTACCCAAATTACCACAGTGTTTGCCAGTCCTTCAGATCTAAAATCTAAAGGTTTATTAACAAAGAAAGAACAGGGTGAGAGAGAAAAATAGTTAAAGTGATACATTACATACATCAATTATAGAGATTTGTGCAGGCTAGTGACGGAACATGCTGATTCTTGAAAGTCTTTGCAAGCATCCTTTTGGGGGATGGGCCCCCAGTCCAAACAGCCTTATGTCATGAGGCCTGAAAACAACCAAGATGGACCCTTCATGGGCCCCTCTTACAGTTTTTCACCTGGAGGGAAAGTCTCAATTCCATCAGGCACTGTAGAGTCAGGGTCATCTGACTCAGGTAGGCTGCTGGGGCACCCTGCCATTGGTTGCATTCCAGGAGACAGTCCTAAATTCGTGAGATATGTATTTGATGTCTGAGCCTTTGTTTTTCAGTTAATTCGTGTTGGGTGGTGTGGCGCTCACTCCTCCTACTGTGTACTTATCACCAAAACATTCCCAATGAAGCTATAAAGACAATATCTACAACCTCACCTACAAACATGGCACAGACATACAAATAACAAACAGATTCAGGGCATTCCCAGCTTTCAGTAGACACCTCACTTGTGCCACCTGGCACAAGATTCAGTGTCACCATGTACAATGGTGATAAAATGGGTTCCATGTTCAATTAAATAAGCCATTAAAGACACACCAGGGCCTTCCCATACTCTTCCCCCTCCACTCCACAGGTGACAGACTGACATGATGTCATTCTGTCACCCAAGAGGAATGTTTTTAATGTATAGAAAGAAATAACTATGTATAACTTTTTTGTTTCTTCAACTGCTGCCACATTATTATAATAGGTTAGCAGAGCTGTGTTACAAGATGAACACTAAAAAGTATTGCAATTAACCATTCTAAAAATAGAACACATATGGTTCATGCAGAAGATTCATTTTGGGAAAGGTTTATTTTTTGTAATTATTTTAAGCTCAGCGATACTTCCTGATGTCACTATATCCTGAAACAAATCAAAGTGATTGCTCTACTACAATAAGGAATGAAAATACCCGTGTGGTTTCCAATGTAAATACTGTGAAGTCAAGAAATAAGAAAGCCCAGGATTTCATAGTAATAGTTATGCACTATTGTTGCACATTGTGAATATTTTAATAGATTGCACTAATTGTAACAAGCTGGTCCCCCACCTCCTGAAAGGAGGATTCCTAGTATGTTGTTGCTCCTGTTTTAAGAAATTCTGGAAGGATGCCTTTGAGTCCTTTTGCTTTCCCAGCTTTTGTAAGTGATGCAATCTTGTTTAGTTCTTCAATAGTGAAGGCAATTATGGGAGAGAAGAGATAAGTAGTGACCTAATTGCTTGTCAGAGCTCTTTGCACACTTTGTACTTAATAGGCTTGTCCCCTGGTATTTTTGATTCATATGAAACATTCTTGCAATTACATTAGCTCAGGAATGAGGGTTTTCATGTATTTTTGAATGAATAAATATCCATGTTTGACAGTTAGTAAAGTCTGGAGCAGGGATCAGAACCCCCCAGCCCAGGTGCCAAGAGTGGCATGCAAACCAATTGTCATCAGCACTTGAGGCAGGACCTCAGCCATGCCCCTCCTCCTCCCCATGCAGCCAGGAACTTGTGCAAAACCATGCCGCCTGTGGATTAACAAAAGACCAGCTAATACTAGTAACCACCTCCTAAAAGGTGAAGCTCTGCATCCTAATTTATTAATGAAGCTGTTGTAAGTAGGAATATTAGTGACTTTAAAAAGTACCACCAAAACTTGGACCATATGTAGAGGTTAAAAGGTCAAATTTTGGCACACTGCCTCAGAAAGGTTCCTAACCCCGGTCTAGATCTTTTATTGTCTTGATGCATTTTTGGCAAAGAAGTAAATTCTGTGACTTTACTAGGGATTTTGCTCTCTTTGAGCCACCAAGGCTGTGGCCACACTTGGCCAAACCTTCAAAATGGCCATTCAAATGGCCATTTTGAGGATTACTAATGAGGTGCTGAACTGAAAATTCAGTGCCTCATTAGCATTAGGATGCTTCCAGTTACGGCGCTTTGAAAGTGCTGCTTTTGAATGCTCATGGCTCGGCTCAGCTACACCGGGGTCCTTTTTGAAATGCGCGGGGTCCTTTCAAAAAGGACCCCCAGGTAGCCGCCCCAAGCTGCGAGTATTCTAAAGTCGTGCTTTAGAAGTGCCACAGCCAGAAGCGTCCTAACACTATTAAGGCGCTGAAGATTAAATTCAGCACCTCATTAGTAATCTTCGAAATGGCCATTTGCATGGCCATTTCAAAGATTTGGCCAAATGTGGCCACAACCCAAATGTTTGGTACTCTTAATAGGTTTTCCACCCTGGGATGTATCCGTTTTGATTTTTTTCTTGAATCTGTTTCATCCAAAATCAAATATTTTGGGCTTTTGTGGAATCATATCAGTGATGACCCATATTTTCATAATGAATTCTGGCAAATTTGCTTTTCAAAAGTTCCATCATGGTTTTGAAGATTCTGATTTCTGGGAGTTCAGTTACATGAGAATTATCACTGGCAAATGTTGACTGTGTGGGAAAATTACTGAGACTGATTCTAGAGGCATCCTAAGGGATTCCAAAGCTGTCCTTTGGCACCTGTGTCCAGCCTAAGGGTCTTAAAGCATCTGCCTGGTAAATATACAGCATAAGAATCTTTGACCTGGCTGTGACACTTATTTTTATCACTGTTTGGCTACGTCTACACTAGCCCCAAACTTCAAAATGGCCACACAAATGGCCATTTCGAAGTTTACTAATGAAGCGCTGAAATGCATATTCAGTGCTTCATTAGCATGCGGGTGGCTGCGGCACTTCGAAATTGACGCGCCTCACCACCGCGTGGCTCGTCCCGATGGGGCTCCTTTTCAAAAGGACCCCGCCTACTTCGAAGTCCCCTTATTCCCATGATCAGATGGGAATAAGGGGACTTGGAAGTAGGCAGGGTCCTTTCGAAAAGGAGCCCCTTTGGGACGAGCCGTGCGGCGGCGAGGCGCGTCAGTTTCAAAGTGCCGCAGCCTCCTGCATGCTAATGAAGCGCTGAATATGCATTTCAGCGCTTCATTAATAAACTTTGAAATGGCCATTTGCATGGCCATTTCGAAGTTTGGGGCTAGTGTAGACAAGGCCTTTAATACTTAGATAGTGACAGTGATTATAGTCCTCAGCCAGGTTGTGGGACTTGTGGTCTACCCTATCTTGTAGTCTTGTTTTCCCTGTCAAGTATTTGTCATCCAAACATTGCTCAATATAGTTCTAGGTGAGAAAGAACTGCAATGGAAATAATTACCCTAAATAAAGTGACTCCTTCCATAGAACTATAGGCCTGGCTCTACAAATTTGCCAATTAAATGTCAAAGGTACATGCTGACCCAAAAGAAACTACCTAGTTTGCATTATGTGAGATAACACAATAGATGTCATTGCCCTATTTAAAAAGTCTGTCAAAATTGACATCCAAGAATCACACTGCTGTATTGCTAGCTACAATCTCATTTCTTCTCCACATTAGAATCATATGGCTGGAAGAGACCTCAGGAGGTCATCAAGTCAAACCCCCTGCTAAAAGCAGGACCAATCCCAACTAAATTATCCCAGCCAGGGCTTTGTCAAGCTGGGACCTAAAAACCTCAAGGTAGAGTCCGCCATCTCCTTAAGTAACCCATTCCAATATTTCCCCACCTTCCTTGTGAAATAGTATTTCCTAATATCCAACCTAGATCTCCCCCATTGCAGCTTGAGACCATTTCTTCTTGTTTTCTCATCTGCCATCACTGAGAACAGGTAGTGGCTCCCTTCTCTTTGGAAGCCCCTTCATTCTTCTCTTCCAAAGACTAAATAAGCCCAAATCCCTCAACCACTCCTCATAAGTCATGTGCTCTAGACCCCTAATCATTTTTGTTTCCATAATGTATTTTCAGGACCACAACAAGACAAGCTTTTTGAAGGTAGAGAAGATGGCTGAGAACCTATCAACTCCATATTCATCATCTGTCGCACTCATCACTTGCCCACTTCTTTACAGAACGTTTATCTGAAATTATGTCCTTTCTATATACATCAGATAGGAAATTAGAATTGTGAGATGCCAAATGCTGGGAATAACTCCAGAGCCATTGGCATCTCAGAAGAATTTACAAATTAACCTTAGTTAAGTTTAAACCATTGAATACAGATTGACCTTCTCCCCAGTCACTGGGCTATATTTCAGTGATTTCAGTAGCCAACACACAGTATGGGCTATAATAGCAAAGATATTTTATGTGAGCCATTTCCAGAATGGTTGTCAAATGAAGACATGTGCTTTCTCTTTGATGCAAAAGATGGCCACTTTTCATTCTGCCCAGTGGGACAGATTACAGTCCGGATCTGTTTCCTGAACCTGGTCGAGGACTGTTGATACTATCACAATATGCGTATTAAACAATGATTGTCAAGAATGAGTGTCATAGTCCTGGTCAAGCTTCTTGTGCTTCATATTCACCAGATTGCTGCATTAGGAGCCATATACTGAACCCATATATCTTCAAGGTCCCCATTTTCTGGCCTGGTTTCAGTCAGTCTCTGGTTCTAGCTTTTATAGTATATTTTCAGGGCATAAACTTTTCATCGCTTCTTTGAAATAAGATCCTGTGGCCCAGCTGCCTTAGTCCCACAGGATCAGTTCTGAGTTTCAGGATGCCTAAACAGTTTAATGACACCCTCTGCTGGAGTTTCATTTTTGTTGGCACTCTGGTTTATAGCTCACACACAGAGACGTGATAGTCCAAGTAAACTGGCTCTGAAAAGATGTTTTCAAAAAGTCACACTGTACTTTGACATCACAAATTGCAAACAGTTAAATGCAAAATAAGGAACACCTGTATGCAATGCTTTGCATCAGTTTCTTTACTACTTTAGTATTCTTTGAGAGTAAGAGACCCCATTCCTGGCGTTCATTTCTCCAGAATGTTCTCTTCCTGTTCTGGTCATTCAGATAAAGCTGCTTTAAGAAGACTTGATCGTTTCACAACTTCCAGTCTCCTTTGCTGGGTGACTCTCTGGTCAGCTTCCACTCTTCCCATCCCCACAATTCTCCTGGATTCCAGAGTGGAAAGTTGTTCATCCAGATGTAGTAGCCAATAGACCTGGATCACATTTTCTGGACTGTTTATTTGACCAAAAATGCAGTTTTGGTCAACCCAATACTATTCACAAGTTGTTCAGACACACTTTTGTCCATACATAAAATGTCCAGGGAAGGGGAGGACTGCTGATGCTGTCACTTTAGCACATTATCTAGGATGCTACCCCTGGAAGTGGGCGATCCAGTCTCAAATTCTTACTGTAGTAGAAACTCCAAGGGGAAATTTTCAATTCACTGAAAATTTGGAAATAATTCAGAATCCATTAAAATTGAATTGTTTTTTTATTAAACTACTTCTGAATGAAAAAGAAAATCAGTCATTCACAGCTAGTTCTGGGAAGAGCTCTTAGTCAAAACCTGCTTCCATTTGAAGAGAAGACTGTCAAGCTTTAGCAGTTGTTTATTGCTAGTCTTTTGGCACCACCCTTGGAATTTCTGTCCAAGAGGGTAAAAGACAGCTGGGGAGGAAGAATCTTGCAATCAATATGGAGTTTATAATTTGTTACTGACACACAGATTTCACAATATCAAACAGAATTCATGAGTTGTACTTAATGCCCTCAAATTGCCACAAGAAGACACCTTAATTCTTTACCTTCTTAAACTTTAGTTAAGCTTTGGACTCAGAATCCAACAGGCCCTTTTGTGGATGTTCGAAGAAGGTAGAAGTGTATGCAAGCAGCATCCTTTCTTTGCACTTCCTGCTGATGGCACTACCAGAATTGTGCTCCTGGTACTCTTGGAACCACAGGGACTCATCCCTCCATTAGGTACAAATTGCTCCAAAAAGCCATTGGCCTTCATATCACGACTTATGTGCAGGGGTGAGTACTGGATGGAAACAGCAGCAAGCACACTCTCTCTATAAGATCAGTAAGTAAAATGCTTCACAGAGCTCTCCACGAGGCAAAGCCGAGCTCCACACCAGCTGCAATGTGGGTCAGTGCTTCACAGACAAAAGGGAATCTTGAATTAACCTTGCAATTACTTTGTCATTGAGTAAACCCAAAGTAGACTGCAGAAATGTGTAATTCTAGATGGGCACAGACAACTAAAATACTTGATGTGATCCTGGGGGACCTCTGTTTCAATGACATACCCAGTTCTAAGTTAAAGGAGAACTAGATTTACATAATTTTAGATCATCAGCTGTAAATAGAAGCAAAGGAAAACGTATGGAATGAAGTATAAGCTAATTCCTTCACTGCTGAACCAAAACTATATTTATCAGTTCCATTTCGAACCAAAGAAACATGTTATGCCTCCCAGGTGCTGAACATTAGAATTCTCACTCAAACCAGTGGGAATTGAATGTGTTACGCATTTTGCACAAGGCTCTGGGTAATTCACTCTTCTGTGAGTTACTGACTCACAGGTCCTGAGTCACAGATAATTTGTCCATATGTAAAAATGTCAACTTTGAAGTCTAATATCTATGAACAGCAGCTTTTTAAACCAAAAGAGAGACTTTCTCAACAGGCCAGTAACCACATATCCTGCAATGCTTTAAGATAAGTAACTTTGAAGCTGGCATTTTTAGGTCTATAAAAATTAGTTTCACCTACCTTTGCAGGTTTTAATGGTTCCCTCTTTAGCGGGGTGCAAAAAAGCACCCAACTCTGTAACACTAAACATATATGGGGTTCTGCTGTTGACTTCAGTGGAAGCAGGATCAGGACCAGGATAACTGTGGCAGCTGTGCTTATTGGGAAAGGACTAGAAAAACTAGTCCCAATAATTTACTTAAAAACTATCCAAAACATCCCTATTATATTTTTTACGATGCATGTTGCAAGTACAAAATATGAGAGGTTGGGAGATGTGTTTACAGAGATTATGTGACTTATGACTTTGTCCTTGTGCGATATCTGACTATTGCAAAGGAATGTGGGGTAGAGACACAAATGTACCTACATACTTCAGCATCAAATTTCTCTAACGGTATGTCAACACAGCAGCCTTATTCCGAACTAACTATTCTGGAATACCTATTCCAGAATAACTATTTTGAAATAATTCTGGCACACAAAAATGCATTTCAAAATACGCTACAATACAAAAAACACATAGGATGTGTCTACATTGGCAGCTTTTGTTGACAAAACTTACCGAGCGTCTGTACAGTTAAAGCACTCTATCATGAGTTTTTTTGACAAAACTCAGCTGTTCAGTTGGCACACTAGCTCCATTCCTGATCAGGTATAGCACTTCGGTTGACGGTGTTTTGATGACAGAGCGCTCATGTAGAAACTTCTCTCAACAGAGAGGGCTTTCGGTACCGCAGAGCTTCTGGTCAGCCATTCTGTTGAGAGGGGGCAGGGCAGTCTTGGCTGCTCTCTGTCAACAGAGCGGCTTGCTCTTTCAATCTGCTTTTGTGTGTAGACACTGTCTGTCGACAGAGACACTGTTGAGAGTTCTCTGTCGACAATGACCTCTGTCAAGAGAGTTTGCCCGTGTAGACTATGGCTACATCTACACGGGCTGCCCCATTTGACGTTTTGAATGGCCATAATTTACATGCCCCTTCCAACAGGAAGGGTTGGTGTGGCCACAGCCTATGAGGGTTATCAAGTTTGAAATAACTCAGCCACTATTTTGAAATTATCTTGAAACAGCATTTGTGTTGTGCAGATGCAAGGATAGTTATTTTGAAATAACTATGCTGTGTACACCTACTCTAGGAATACAGGGAGATAGACCATTTGTTTAACATGGTATGACAATCCCTTTTGTAGGAAAGTTCTGTCTCCAGCAGCTGTTAGTAGCAGATGCTTCAGAGGAATATTTACACGCTGCAATAGGCAATTATGTAATAACCCGCTTACAGGTTAAGTTTCTTCCTTGAGTCTCAGATTAGTTTATGCCCTGAAACATGCAGATTTCCATTCCTTTCAAATTCGTGGGGATTTAAAAAATCCTATATAAATCATTTTGTTGAATATCTGTGTAGCATGGGCAGGCTAGGTACCAGCATATGCCAAGGATTTAGCCTGACCTAGTACAGACAAATTTATTACCTGTAGCCAGTCTGTTTCACTTGTTGGTATGACTAAGATGGGTATTGGACTTACAACAGTTTTCAGTCTTTAGATTTTAGAAATTATTGTAAATGATTTCATGCATTAATATCACTTTTAACTTCTTTATCTCCTGCTATAAGGTAATATTTAAGTTTTGCATTATAACTATCACAAATATTTTTTTCTGGAACAATGAACCATTTGGAGGAGTTATTTTCTGCCCATCAAGAAGGCCTTTCAGAACTAACTTGTCCATTATGGGACATCACAATAATAGTAGTAGTAGTAGGCATCCTTCAGTCTGCATAGACTATGGATCATGCCCTTTAAAGTTTCAATTGAGGACTTCATTGACAGCGTCTATTGTGACTATGAAGACCCACACTAGAGTGACAGTCCTTGCTGCATCTCTTACAGATGTAGTGGGTGTCTGGCAAGTCCTTATTGTGCTTTCTGCGTGCTCACTTCTCCTCTGCTAGCTGTCTGATCTTCACAATAATAATAACAACAACAACAACAACTGTAATTGCCCCTGCACCACCATGAAGAGGCTATGTGCCGAAAAATTAAGCTCATTAGCTTGAGTAGCATAAAAATCAAGTAAAGAAAAAATACAAGATTTTTTTTTCTGTTTCTCTGTTGCTCTTTGGACACTGCAAGGATTGGAGCTACAAAATAGAAGCAGAGATCCCCACAGTCAGCCTGAGTTAGCCCTGAGAGGCATTGATTGCTGACAGATTGCTATGAACTCTGTCACCATTTAGAACCATTGATTAGCTCAGTTGTGTATGTGTTTGCCTTGTTTAACCTATAAACAGGTTAAAATTTATTTCCTTTTTTTTTTTTCCTAATTAATTAATCCTTGGCTGAGGAACACAGTGACCTGGTGAAAATGACTTGTCTTGCAGGCCTGCAGGAAACTTAAATCTTGTGCTCCTTGGTGTAGAGCAATCAACTATTACTATGTCTACCTTGCCTGGGTGGCAAAATAGACTGGAGTGCCCAATGCAAATGTCCATGATTCCCACGTACAATTGAGAACAACAAGAAGTCTTGTGGCACCTTATAGACTAACGGATATTTTGGAGCATAAGCTTTCTTGGGCAAAGCAGGTCTAAAGGATATAGGGTAAGAAATGAAGCTATGTTTTAATAGAAAAACTTAGTCATATAATTTTCTAAACAATGTTTTATGCAATGAGTAACCTGGGTGAACTGTAAAAAGAGAAGCATTCCCCACAAAAGCTTATGCTCCAAAATATCTGTTAGTCTATGAGGTGCCACAAGACTTCTTGTTGTTCTCGAAGCTACAGACTAACACGGCTACCTCTCTAATACTTGTCACCATGTACAATTGTTATAGTGATTCAGGTGTTCACGTTTGTCGTAATTTGAGACCATGAAATCAGATAAGAGTGCCTAGCCTGTGTTTTTGATAGTCCACCCTGAGGTTGGCTCTCATGGTCAAACCACTCAAGACAACATAACAATATCGTCGTGATGGTTGTGTGTATGCTTACCATACTGATGTAAGTTTGTATACAAATACCCTCTTCATATAAACACATATGGATGCTGATTTTCACAATACTTTACTCAATGGGAAGCTATATATGCTTCTCTTTTTACAGTTCACCCAGGTTCCTCATTGCATAAAACTGTTGAGAAAATTATATGACTAAGTTTTTTTGTTAAAACATATCTTCATTTCTTACCCTATATCCTTTAAACCTACCAGAGTGCTGACAGCAAATATGTGAACTGGTGCTTTGTTCACTGTAAATCCAACTGTTTCTCTCAGAGAGGGCCTGATGAGGAAAACAATTATTTTTTAGATCAGCCTGGGTTGGGGAGAGCTAAAGGCCTAATTAGCCTCATAAATGACAGAGTAGAAAAAAGAGCACAAGAAGAAAGCATAACAGGGTTAAGGCCTGCACCTCTCTGTAGAGAGATCTCATCTGTCTGGCAAAAGAAGGTGATGGCTATATGACACTACAAATATGCCTTAGAAAAGTGTAAATGTGGTAGTTGATTTAACAATGTGCACTGCAATAGTTACACAGTGGTCAGAGCCATTAGTGCAGGAAGAAAGAGAGTGACACCATGACACAAACCCCTAAGAAAAAGTATGAAGAAAACACAAGCAAATAAAGCACAACACAATTTGCAGAGACCTGTATTGTCAAGATACAGGATTCTATCCATTAAGATCTCATTTTTTTAAATATCAAAATTGTCTGTTTACTCAATTTTAGGTGCACTTGCTAATATAGTTTTAATGGTATGTAATTTCTGTGGATTGGAAAGATGACCTTATATTTTGTCAACTTACATATCACCTGTGAGTTGGCAAAAGGAGTGACTGTAACCAGTTTTATACTTGGAAAACAGGAGATCTCATTGGAAAATAAACCAGACATTGGATATCAACATCTAGGGGTATAAAGGCAGTTCACTTCACCCTAAATGGACTGTTTTAGGGTTTTTTGATAATTTCTGAAAATAAAAATCCCATTTTTTGATATTTGACAAGCAGATAGAAATGAATGACAGGCTTTTCAAAGCAAAATGAATTATGAACTAAAGGAACAATGGCCTATTTTTAGCAAATTCATGCAAGTCCTGAAAGTACTGAGCTCATAAATAGAATAGAAAGAGTTCCAGAAAGCAGTAAACTTCAGGCATTTCCAATAGAGCTATCTGTCATTCCAGATTAGTGTTCACAGATGGACTATATATTACAGGACCATTACTGAAATTGGACAGCAGAGAATTTTATGTAACACTGACAGTATGTCAGGCATTGGCAGGAGAGGAAGGGTATATGAAAAAGAGATGTCACAGTGAGAACAATAATGAAAATAACATTTAAAAAAAAATACTGTTCCAGCTGAGAAACAGGAAACCAGTAGCTAGAGGACAAAGAAAAAACATACTGTGCCACCAATTTATACTAGATAACAACTTCATTCTCAGGCTATGTCTACTCTACAAATTAAAGTTGAATTTATTACAGTCAACTTTGTAACACTCGGTTTTATAAAGTCAAAGTTGAGCTTCTGCATCTGCTCATAAAGTTAACTTAGTGCATCCCTACTAAATCACCAAAGTTGGACTGTTGCTGAAGTGCATTGTGGGAACCTTTCCCACAGCCCTGTGGCATTCTGAGTTTTCTTACTGGTGCATTTTGGGAAAAATGCCCCATGAGTTTTTGTGGGTATGTGATTGTCATTTTCCCTCACTCCCTCTTATTGAAAACAAATAGCCTTTCTTCTGGTCTCTTTCCCCGATGGGAGACATGGTTTGATTCATCCACATTATGCTTCCCCCACACATAAAGCTGTTTCTAAGAGTCCATTGAAGGCAGTGTTCTTGATTCTGTCCTCTTTTAAAGAACAGTGATTTTAAAAAATAGAGATCAACAGATCACTCAACTACTTTTCCCCTGGTGGAAACACACCAAATAGGTGGGCTTCAGAAGCTGAGTCCATGGTACCCAAGTGGAACAAATTGGTTCCATGTGACAGGAAAAGGCTTCATATTATTCTAAAGCAAAGAAGGAAAAGTGGGGAATCCCAGGGGAAAATACAACAAACAGGTGGGCTTCAGAGGGTGAAGCACCCAGATGAGCTCTGGGAGCACCCAGCTCCCAGTACCATGTCAACAGGTCGCTCAACTACTCTGCCCTCTGTGAAAATACACCTAGCTGACTGTACCATGTACCCATGATGGCCAAGTGGAAAACAGGCTGCATGGAAACTAGGGAAAGACTTTGCGTTATCTTCAAGGAAAGAAGGAAAAGTAGGGAATCCCAGGGGAAAGAAAATCAAACGCTCTAGGAGCACACAGCTGACTGTGTCATGTCAATAGGTCACCCAACTACTTTCCCATGGTGAAAACACACCAATCAGATCACTGCTGGGACTGTGGCCCACCCGAGCCACATGCTTTGGGAGGGAGAGTATTGTCACATGTTGCCTCAGAGGGGCCCGTTCCAAAAAAACTCAGCCAGCAGGGACCAGCTGAGTAATCTGTTGACATGGTTCAATCAGCTTTGTGTCTAGGTAGGGGGGGCAGCCCCCAAAATATCTACTGGCTTCCTAGGGGCCAGCCCCTGAAAATAATTGCTGCTGGGGGTCCAGCCCCCTCGCTGGCTTCACCACCCAAATGACAGGACGAGCTGCAAGCTTTGTCCCCACAGCCCCCACACCATGTAGTGTGGTGTGGTGGGGGCTAGCCACATGGTGTAGGGGGAGTCAAACCCATGGTCTGCTTGATACCTGTGGGTGAGGGTGCCCCATACAAATGTGAAGCACAGAAAAAAATTCTTAGCATCTCCTGCTAAATCCTGTGCAGGGAAGAACATGTTGCTGTCTGCTGTGCCGCTGTCTGGTCCCCACAGCCAAACTGCCACATGGTGTGGTGAGGTGGGGGCTAGCCCACCAGCTGAAATGAGATCCTGGCTCTCATGATGGCTCCATGCAGGGGTTCTTTTTCATGGTTAGATGCAATCAACACACTACCCAGAAAAAAATGATTTTGAATTTCCAGTCTTCCTGTTTCTTTCTTCCGGAACACCTGAGCCGTGTCTACACGTGCACGCTACTTCGAAGTAGCAGCACTAACTTCGAAATAGCGCCTGTCACGGCTACACGTGTTGGGCGCTATTTCGATGTTAACATCGATGTTAGGCAGCGAGACGTCGAAGCCGCTAACCCCATGAGGGGATGGGAATAGCGCCCTACTTCGAAGTTCAACGTCGAAGTAGGGCACGTGTAGACGATCCGCGTCCCGCAACATTGAAATAGCAGGGTCCGCCATGGTGGCCATCAGCTGAGGGGTTGAGAGACGCTCTCTCCAGCCCCTGCGGGGCTCTATGGTCACCGTGTGCATCAGCCCTTAGCCCAGGGCTTCTGGCTGCTGCTGCTGCAGCTGGGGATCCATGCTGCATGCACAGGGTCTGCAACCAGTTGTCGGCTCTGTGGCTCTTGTGTTGTTTAGTGCAACTGTGTCTGGGAGGGGCCCTTTAAGGGAGCGGCTTGCTGTTGAGTCCTCCCTGTGACCCTGTCTGCAGCTGTGCCTGGCACCCTTATTTCGATGTGTGCTACTTTGGCGTGTAGACGTTCCCTCGCAGCGCCTGTTTCGATGTGGTGCTGCGCAACGTCGATGTTGAACGTTGACGGCACCAGCCCTGGAGGACGTGTAGACGTCATTCATCAAAATAGCCTATTTCGATGTCGCTACATCGAAATAAGCTACTTCGATGTAGGCTTCACGTGTAGACGTAGCTCTGAGGAGCAGTGGAGGCAAAAGCACCCCGAATGCACACTGTCCGGGCATTGTGGGATAAAATCGATTTAAAGTGATGGTGTTTCCACAATATCATTAATTCGACCTTTTAAATTCAAACTTGGTATTATGCCTCTTTGGAAGGTTGAGGTGAGAAAGTTGACCTTAGTGCCTCTTAAAATTGACCTAATGGTATTTGCAGTGAAGACAGTCACATTGTAAAAATCAGGCTAAGTGCCTTAAAATTGAGTTTATGCTGTAGTGTAGACATAGCCTTTGATGTAAAGTAGTTCATAAGGTAGATAATTATTATCCCCACAATAGGGATATTATGGATTCAGGGAATCTTGGACACACACAAAGTTAATTTGTTGTTCAAACTTCCCAACAACTAAAATTGACTTTCATGCAGCTCTGTTGAGCTTCCAGCTCTGGCTTCACCAGAGCAAAGAAGAAAAAAGTAAATAATAGAGGTATAAGATACCATGTTTCATTTCTTTTTTTAAATATTTCCTCTATATGGTTTAATATATTATATATTGACCACATGTTGTTTTTGACAAGTCAATAAGCATTTGAAATCTGGTCAAATAAGCCAACATGACAGATCAGTTGATGAAATATTAACTCATGGAATATAGTGATCTATACTTATGACTCTGTGTAATTGGTTTGGGTCCTAGCACTGTGAATGAAACAAACATCCTTTTAAAAGACCACAGCTGTAAATAGCATAAGTGTCATAAGGACAGCCTTGAAATGACTGCAGGTAAAATTATGTAACAGAGTTTGAAATGAGACACTGAAAAATTGCACTGCTGCACAGTTAAACTAATGAGAGCATAAAGTCCTCAGCTTGATCAGTTCAAGCTCTTGAATTGCCTCCTTGGGAACATGATGTGCTACTTTATATTGGTGTTTTTATTCATAGGTCATCTGCATTTCCATGACTGGGACCTCATTGTTAATTTGTCTGATTTGTTGTGTAACAGGTGTTGTCTTTTACAAGTTAAAAATTTGGTGAGATCTTTAACCCTAAGGAGCTTTCAGTTTAATGCAGCTAGGTAATGAGTTGATATAACTAGTGAAATGTCAAAACAATGGAAAAGGCAGGAAGTATTCCCAAGAGGCTGGTATAATTGCCAACCACTTGTGGGGAATATGGTATGACACCAATGCCTGACTGGATTTCAGGTGCATTAGTCCTTCCTAGGCAAAATTGTGAACATCAACTGCTCAGACTATATATCCTGATACTTGTTCTGCCAGCAAGCACCATGACACCCTCAGAACTACTCACCCTCTGTCTGTGACCTGCTCTTCCTCAACTACCTTCTACCTGATGTGGAATCACCCCCTTCTGGCAAATTCAATCCCTCCTGACAAAAGGAAAACAGCTTAACCATATTTGGTGCCTTACTGTTATGTTTTCTACCATTGCAGGTCTGCCTATAGCGTCTACAGTGCCTAGAGTGACTTAAGGACAAGAATACCAACATCAGAGCAGACTATTAATGGCCAAGGCACAAAATCCAAATTAGTGGGAAGTTCTAAACTAGGACAACCACCTTTAATTGCTGGTAAATTAACCCCTGTGGCCCAACCTCTTCCTTTCCTCTACCCCACAATCACTCGCCCGGCTCCACCTCTCATTCCAAGACCCTACCTCCATCTCTCATCCACTTCCTTCTCCCATTGCTCACTGGATTGTCTCCATTTCCCTCCTCCTTATACCCAGAATGTAGTAGAAGCTACAACCATAAGACAGATCTAAATGCCCTTTTGGTCTAATTCAGGCTAAGCAACTATGAATCTATTATGCTTAGAAAACCTTGACCCTCCAGAGTCCAAGAAACTCGGAAGTAATCACTTGCTGGTGAGGGGAGTTTTGATTCCCTTCCAACAATGTGCTCTGAGCTGCAAAATCACCTGATGGGAGGAAGCTCATGTTTGTGTTGGGGCAGAAGAGTAGAACTATGAAGTCTTTTTTCCCATTTCACATCCCATAATACTCCATCTGGGCTACATCTACGCTAGGTCAAAACTTTGAAATGGCCAT
Source organism: Carettochelys insculpta (assembly GCF_033958435.1). Taxonomy (NCBI): domain Eukaryota; kingdom Metazoa; phylum Chordata; order Testudines; family Carettochelyidae; genus Carettochelys; species Carettochelys insculpta. Next base: position 96,572,643 of record NC_134137.1, on the reverse strand, counting down.
GCAAATGGCCATTTCGAAGTTTACTAATGAAGCACTGAAATACTTATTCAGCATGTCATTAGAATGCCGGCAGCCGCGGCACTTCGAAATTGACACAGTTCACCACTGCACGGCTCTTCGAGAAGGGCCTCCTTTTCAAAAGGACCCTGGCAACTTTGAAATCCCCTTATTTCAAAGTTAGTGGGGTCCTTTAGAAAAGAAGCCCCATCTGGACGAGCCGTGCGGCTGTGAGCCACGTCAATTTCAAAGTGCCGTGGGCATTCAAATGAGGCACTGAATATGTATTTCAGTGCTTCATTAGTAAACTTCGAAATAGCCATTCGCACAGCCATTTTGAAGTTTTGGGCTCGCGTAGACACGGCTCTGATGTCTGGTGGACCCTAGGCTGTGGGGCAGAATGATAAGGCCTCTGCTGGAGTACACATCAGGAAAGATGGGCACAAACTGAAAAGTGCTAAGTGAAACAAGATTATTATGGTCTAGCAAATATGATCTATGAGAAAGACTGAAAAAATTAGGTTCGTTTAGGATGGAAAAGGTATATTGTTCTCCTTAACCACTAAGGCCTGCACAAGAAACAATAGACTTAAATTGCAGCCAGATTTAGGTTAGTTATCAAGAAAAACTTCCAACTTGTAAGGGCAGTTATATCCTGGTGCAACCTACCTAGGGAGGTTGAGGAATCATAGTTACTGGAGGTTTTGAAGAGCAGATTAGTCAAACACCTGTCAGGAATGTCAAGATAACAATTAGTCCTGCCTCTCTCTAGGGAAGTAGAATTGATGATGATTCCAGGTCCCTTCCAGTCCCACATTTTTAGGATTTTATGGATGAAATGAGGAGTCAGACCTACCCACAATTCTGTGTTTTACAGGAATGTCCTGTTTTCACCTAAAAATCCCTGTCCTGGTTGAAGCAGCTCCTTTCCCATGCAAATGCCTGGTCTTGGTTCCCCCCACTACAAGGCTTTGCAAACCACAGCTCCTCCCACTTCTCTTTGCTTCTGGCCCCACATAAGCTCAGAACATTGCCACTGAGGCCTGCCAGTCCTGTCAGATAGAAACCAGAGCTGCAAGGTGAGGGGTGGGGTGGGACAAGGCAGAGAAAGGAGGCTTTGGTACCCAAAGTCCTTCCCTGGCCTCCCACTGCACTTGGAGGCAGCACTTGACCTCTCCTGCACCTCCCCCCAACTCCCAAGGCACAGGGCCCATCCTTCTTTAACCACTTGAAATGTTGGGGGATATGGCGAAATTCTTCTCTACTATTATGTCAGGGGTTACCATCTTCCCTACCTGGGTTCACACACTGAATGGAAATTGTCATTTTGAACAAAGCCTTTTTTTGTGCTCCCCTACCATCAGTTGATTTTTGGTTTTGCTAAGGGCAGTTTTATCTTCACTCCCAGTTTAAAGAACACAAACAGGCAGTCATTTTGAGAGAGGGAAGTACTGCATGGTGTTTTGGAGAAGAACATGATTAAACAGCACATGCTCTAAGATCAACAGAGAGATAGCCGTGTTAGTCTATATTCGATCAAAACAAAAAAGCAGTTCAATAGCACTTTAAAGACTAACAAATTGCTACTGAATTGCTAAAAGAGCAAGTTTCATTTATGAAGTGTACTAACAAAAAAGTGACCCTTAATTCTTTAAATGTGCCAGTGAAAGAGATTTCAGTGTGTTTTAAATAGAAGAATGTGTAAGAGTTTGAACTATTCATGACAAAAATTGGTCTGACAGACTGGTGTATTTCTTAAACATTTCACTTTTAATATTTAATATTTTCAGTGCAACTAATAAATTGATAATTGTAAATTGTAAAAGTCATGCTGTGTTCAAATGGCAAGTGTTGCAATTCTGATGAGGATCCACTGTTTGCAAATTCGCTCACTGACAGACTCAGTCTTAGCTCTGGAACTGAATGGAGCACTTCGCAATCACTGATTCACAGGCATGCCTTGAAACCCAGTCTGTTATTTGGACATTGGAATACTGAGTTACTAAATTGGCAAGAGAGACTGTCTTCATGGTAGGACAAGTGTTTAAGAAATATTTGGAAAATATGCAAGGCATGGCTAAAGCAACAAATATGCTGAAGGATGATTAATTATGTGTATTTAAATGTAAATGAGATTTGCCTTGGAATGAAGAAAATGCAAAGGACTGTCCTTGGATAAATATGGCAAGCTATTAAGGCAAACTTTTGGAACTTCTGCAGCAAATAGAGTACAGTGCATTAATATATAAAGACAGTAAAATAACAAGGAGCCAAAAGCTATTTTGTAAGTTGTATAATTAGAATCCTATACTAGAAAATTAGAATGATTTAAAATTACACTAAAACAAACTCTGTTGTTATGGAGAGTTACATAGGATTAGATCACTAAGGCTATGTCTACATGGCACAGTTGTTTCAGGATACCTCAGTGTCACAAAATAGCGACTCCACATCTTTAAAACATGCCAGTTATTTTGAAATATTTTTTTCCTCATTGCAGGAGGAACAAAGGATACGTAGAAATAGCACATTATTTCGACATTTGGTACTGGTTAGACAGCACCTAATATTGAAATAGCCTATTTTGAAATAAACTTGAAATAAGATATGCAATTTACGTAGTGTAAATTACATACCTTATTTCAAGTTTAGGGTGCCGTTTAGACATAGGGTAAGAGATTTTTAATGGAACTGTTTTGTTATGGTATGAGGGACTGAGTGCTCTGCTCCAAGGGCATTGATTCTATCAGATATTCTGGTAAGGAAAATTTCTTTAAGGACCCTTAGTAACATTTGATACAAATACTTGAACTCTAAGATTAAATTTCATATAGATATAGGATGTTGGGTTTAAATAGCTATACCGTGAAAAGTTACTATTTTGAAGGTTCGGAGGGGTAGCCGTGCTAGTTTGGATCTGTAACAGCAACGAAGGGTCCTGTGGCACCTTATAGACTAACAGAAAAGTTTTGAGCATGAGCTTTCGTGAGCAAAGACTCACTTCATCAGGTGCATCTGATGAAGTGAGTCTGTGCTCACGAAAGCTCATGCTCATTTTCTGTTATTCTATAAGGTTCCACAGGACCCTTCGTTGCTATTTTGAAGCTTGCAGATGTAGGGATCTAAGCAGGAAGAATTCATGCACAGGGATTTCTTTTTAAAACAAGGAAAAAATTCTTCGCGTACATAGAACTCTGAATCCACAGGGAGCTATATTTATATATCTGAAATTAGCATTAATCTGTTTACACTTATGGAAGGTTCTGGGGATGGTATGGAAGACAGAAATACAGAAGAAGTACCATGAACACACTGAAATAAGTCTTCAAGATTTTCTCGCCCAACGATTTGCACTAACCACCCTGGGAATATGTCTCTTCTTAACGCCTACTCAAGTTATGTCTACACTACAAGATAAATCCAAATTTATTAAAATCGATTTTATAATGCCAGTTTTTCTTAAATTCAAGTTTGAGTATCCTCACTTCCCACGGGCTCTCAACAAATTCAACATATTGCTTCCACACTGAAATCACCAAATATCAACTGTTGCACAGTTCTCTCAGTTCTCTCAGCCCTGCATTCTGAGCTGGGAGCCAAGTTCATCAGTGCTGTCGATTTCCTGGGTTTGCACAGCTTGGGGGACCCAGGAGACTGACAGTGCAGCAGCCCTGATCAATTTCCGGGCTCCCGCTAGTAGTGAGAAGCTGGGAGCCAAGTGCAGCAGTGCTGTCAGTTTCCTGGGTCCCTGCAGCTTGGGGGACCTGGGAAATTGACAGTGCAGCCGTCTTGGTCAGTTGCCTTGCTCCCACTAGTAGCAGGGAGCTGGGAACCAGGTGCAGTGCATAACTTTGTGGGATACATATGGGACACTTGTGGAGGCTAATAAATTTGATTTTAAGATGTGGCGCTTCCACACTGGCCTTTAATCAAACTTCTGAATTCAAGCTTGATGCTATACCCATCAGGTAACTACGATATTGTAAGCTCAAGGTTAGTGCTTCCAAAATTGAGCTATTGGTATTTACAGTGAGGACACTCATGCGATAATCTTGAACTAACTACCTTAAATTTGAATTTTTCTCATAGTGTAGATGCAGCTTCAGTCAGGGGGCTCTGTACCACGCGTGACACCAGTGATCCCAGCATAAGTTCTGTGATATTTACATTTGTGCATCAGTAACAAAATAGAGGCATTATCTCAGATCACTTGGGCCACTCAAGAACAGACAGTCTAAACTTCAAATACTCTTGACCTACTTTAATTCAGATTTTTTTAGTTTTGAAGTTCATTTAATATTCATATTCTTTTCATATTCTACTGACTGAAGGGCTACTTATGTAAATTTGTACTTCGTAGTACAAGATGAACCTCTCTAATCTGGCTTTCTCTCATCCAGCAATGTCCATAGTCCCTCATGAGGTTGGTTAGCCAGATATCCACTTATCATAGCTGTGGTCAAGTTTCCTATGGCCCCATAAAGTTTGTTTGCTGCCTTCAGTGCTGGCTTTCAGTGTTCTGTGCTGTTATTTATCTCTAATTTACCCCTTAATGTCTCCTAAGAGCGCAGTAAGCAGTGGATGTGTTGGTAATGCTGCTAGATGATATTGACCCCCTGTGGTTTGGCACATTCTCTTATTCAGCACAGGTCAGATCTTGAGGGCGCCAGACTAGAGAAGTTCAATTTCTATGTGTCATATGATTTTTTTTAGCTATACACCTTAAATAATTTAATTAATTAAATGATATTTAAATGCTAATTTTTTAACTAATCCAGGCATCTTGTTCGAACCTAAATAAAGCTGTAGGAACAAAAAGTACACCGGGTATTGTACTGCTGCACTGACATTTTTAGGTACTCAGTGGAAGGTGATGTAGATTTTTTTTAATGTACATCTTGATTTAGCCTGTTCAAAATGGAACATTGAACTCTGTCAAAAATACACACTCAGATTCTGATATCCTTAATCAAGACGCATTTTAATCTATGGGTAAATCCATTGCAACCAAATAGATTACTCACAGACTACAGCTTTTCTTAATGCAAAGAAGTTTGAACCTACCAGATGAGAGTTTCAAGATTACCCAGTTCAGTACATTGTGAAGAAGCCCAGATCCTTAAAGGTATTTAGTTGCTGCTCTTCTTAATATTGCACTACGTAGGTGGCCTGCTACCCACTGCCATTCTCAGTCTTCAGAGGGAAGAAGATAGTGTAAAATATATTTGTTGTGGCACAGGTTGAACCTCTCTCATCTGGCACTCTCTTGTCTGGCAACACCCATAATCTGACATGATTTTAGTTAGCTGGATGATCACTTATCATGGCTTTGGCCAAGTTTCCAATGGTTCCATAAAGTTAGTTTACAGCCACCAGCCCTGGTTCTCAGTGTTGTTATTTAGTTGTAATTTATGGCAGGGTCTGCCGTTTTTAGTTAAAGTCTCACATCAGGTTTTGGATTTAGTGAGGATAAAATTCCCTTTGTACCAGAGTGAATGCTTATGATGACAGCTATCTTTCTGTAGAGATCAAGGTCCCCAAAATATATCTGATAGTCTTTGGGGTGGGGGTAGGAGGAATGAAGCAAATCAGGTCTCCCTGGGAGTAATTAACTCAATGAGGAAAAGGAATTCAATTAATTAGGCAGGGACACACCTGAGCTTGATAAAAGGCAGAGGATCTCAGAGGAGTATCTCCTGAGGAAACAGGTAATTGTTAAAAGAATTGTGGCAAATCAAATCTCCTCAATTTCAAACAAGGGTCCTGAGCTGGAACAGAGTGGATGAGCTTGGGAAGTCTGCTGGCTATTATCCTTACATACTGGTTGTTCTTTTAAGTCCAACTCATTAGGATAAGTCTCCCCACCTAATTAGACCATCTCAGCCAATCACCTTCCAGTTATTAGCATAAATACTCCCGTTTCTGCAAATATCTTCCATCTGATCCTCCCCTCGAGTTCTCATTAGACATGCTGAGTATTCCCCATTAGTCTCTATGAAACCCTGCGTCCACCACTGAGAATCATTGTGACAGAGATTTTGAAGTGGGGCTGGGGATGTCTGGGTGGGAGGTAGAGTACAGGAGTGAGCTGGGGGTAGGACTGAGTAGGAGGTAGGTTGTGGGGTGGGGGCCACATCAGTGAGGGGTTTTTTGCCTCTCACATTTGTGTAATCCTCCACAGATTTTTGTGTGGGTCAGTGGCCCTTAACCCCAAAAAAGGCTCTCCATTCCTCATTTACAAGTCATCCTTCTTGAACCCCGCATATGCAACTTCTGTTCAGGCTGTTACATCTACAGACCTGTTTGCCTGTGCAGTAATTTGCAGTTATTACCCACAAGGATGTTCATTCCTCATAGTTCATTAATGCGTAATTACTCCTCCTGTGTAACTGCCATGCTTGTCTGCTTTCCATAAAAGTTATCCACAAGGAGTGAAAGGCTTAACAATGAAAGTGGAGTGAGGAAATGGACATTTACTTTTTTCCACAGGGACCTGATGAGCAGGCTCTGAACACACCCAAAGTATTAGTCTCTGAATGTGAGAGATACACATGTCAATTCCTTACTTCATCTACAAAAATTCTACGTGCATATAAATGGGGTAGTCATAGTCAGTAGATCACAACCTTTCCAGTGATATGTTACATGAGCCAATCTTGCCTAAAGCATATCTGAATTTTCCCATATTCATATCATAAGCATATTTTCCTAAAGTATATGGAATGCCCAGTCAAAAGAAGGAATTTAGGTTCCTTTAGGATTAAGTGTCAGCTGAGCAGTGGCTTTGAAGGGCCAGTGACCTGCATGATCAGCTGATGTGTGTGAATTAAGACTGAGCGTGTACCCTTAATTCTGCCCTTTGCACATGTGAATTGTGAAAGTCTCTTATTACTTGATTGCACACCAGTCCTCAATTAGTGCAAAATATTTTTCTTTCCCCCTGACATTTTTCGGTGAAGTAGTGGGAGCTCCAAAACTGTGGATCTACTTAACAGAGGAGCTCTTCTATTATAACTCATAAACATATTAAGACATCATGAGGAAAATTTCTCCACTACTTCTCAATCTGTAAGATGGGCACGGAATGAATTGAAAGTTCAGATAACATGTACTTCTCACTTTGCAGACAAACTCTTCTACTACATGTAAATTCTATCCTGATTCTACTACTGACTAAATGTGTGGGAACGTATCCTTTGAGTGGAGAGCCTACGTGTGCTACTTAATCAGATCTGGATCAGCTACTGCTTTATCTCTAGGGGCAAGGGATTCAGCTTTTGGCATGGGGGGATGGATGTATATGGATGTATAGTGTCCTCATAGCGTAGTACTGGCAGGTGTGCTGCAAAGTTGCTATCTCAACATTTGTGAGCTTCACAGTCAGGGCAGGAGCCTGGGTGCTCCTAATACAAAATAAAGTGTGTCTTCACGACCCACTTGTCTCTCTTCTAACCGGCTGCTTATTAGTTTAATTTGGTGACCTTGAGTTATTGTGTTATGGGAAGGAGTAAATAATTATTCTTTATTTATTTCTCCAAACCCATCATGATTTCATAGACCTCCATCATATCCCCCAAAGAGTCATCTCATTTGCAAGCTGAAAAGTCTCAGTCTTAATAATTCCTCCTCAAATGGCAGCTGTTCCACACCCTTAATCATTTTGTTGTGCTTTTCTGAACTTTTTCCATTTCCAATATATTTTTTTTTAGATGAAGTGACCACATCTTCAAGCCGTATTCAAACTGTGGCTATACCATTGATTTATGAAGAAGCAGTAAGATATTTTCTTTCCTATTATAATTCTGTTTGCTTTCTAGCCTGCTGCTGCCTTTGAGTGGATGTTTTCTGAGAACAATTCACAATGACTCCAAGATCTCTCTCTTGACTGCTAATTGTGATCTGTTAATTTTATATGTTTATAGTTGGGATTATATTTTCCAAAATGCATTACTTTCCATTTATCAACACTGAATTTCATCTGCTATTTTTTTCCAGTCATCCAGGTTTCTGAGATGCTTTTGAAGCTCTTCACAATTTACTGTAGGCCTAACTATCCTGAGCAGTACTGTATCGTCTGCAAAGTTTGCCATTCACTGATTGTCCTTTTCTTCACATCATTTATGAACATATTGGACAGGATTGGTCCCATTACACACTCCAGTGAACACAACTAGTTACCTTTCTCCTTTCTGAAAACTGACCATTTATTCTTATCCTTTGTTTTCACATTAACTATCACTGAGTCATTTGATAAAGGAGCTGATTTGAAGGATAGGTTATAAACCATAGATAATAATTCTGCAATTTCACATTTGAGTTCCTTCAGAATCTTGGGTAAATTCTATCTGGTCCTGGTGAATTTATTACTGTTTACTGATTAGTTTACCAGTTTGTGCTAAAATCTCCTCTAAGGGCACCTCAGTCTGGGACAGTTCCTCAGATTTCACACCTAAAAAAGAATGGTGTACATGTGAGAATCTCCCTCAAGTCCTCAGACATAATGGCCAATGCAAAGCATTCATTTAGTTTGTCTGCAATGCCCCTATCATCTGTGAGCACTTCTTTAGCATTTTGATCATCTGATGGCTCCACTGGTTGTTTCACAAATTTCCTGCTTCCGATGTACTTAGGCTTTTTTTATATATATAATACTTTGTACTAGCTGTTTTTCAAATTCTTCTTGGCCTTTCTAATCATGTTTTTACAAGTCTTCATTTGCAAGGGTTTATATGCTTTTCTACTTTCCTCACTAGGGGCAGGTCTACACAAGGGAGAATGTTGACCTCAGATACGCAACTCCAGATGTAAAAATTGCATAGGTGGAGTTGATGCACCTTAGGTTGACTTTCCCCACTGTCCCTACAGTTGACAGGAAGAACTCTCTTGTTGACTTCCATTACTTCTCATGGGGTTAACAGGGATGCCCTGAATGTTCAGTTCAATTTGTCCCTTGTAGATGTGTTAAAGCGAACCCAAAAAGTTCAACATGCACAGTGTTGTTCTTTCTGTAAGTATAGAATTGTCCAAGGATTTAGCTTCCACTTTTTAAATTATGCCATCTTATCTCTGACTGTTTCTTTTATTTAACTATTTAAACATGGTGGCACTTCTTATTCTCTATGTTTTTTTTAAGTGTGGTGTATAAGTTGAGTCTTAATTATGGTATCCTTGGCTGTGTCTACACTAGCTCCCTACTTTGAAGGGAGCATGGTAAGCAGGGTGTCAGGAGATTATTAATAAAGTAGTGCACTTAATATGCAGCACTTCATTAAGGTAATTGTCCCCCTTGTTAAACTTCGAATTGGTGGCTCTCATGTAGTTTGAGGAGTAAAGGGAATTTTGAGGAGTAAAGGGACAAACCTTGCTGCCAACTCTGCTCACATATCTACACCAGCGATATCATCAAAGACCTAACATCAACCCTACCATCAGGGGCTCCTTTACCTGCACATCTACTAATATAATATAAGACATCAGGTGCCAGCAATGCTGCCACTGCAATTTACATTGGCCATACTTGAGAGTGTCGACATAAAAGAATAAATGGACATAAATCAGAAATCAGGAATGGCAATACGCAAAAACCTGAAGGAGAACATTTCAATCTCCCTGGATGCTCAGTAACAGATTTAAAAGTAGCAGTCCTACAACAATAAAAAATAAAAAATAAAATAAAGAGAGAAATCTCTGAGCTGCAATTCATTTATAAATTTGACTCCATCAACCAAGGATTAAACAGAGACTGGGAGTGGCTGGCCCCTTACAAAAGCAGTTTCTCTGCTATGGAATATGAGAATCTGACAATGGGCTACACACACCCTGACTGATCTGTTTTTTTTCCCCTCTCTTGATGTGTACTACTGATAATGGGCCATTCCCACCCTGACTGAATAGACCTTGTCAGCTCTGGCCCTCCCTTTTACTGGGACCCTGCTTTTTAAATATTCCTCTGAACCCACCCCCAGTGCATCTGATGGTCTTTGCCCACAAAAGCTTATACTCCAAAATATCTGTTAGTCTGTAAAGCGCCACAGGACTAACTTGTTCTTATTTCCCCCAAAGTGATTGTTGCTCTTTTATATATTATTACTACAAAATCTTATTTTTAAGAACACGAGTTGTTTTGCATTTTGATCAACAAATGTTACTTAGGCAGACCAATTAAAAACAAAAGCTAAAAAGCCTTTCATCCTTTCTCTTCATCATTGTTTATGCAAAGGTCAAAAGTAACATTTTTAAGATTCTGATAATCGAAAGGAATAATAAAAGATGAGCTACTGACTGAATCTAAAGTCACTCGTGTAGGAAAAATGCCAGGTGCTTCGACGACTTTCTCTTAATAGACAATTCACATTCTAACCAATTAAATTCTAACTGATAATTCGCAGTCTAACTAATGGTGTCAACAATGTTAATCTGAATAAAACAGTTACAAAATATTAATATTTAGTCATTTCATTGATCTCCTAAGTGTAATGTTCTTGGGCCAGGCTGTCTAAAGCACAACAAGAGAACCTTAGTCTAATTACAGTCTCTTGCACCAAATCAACAGAATTTAGATTCCATATATTATAATCTGTCTTTCCCAGTATACCAGTTGATCCTTGTTTGGTGTAAATAGATGTGCCTCCATCTGAGTCAATGTTTTTCTTTCTTCCCCTGGGTTGGAAATTATTTGAAAAAATTTGTGGTGAGTTTAAAAATATAGTAATGAATTTGAAATGTCTCAGTTTATGGTGAAAGACCAGGGCCACTGACAGAGACAAAAGTTGTGGGGGGGTGGAGGGAGAGCAAAGAGGGAAGCTGCCTCAGGGCCCTGCTGTTTAAAAGAGACTGGGGCTCCTGGCTGTTGCTGCTACTTCAGCAATAGTAGAAGCTAGAGCCCCGGTTCCTTTAGATCATCACTGGAGCCCTCCTGCAGTGTGCATCCTGAGGCCCTGTTGGTGCTGAAGGACTGTCTAGGGGATGCTAGCCCCCAATCCACCCCTTTTGCCAGAGATTTCATCCTTTCCAGGGGAACCAGAGCCAGCTCCACTGAAGGCCTGGTGAAGACTCTTGACAGGCTTGATATAGTCACCCACTGCAGTATTTTTATACATTGATCTATATTCTCAAATATATAATTAATAATTCTCCATGTTTTCTATTCCACATCCTTCTGCCTTTGTTCTTGTGATTTCTGGAGTCTGCATAGTGTTACAGCTAAAGCTGTCTCTCATCTACCTACAATGGACATAAATGACTTTCATTTTTCACTGTGATGGAGAAGTCTATATGTCACAGGAAGACTAGATCCATCATTACATATACGTTATGGTATAGTCTTCATTGTGTTTTCTAAATGAATCTGGAATTCCAACACTGGAGTGCAATTTTGTTAAATAGAAGCATTATCAATTTCCCTTCTTTTTTTCATAATTCATCCTCTTTCGTCACCAAATCTGACACAAATGGGCTAATTCTGGGACAAACATGCAAGTTCTATGAACTTGAATTAACTAAAGTATAATTTAGAAGCACTGGGTAGCCTGGTGACCTGAGGTATCTCACTGTCTTGAGTTCTGAATGTGCAGAACTGCTGGGTATGAGCCTTATTTTTATATACATTTTTTTCAAAAAACTTATGAAAACTTATTTTATGTTGATTTCTGGTGTTATTGGAAATTCCGTGTTGAGTTTTCAGGACTAAGGATTAGAGGAAAAATCTAATTATCTGAGCTGGCCGAAACTTAGAATGTCTGTTTCATCAAAGAATCTGACTTTTAAAAACATCCTTTCATCCCAAATTGGAAGGAAAAGTTAAAAATCTGATGTTTTCCATAGAACAAAAATACTTTAAGAAACCAAAACCAATCAGAAATATCAACATAACCCTAAAGGAAAGCTTCATGGTTAACATCAAAATACCTTATTTTAAGTCTATATTACACATACCCGTTTATGTGTTTTGACATTTTCTATTTCTGTAGTGTGTCAAAAGTTTTTTTTTTCCAGACCAGTATTTTCCACTGAAAAACTGCTCAGTAGGGAAATATTTGACCCTCTCTACTTATTATTTGTGAACCAAGACCATTTGATCTTGAAATCACTGACAAAATATGAACATGAAAATTAATTTTCATTTAGTTCTATTTTGAAAAAGAGACTCTAATACTTACATAGGCTTATCTCTAACTTCCCATACAGCACAACAGAAGGGTTGCCCTGTGACAACTCTGGGAAGTGGTACCTGTATATACACATTAATTTCATTGTGCAAAGATCCAACATAGGGGCTGGATCTAATTCAAATAATGGGCCTGCTCCTATAGATGTCAGTAATGAAACTAATTGAGCACCCCAGAATAGGAGAGGGTCCAAAGTTAGATGAGAAATATATTTAGGGCCAAACGAAATATAGCTTTGTTCCTAGTTGAAGGCTTGAGGGAAAAATTCTAAAACATTCCTTATATGATGGCTTTCAGGATGTACTACTCCGACTAACTCCCCTGAATTAATTAATTATAAATCTGATCTTGATTTTTCTTACCTTATCTACATGTTATTAGGACCAGTTCCAATGTCCATGTAATTTGACAAAGAGTTTTCCATTAGTTTCTGTTGACTAGCTCTGCACCAATCTATTATATCATATACCCATTCTCTGTGGGTTCTGCCTCTCCTATTCAAACTGTCCATTGTGCTGAATACTAGGGTCTTGATTCTTCATTTGTCGTTCATTCTGCCGATATGCCTAAATAGCTGTAACTTCCATTGTATAACCTTCTGCAGTAGGTTCTCTTTTGGCTGTGTCTTCCTACATAATTCCTCAGTGGTGACCTTCTGCATCCATCCTATGCTCAGGATCTTTCTATAACAACTCCTTTGGAATGCCAATATCCTTCTTTTTGAATCTTTCATTATCACCCATGTCTTACATCCATACAACATGCTGCTGAATACACACTTTTTCAACATGATCAGCTTCATTCCTAAGTTAATCACTTTGGTTTTCCAGACCTTATCCATTGCTTTCAAACTGAAACTCACTCTTGCTTTCACTATTTCCTTCGTACAGTCTAGACCATACTCACACCTCATAGAGCTGGAAGGGAACCTCAGGAGGTCATCGAGTCCAGTACCCTGCCCTCTTGACATGGCAAATAACCTTTTTTTAAAAAAAAGTAGAATCTATTTGTTCCTCATGACCTATTCAAGTATTCAGCTCATAACCCTGGGTGTAGTAGGCTAATGAACAAACCACTGAGCTATCCCTCCCCCGTGCAGTATGCTGCTCCTCAGATATGTGTACTTCTCTATGTTCTCTAGTTTGAACATGTCTGATATTCCTTCCTATTTTGTTATCTCCATATACCATTGGTTTTGTTTTCTCGATGTTCATAATCAATCCGTAACGCTTCCATTCTTTGCTTAGCACCTGCACCTTTCTCAATAGCTTCTCTTCATCTTCTTCAATGATAACTATATCATTCATTAATCTCAGGTTCATCATCATTAACCTCAAGTTGTTAATTCTCATCCTGTGCACAGATATATCTTCTACCTCTTCCTTGATCTGGTCCATCATTCTCTCTAGGTGCATGATGATGATACTCAGCGATATTGGATTTCCTTGTCTCGTACCTGTACTCACTCTAAACCAACTTCTCAACTCTCTGCATGTTCTCACCACTGCCTCCACATTGTCACTGATATCATTCAATATCCCTATCTGTCTTCTATCTACTCCATAGGACTCCACCACCACCCAAGTCACTTTTTGATCCATACTGTCAAATGCCTTCTGAAAATTAGCAAAGCAATTGTAGATGTTCTTGTTCTTTCATCGAGATTTCTCTGCAATTAATCTTAGTGCCAGTATATTTTATATGATCTGTCTATCTTTCCTGAATCCTGCTTGCTCATCTGTTAGATGTTCTTCTGTCTGTGATCTCAGTCTCTCCATCAGTATCTTTATCAGTACCTTGCCTAGATGACTCATAAGGGCAATCATTCTGTAGTTGTGGCACTCCAATGAACATCCTTTCTTGAGTATTGTCACTAGCTCTGATCTTGTCCATTCCTTAGGTGCCTTCCCTAAGTATTCCACTTAGGAAGAAACAATCAGCCTCATATATACAAAATGAGAAATGACTGTCTACGAAGGACCACTGCTGAGAGTATTGGGAGCAAGACACGGGAAGTTATTCTTCCGCTTTACTCAGCACTTATTAGGCCTCAAGTGGAGTACTGTGTCCAGCTCTGGGCAACATTTTTCAATAAAAATATAGAGAAATTGGAGAAGGTCCAGAGAAGAGCAACAAGAATGATTAAAGACCTAGAAAATATGAGCTATAAGGGAAGACTAAAAGAACTGGGGTTGTTTAGTTTAGAAAAGAGAAGACTGAGAGGGGGCATGATAATGGCTTTCATGTAGCTAAAAGAGGGTTACAAAGAGGAGAGAGAAAAAATGTTCTCCTTGTCCTCTGAGAACAGGACAAGGAGCAATGAACTTAAATTGCATCAAGGGAGATTTAGGTTGAACTTTAGGAAAACCTTCCTGTCAGGGTGGTTAAGCACTGGAATAAATTGCCTAGGGTGGTTGTGGAATCTCCAACACTGGATATATTTAAGAAAAGCAGATTAGATAGACCTCTATCAGGGATGATCTAGGTAGTGCTGGGTCATGTCCTGGGGGCAGGTAACTGGACTCAGTAATCTCTTGAGGTCCCTTCCAGTCTAGTGTTCTATGATTTGTCTTTTTCCTGCATACTCTCTCAGACATGGGACAAACGATGAAGTTTAATTTTCAAGGCTCTCTCCATTCAAGAGATTGACAAGTGACATTTTTTTGAAAAAAGCTGTTTATAATGGTAAATATTGTGGTATGTAGCAAATAAATTCCCCATTAAACACCTAGACAACAAAAGAGTCCAGACGTAAGGACTTGAAACTCTGTTAGTAAAAGAGTGGTCATGTTATCAGATTAGGACAGGTTGATTGGGTATTACATGACAATACAGGACATTCAAACTTTATTTTTATTTGCCCTGGTAGCCCATGAGAGTATGTAAGCATAGCTCCACTGACTTCAGTGGACATACATCAAGTAACACTAGTTTAGTAATTGGCTTTTTATATTGGTGCACAATACTCTTAATTAAAATTACTTTTTGTAGTGATTTTTGACGTGTGTGGTTTCTAGTGTTCTACTGTCAAGTACAAAGATTTCCAGGTTCGTCTAATGCTCTCTAACTGGGTTTGGTTGGAATAAGGGGTTAATTGAAAAGGGGTTGACTGAAAAAAGGGGCTTAACTAAAAGGGGGTTAACTGAGTAGGGGTTAACTAAAAGGGGTCCCATTAGTGGGTCTGCCAGCAGCCCACCTGTCAGTACTGACATACAAACACACAACACTCTGTCCTGTAGAACATGGAGGTTCAGCGGGGCACGCTTCCCAGCTGAGGCAGCTTGGTTTCAGAACTTCCTGATCATTGGGCCGGAGCCCTTTCGGGGGTCTGGGGACGTCTTTGCCTCAGCCTTACACGTGGCCCTTACACTAAGACACAAACACACCACGATACACAGTTGAGGGTACCTTTCCCTTTAACCACTGGTCAGGGTACTGGGTAAAAGAATGGATATGGGTGATGAACAAATAACAAGACGTAGACAAATGTAACACAAGCAATAGTTTTTACTTATGCAATTGAGCAGGTACAAAGATAAAATAAACTGTTCCATTATGTTGCTAAAGCTGTACTTATACAGGTTTCTTCATGGTACCGATAGGTATTCATGCACTACTCTATCTATCTTGTGAGTAGGCGGTGGAGGCAGGGTGGCTAGGGTGATCAGTCCTTGGCACAAGCAACACCCAGCTTCTCCAGGGCATCGGGGGTCCCCCGCTTGGGGGTTGCTGTTATGCTCATTTATAGGATTTTTGATGTCACTACTTCCTGGAGTGAAGTGTGCCTATACACCAATCATTTTACAACACATTTTGCTTTCTCCCTTATATGGGTAGGATAAGGGTATTTTAACACATTTCACTTGATCCCTTATTTGGGAAGTAGAATGGGGAGGGCTGACCAGCCTTAGCTTGATTACTATATTCATTGCGTCATGTGTTACTAACCACTCCTGCTTCTCCAGGCTCTGTGTTTATTGCATGCATTTAAAGAGGCCCCCCCCTACTTCCCTTTTTACCTGTCTCTTTGAGACACTTCCCCATTTTCTTTAGGCGAGGTCAAAAGCTGAGAGCCTGAGCTATGCACCCAAGGTCGGTCATGCTGATGTGGCCTGACCAACATTTGACAATGTTAGAACATCATAATGTACGAATGGCCATTCTGGGTCAGACCAAAGAGCTGTCTAGTCCAATATGTTGTCTTCCAACAGTGGCCAATTCCAGTTGCTGCAAACAGAATGAACAGAAAATCAAGTGATTTCATCTCCTGTCATCCATTCCCATCTCTGACAAACAGAGGCGAGGGATGTCATCCCTGCCCATCATGGCTAATAGCCATTGATGGACCTATCATCCATGAATACATCTGGTTCTTTTTTTAATCCTGTTAAAGTCTCAGCCATCACAACATACACTGGCAAGTAGTTCCACAGGTGTATGGTGTTTTGTGTGAAGAATTACTTCCTTTTGTTTGTTTTAAACCTTCTGCATATTGACTTCGTTTGATGACCCCTAGCTTGTATGTTAAGGGAAGGACTAAAGAACTCATCCTTATTTACTTTCTCCACACCAGTCTTGACTTTATAGAATTCTGTCAAATCCTCACTTAATTGTCTTGTTTCCAAACAGAAAAGTCCTAGTCTTATTAATTTGTCCTCTTATAGCAACTGCTCTTTATCTCTAATTTTGGTTGCCTTTTCCTAATCATTTTCCAAAGGCAAGGTATCTTGTTTGAGACGAGGCATCCACATCTGCACACAACAGTCAAGATGCAAGTACACTGTGGACTTATATAGAGGCAATATGGTATCAACTCTCTTGTCATGCATCCCTTTCATATTGATTCCCAACATTGTGTTTGTTTGTTTTTTTCAACTGCCACTGTACATTGAATATTTTCAGAGAACTCTCCACAATGACTTTAAGGTCTTTCTTTTGTATAATAGCAGCTAATTTATACCCACATCACTTTGTACATGTATTTGGAATTATTTTTTTTGATATGCATTACTTTGCATTTATCAACATTGAATTTCATCTGCCATTTTGTTGCCCACTCAGTCATATAAGATCCTTTTGAAGCTTTTGGATGTCTTCTGTGGACATAACTATCTTGTGAAGTTTTGAATCATCTGCAAAATTTGCCATCTCATTGATCACTCTTTTTCTGCAAATCATTCCCACTACGGCTCCCTAGAGGACACCAGTAGTTACCACTCTCTATTTTGAAAACCGAATAACAGGGACTATAAGATGGATAGAAAGATGGCTTGACAGTTGGGTTCAATGGGTAATCGTCAGTGGCTCAATATCTGGATGGTGGTTGGTTTCAAGGGGAGTGCCCCCAAGGCTTGGCTGTGGGGTCAATGTTGTTCAACATCTTTATTAATGACCTAGATGAGGGATTGGATTGCACCCTCAGCAAGTTTGCAGATGACACCAAGCTAGGGGGAGAAGTAGATACATTGGAGGGTAAAGATAGTGTCCAGAATGACCTAGACCATGGTTTCCCAAACTGGGGGGCATGCCCCCCTGGGGGGGAGCTAGAAGAAATTCCAGGGGGAGCGTGAGACAACCCAGACCACTCTCCCCCCACATTCTCCCCACTCCAAGAAACAGATGGCTTTTGCTTCCAGCTCTGAGACCCTGCTATTTTACATGGGTGATCTGGCACAGCTGCTATAAAAAGCATACAGCCGGCGAAGACCCATGTGGAGCTAGCTGTCTCCTGCAAAGGAGTGTGGGTTGACGGGGAGGGAGGAGGATGGGGTTATATGGGAGCTGGGGGAGCCTGGCTCGGGGAAGGGGAGGGAGATGGGTTAAGAGCATGGGGCTGGTAGTGCCTGGATTTGGGGGAGGGGAGGGGCTCTAATGGGTGGCTTGTGGGGTTTGGGCTGCTGAACCCAGCAGCATGGGGCTCAGGCAGGTGATCCTGCCTTGGGCTGGTGGGTGGGCGGCTGGCCCCAGCTTGGGCTGGTGGGCCAGAAGTGCTCTGTATTATTTTTCAATTTTTTTAAATATACCCCTGTGAAAAAAGCTTTCCAAGTTTATTCACATTAAAAATGAAATATATCAAATGGCTATTAAAAACAATTTGCATTGTGCACTTTCATCTTTCAAACCTAGGATTTCCCAACTTGTAAAGAAAGATCATTGTCATTCTCCACATTAAATTCATTCTGTTTCTGCTGTTTCTGATGTTAAATCACATTTTTATTGAAGTTTTGGGCCAAGGTAAAAAATTTGTGCTTATTTTTAATTTTAAATCGCATTTTTACATCAAGTGCTTGTGTTTATTTTAAATTATGAATTGAATTTTTGGTTAACGGGGGGTTGGATGATGGTAAAGAAGAGGTCTCTCAAAAATCAAAAGGAGGGGCATGATGCTGAAAATGTTGGGAACCACCTACCTAGACAAATTGGAGGTTTGTGCCAAAAGAAATTTGATAAGGTTCAACAAGGAGAATTGCAGAGTCCTGCACTTGGGATGGAAGAATCCCAAGCTCTGTTACAGCTGGCTAAGTAGCAGTGCAGCAGAAAATTACCTGGAGATTACATTGGATGAGAGGCTGGATAACAGTCAACAGTGTGCCCTTGTAGCCAAGAAGGCTAATGGCATATTGAGGTACATTAGTAGAAGCATTTTCAGCAGATCTAGAGAAGTTATTATTTCCCTCTAATCATCAAGTGTGAGTCCACATCTGGAGTATTGCATCCAGTTCTGGGCCCCCCAGTATAGAAAGGATGTGGATGCATTCAAGAGGGTTCAGCAGAGGGCAATGAAAGTGATTAGGGGCCTGGAGCACATGACCTATGAGGAATTGCTAAGAGAATTGGGCTTATTTAGTTTGCAGAAGAGAAAACTGAGGTGTGATTTGATAACAGTCTTCAATTTTCTGAAAGGGGGATCTAAAGGGATAGAGAGAACTTTCACAATGGTGACAGATGGCAGAACAAGGAGCAATGGTGTGAAGTAACAGGGAGAGGTGTAGGTTGGATATTAGGAAAAACTATTTCACCCCAAGAGTGGTGAAGCACTGGAATGTGTGACCAAGAGAGGTGGTGGAATCTCCTTCCTGAGAGGTTTTTAAGTCCCAGCTTGAAATAGTCATGGCTGGGATGATTTAGTTGTGGCTGAGCCTGCTTTCTGCAGGAGGCTGGACTAGGTAACCTCCTGAAGTCCCTTCCAGCCTTATAATTCTATGATTCATTTAATCATTATGTCCAAATGTGAGAGATTTAGCTATTCAGACAAATTAGGAGGGAGTCTTTTATTAGCATTTAGAGTGCTTTGAAGATGATCTTTTTTTAAAAGGAGGTATCTGACTGCTAGGGATTTTAGCTACAGTATGTAAATATTGATTTGTCACTATCCTCAACTGGAGTAAATTTAATGCATTTTCTGGCATGTGACAATGCATAACAGTCACACAATAACTTCCAGTGTGTATAAGGACTTACCTCAAATAGTCATTTTTCATAATGATGACATCTGTCTACTGGGGTGGCGCTATAAAAGAAAAGGACATATGTTGCTAGGGAGGCTCATTAAGTAAAGGGTGTGTCCTTTTCCCATTCCAGATTGCTGAAGACTAGAAAAGCATCTTTTGGTTGTGACCAAATGTTCTGTGCTACTTTGATTCAATTTTTGGATCTTCTTTGTCTCAATAAGCCAGCCCTGAGGAAAGGGATTGATTTCCCTATAATTGATCTACTGTATATTGGACACTTTTTCACTACTTCAGCACTGGAGATGGGGGTTTAATTTCCTGCTAGGTACATATCTCCAGACTATTTGTTGTGGAGGGAGCACACTAACGTGTAGCTGCAATGGCATGAGCAGTGAAAGGGCTAGCTTCTGGAATACAATTTCTTCTGAGACCCTAGGCATATACTGTGGTAACTAGCCCTTCCATTGCCCAAGCCTCCATTGCTACTGTCTTGTTTTTAACATGCTAACTAACCTAATTACAACTAGTGTGAGTATGTCTGCCTGAAACGGAAAGAGCAGCTAGAGTTCCAGTACAACTGTACCCTTCAAGAAAATGAGAAATACTGAAGACTCTTGGAAGCTTATAGTTAACCATTCTCTTCAGAAATCGAATATTCTGACACCATCCATTATCATGTCTAAAATGCAACTCAAAGTAGTATTTACCCTCGGCCAAATGTCAGGGAAGACCTAGCCATCTCAACTCTTCCAAGAGAGAGCCATCCACAGTGGCTATGTCTGCACAAGAGGGTTTTGCCGATGAAACATCTTTCATCAGATCAGTCTAATCTAGACATAATCTGTGTGGCCATTTTTAAGGGACAGAGTACAAGTATGATTATCAGTTCTTAAACCTGCACAGAACAGAGCTAGTGTTCTGTATAATTCTGAATGGTATATTTTCACTCTGAGTTTTGCAAAATAGTGATGATTTTGCAAAATGGTCTATGATTTGTAAGCTTTTCAGATGGAATATAAAGCATGTTGAGTTATTTAATGTTAACAGTCTCTGTCATGGGATCCTTCTTCTTATCCCTAACCAAACAAAGCAAAGAGGACAATCCAGACAGCCAAACAATTCCAAAGTAAAATGTCCCATTCTTATCTTTTTTTTTTTTTTTGAGCTACAAAATACCACCTGTTCAAGTTTTCGGGTGTTGTGTGCCATATTTGTAATGGGGTGATAGGTTCACAAGAGTATATACCTTCTCTACCAATAAAAAAGAGCCTCATTTGCCCCATGTTGGAAAGACATGATGTTATTTGATTGTGCTATCATCTTATAGATCATTGTTGCAAACACTGTTGTACATTTGCCACACATTTTGTACCAATGTTTTCAAGTGAGATATTATTAGACAAGTTATGATTTGCTGGTTAGGACTATGCCATTTATGGGCATGTGTCCTCTTTGTACTAGAAAATATGAACATTAGCTGTATACCTTTATTTCAAATTTTATCAACCCATAAAATAGCTAGCTGGTATGGCTGGGAAAGATTTATTGTCTTATCAAGAAGCATTCTACAGAAAATGAAGCATGGGAGGCACCCAGGTACGCCAAAAGGACTTTACTGCAAGCGTTCTACCTGCAAAGGACTAAGTCATGCATGGACAAGTTATATGACTATGTGACTCCAAGGTCCATCTTCAGACAGATTTTTTCACAGAAGGAACAATGAGATTCCCTTCACATGGGAAAAGATATATAAAGGACCCTGTAAATGCCTCTATTTTATCGTCAGTTCAGCTTCTCACCTCTTGAGGATCTTTATTACAAACTGAAGTTATAAAAAGGGGATTAAATGACCTATCTCAGTCACAGAGGTACTCCAGAGACTTCAATTAAGCTAGTAGTTTATTCCATTAATGCTACAAACCTGAATGAAAGTCTTTGTAATTGCTGTATGTATTTGATTCCTTTAACAATTTTAATTTTCTTTTTGCGTTTCTGTCTTTAAATTTTAGATTCAAAAGGATTGGGACAGCATACTTTTTGGGTAAGATTCTAAATTATAAATTGACCTGGAAATGTGTCTGGTACTTAGAATCAGATGATTTTGTTTACATGGTTTTATTTTTCAGCCCTGTAGAGGTGACTGGGGTAAGAGGTTAACTTCATGTATTGCTATTGAAAAGTTAGTTTCCACAACTGTTTTAAAAATACCTTATTGAGTGCATGATATGTGAGGTACAAAAACACTTAACTAGAACTGAGAAATTCCTGCCTAGAGATAGTAGGAGCATACTCTGTCCTGCAATTTCTTTGTGTTTTTGCACAGCTGCACTAAGTCTTTGATAAATATGCCAAAAAGCCTTATCAGGAAAGCCATTCTTCTAGCAAGGCTCACTGAACATGCTAAGTCAGAGAATTACTGAGGGAGATTCAGCTGCAATATCAAGTCATGTTTGGTGTTCAAAAGACACCTTAGACTCTTTTTGGGTCTGATATAGCTGACTGAGTAATGGTTCAAAATGTTAAAAAATGCTAAGCTAAGAAATGTTTTCCTCCCCAAATGAAAGGAGAATGTCCCTTATGTCCTCCCTCGTGCATAAAAGGAAAAATGATTACATGAATAATCCAAAATTGTATTATGCCTAAGCTGGTATTTTATTTATATCACATGCTTGTTTAAAGGACTGGATTCTGTAACTCTCACTAAGACTTATTAAAGACTTACCCTCTGGTTTGTCCCACTGATTTCAATGTGAAGAGGCATAATCTGCCCTTAGTATCCTTGTTATATGTTCATAAACATTTGCTGTATGATGTTATAGTGGAACCATTAACAAATCATAAAGCTTACTCATAACCCAACCTGCAGTTTGAGCTATGAGAAAAAGAAAATCTTTATTTTTTCCCCATTTTATAAAATACATTATCAATATTTTAGCAAAGCCACAGCAACATATGAATATGTAAATGTCAATCTTGGTATAGACTTTGACCCCGCACATGCTATGGTGTCCATGACTTGGTTCCAGGATATCTAAAAGATTGACTAAAGCACCAGGGAAAGGACTATAGTAATCCATCACACTTTAGCAAAATTAAACTTCGCCCCATAATGGTAAAGCTTGTCTTAGATGACAACAGAATTTTATGCTGGCAAGTCCAAGAAGCTGGGATGAATGATGAACTTCCCTGGGAACTAGAGATCATCACCTGTTCCAACTGCAAGATACACCCCTCTGAGCTTGCTCCTCTAACAGTAATTCAGAGTAGTGCCTAAACCTTAATCAATCATCTCCCTACTTTCAGGTCCAAACAGAACACTATATCATGCATGGATCTCTCAGAAAGGAGGGAAAGAAGGAAAGTAAGAAGCTACTGATTTGTAACACAGAAGGTGATTAACCATTACAACTAATAATAAGAAAAATGGATTCTCCATGTCTTGATATGGTGAATCAAGACTGAATGCCTATCTGGAAGGCATGCTTTAGTTTGACCAGTTATTTGGCTAAAGGGTAACTGGGTGAATTTTGTCTTCCTTTGATGCCCAGGAAGTTTGGCTAACTGATTTAATGGCTCTTCTAGCCTGAAAGGTTATTAAAGTTAACTTCTAAAATTTAAAACTTGATAAAAAGTTACTGTGAAAGCTCATAAAAATGGAAATTAATATATATAACTGTACAGTTACACCATATGTAGTTGTAGCAGACAGATAGCTGTGCTAGTCTATATACTATGAAAACAAAAAAGCAGTCCAGTAGCACTTTGAAGACTAACAAAATAATTTGTTAGGTGATGAGCTTTGTTCAATATTGTCCACACACAAAACACTTTTTTGAAAGACAGATCAGCTCTTTCAAAAGGGAGAGTTCATTCATGCACATGCACTCTTTCGAGAGAGCTGAGAGGGAAATGGCATGGATGGGGTAGCATGTCTGACAAGCCCTTCTGAGGCTCACAGCCAGCTGTTCCCTTAAAGGGCACCTCTCAAATTATCATGCCCTGCAGTCGCTCTCGCTCACAGAGGCTTCTCAAGCCCTGCAGAGCTTCCACACAGGCCTCACAGTGCTTGGCAGATTGTCCTTGGCAAATCCTCAGCAGGTCTTTTTCCATTGTAAACTAAGATCAGTAATTTTGAGGTGGTTTCAAGAGGATTGAATTGACTAATTAAAAACGTTCTAAAATAACCCCATACATTTGAAGGTAAATGGACACATGATAGCCAACGTTGATTGATCTAGAGTTCTAATTAACAATGTGGGTGAGATAATGCAGGTTGAAACATGAAGAGTAACGTGTTAATAAAAGTCTCTTTCAAATCCTCAAATAAAGTATAATGAGTAGTAAGCAGTGAAATTTTGGTTTTTAAGGGAACTTAACACGGCTATTGTGAATCCAGACCTGCTGTATTGCATAGATGATTTGCTGTATTATGTAACTTGGTTTCGCTTCAGGCAAAGCAAATGTGGTTCCTTATATTTATCAGTTTATTTGTTTGTTTGTTTTACTATCTGCAAAAGCTTTTTCAAAAATGTATCTTTTATCTACAATATTGATGGTCACAATAGGAATTCAGATGTGCTGTTAAGTAGGACACAAAGTAACACTGAATAGCACAATAGTGACCTAACACAGGAGCAAGCAAACCTTTTACATCAGGCCCCATTATGTGTCCTTGCAGTTAGCAGCCTCCTCCTCCACACCAAGCTGTCGAATGTAATCATAGAATCACAGAACACTAGGACCGGAAGGGGCCTCGAGAGGCCATCGAGTCCAGTCCCCTGCCCCGACGGCAGGACCGACCACTATCTACACCGTCCCTGATAGACATCTATGTAACCTGTTCTTAAATATCTCCAGCGAGGGAGATTCCACAACCTCCCTTGGCAACTTATTCCAGTACTTGACCACCCTGACAGTTAGGAACTTTTTCCTAATGTCCAACCTAAACTTCCCTTGCTGCAGCTTAAGTCCATTGCCTCTTGTTCTCTCCTCAGAGGTGAAGAAGAACAAGTTTTCTCCCTCCTCCTTATGACACCCTTTAAGATATCTGAAAACCGCTATCATGCCCCCCCTCAATCTTCTTTTCTCCAAGCTAAACAAGCCCAATTCTTTCAGCCTTTCTTCATAAGTCATGTTCTCCAGACCTTTTATCATTCTAGTTGCTCTTCTCTGGACCTTCTCTAATTTCTCCACATCTTTCTTGAATTGGGGTGCCCAGAACTGGACACAATATTCCATCTGAGGCCTAACCAGCGCAGAGTAGAGCGGTAGAATGATTTCTCGTGTCTTGTTCACAGCACACCTGTTAATGCATCCCAGAATCATGTTTGCTTTTTTTGCAACAGCATCACACTGTTGACTCATATTTAACTTGTGATCTACTAGAACCCCTAGATCCCTTTCAGCCGTACTCCTTCCTAGACAGTCTTTTCCCATTCTGTATGTGTGAAACAGATTATTCCTTCCTAAGTGCAGCACCTTACATTTATCTTTATTAAACTTCATCCTGTTTACTTCAGACCATTTCTCCAATTTATCTAGATCATTCTGAATTATGACCCTACCCTCCAAGGTAGTTGCAACCCCTCCCAGCTTGGTATCATCTGCAAACTTAATGAGTGTACTTTCTATGCCAATATCCAAATCATTAATGAAGATATTGAACAGAACTGGTCCCAAAACAGACCCCTGCGGAACCCCACTTGTTATGCTTTTCCAGCAGGATTGAGCACCATTAACAACTACTCTCTGGGTACGATTAGTCAGCCAGTTATGCACCCACCTTATTGCAGCCCCATTTAAGTTGGACTTGCCTAGTTTGTCGATAAGAATATTATGCAAGACCGTATCAAATGCTTTACTAAAGTCTAGGTATACCACATCCACTGCTTCTCCCTTATCTACGAGTCTCGTTATTGTGTCAAAAAAAGCTATCAGGTTGGTTTGACATGATTTGTTTTTTACAAAACCATGCTGGCTGTTCCCTATCAGTGGGGCACAGTGCCCCACTTCTGAAATTTAACACTGCCTCCAAGGGGGCTCACCCCCAACTTTGCACACCCCTGGCCTAGCAGGAGGAATGCAATGATCCATTCCTGAGCAAGAGCTTCTCTGAGGATGGTAGGTGTACAATTAGGAAGGATATGAGTGCCTGAAAGCTGTGCTTACTTCCCAGGCACTTCCTGTCACGGGCATTCCATCTCTGAGCAGCTGTTACGTTCAGAGTAGTATGAATGTTACAAAGTTAATGTAGCTGAAGGAAAGAATCATACAGTCAACCTGAGACTGCATCTGCTCATGATCTTTTTCAGGGGCAGTTGGCAACACACAAAATAAATGTTTAAGAACAGCTCGAGTAACAAGCGTCACAGTGGAGAATTTAACACATTTTGTCACCCAAGTAAGTACAGCGGTGGCCAATGCATTTTGAAATTCTAGTTCGTACCTTTATAGCCCTAAGCAAGTCAGCATCTTATTTTCACTGTCATTCTCTTGCACCTCTATGCCAGTCCTTTTCAATAAGGATGCTCTGACTGAGGACCCAGATTTACCACAAAAGAATAAGGGACAGAGCATTCTCAGAGACAAATGTCTCCTAGAGATTTACCCAAGCACGAGTCTTACCTTCTTCAGTTTACATGTTGACATGAGTATATTTATCAGGCATTTGATTGACCAAATAACCCTCCCAGAGAACACAGTACTAACAATGGAAGTGAAGACATTCAGTTTTCCAGAAGAAACTACATGAGTGTGTCTACACTTGCCTCTTATTTCAAAATTAATTTTGAAAGGGGGCCCAATTTCGAAAGAGGATGTGGAGAGTCTACACGCCCAACAGAAATTGTTTTCGGCAAAAAGGGCTCAAATTTCAAAACCGCTCTTCCAATCCAGGATCCATCCCATCCCATCCAGAAGAGCGGCCCCTTTCAAAACGAAATTTTGAAATAGGGCATTTGTAGACGCTCTGGGCCCACAATTTCCACCATGGCGGCGGCTCCAGGGAGCATGGAGATGCACTAGCAAGCCCCGGCAGGGCTCTATGATCCCTGGGCCAGCCCCTTAAAGCCACACAGCCCCACAAACCCTGTGCAGGAAAATGAGAGCATATCCAGGGCCAAAGGAGCACAATCTGTGCCCATCACACACTCCAGTGGCCAGACAGGTGTGCCACACAGCCAAACAGCTGGATGGCAAGCCCTGCACACTCCAGAAATCCCAAGGAGGCCCCCTTCTCCCAGCCCAAGGGATCGCCTGAGTCGTCCCAGGACCAGAAAAGGAATGGCCCCTCCTGGACAGAGGCCAAGATGAAAGACCTCCTTGGCCTTTGGGCAGAGGAGGAGGTGCTGCTCCACAGCACCGGGCAGCCCTGTAATGCAGCTGCCTGCGAGCAGCTGTCACTGGGGCTGCAGAGGTGGGGACACCCCCCCAGCGCATGGCCACTCAGGTCTGCTCAAAGGTGAAGGAGTTGAGGCAGGCCTATAGCCAGGCCAGGGATGCCTGCAGGCGACCGGGGACTGAGGCTGGGCCGAGGTGCCTGCATTACCAGGCACTGGAAAAGCTCCTCGGCCTGAAGGACATCCCCTAGCCATTGGTGGTTGTCGACACAGGCGGGCCCAACACCAACCAGGAGATGGACCTGCACAACCAGCTGGGACCCTCCAGCCAGACCACAACTGTGGAGCTAGGTAGCAACTCAGAGGAGCAGGGGGCCCACTCGTGATTGTGGTCAGCTCCAGTACCTCCAGCCAGGCCCCCTCGAGGCTGATGTCCCTGGACCTGTTCTTTGTAACCCCAGGTAGGTAATGGGTGGACTGGGTGGCCTGGGTGGGGGGCCTATCCCAAGGTCACCTGCCCCATCCCAGACCCAGGCACAGCACAATCCAGCAGCCTCACCCATAGACAGCACCCCAGCCCTCCCAACTGGGAAGGGATGTGGGGGCCAGGCTGCAACCAGTAATCGCTCCACAGATGAGGTCCCAGCTGGCACATGGGAGCCCCAAGGGGAGATGAGCAGGGGAGGCACCAACTTGGGGGATGGTCCAGGGATGGCAAGGGTGGTGTGGGTGGAGTCCCCAGGCCCAGGCGACAGCACTGACGGGTGGCCTCTCTCCCCCTTGTGTCTCCACAGCATCATCCTCTGAGGGCCAGACCACACCCCTGCCACCATCTGATGGAGCCAGAGAACCCTCCTCTCCATCACCCAGGCTGTTGCCTGCCCAGCCCCAGAGGGCCCAACTGGGATGCTGCTATGACCCACAGGAGGTGGCAGAGGCCCACACTGCAGCCATCCAGGAGCAGACTGCCATGCTCTGGGAGTGGCTGCAGATGGAGCGGGAGGGCGTGGCCTGGTAGAGGGAGGTCTGGGCTGAGGCGGCCACAGTCCTCTGATGGCTGGTCCCCCTGCTGGCCTCCCTGCCACCCCCTGCTACCCCTGAACCCACTCCCACCACGCCCAAACCAACTCCCACCACCCCCAAACTCACCGCTCTCATCTCACCCACCCTCACCCTGTCCTACCGGCTTGCCCTGTGCCACTGGCTGATAGCCAGTGTGAGAAAGGAGGAGACTCTCCCCCCTGGCCCCTGCAGCACCCTGCCCCCACACCTCACCCAGTGCACCTCATCCCTTAGCCCCTGGCCGATCCTACCTCCCTGTCTTGCCAGTCCACTCCTGGCCCCGACAGGCCCCCACCCCTCCCACTCCCATGGGGGATTAGGTCTGCCCGTGCCTGTGGCCCAGGACACGGGGGCATGCCCCTGCCTTATTGTATATAGTTCTCCCCCATTCCCCCCCCATTTGTGCACCCCAGTGACCCTTGTGGGGAGGGTGCTGCAGGGTGAGTTCGAGCCATGTGCCAGGTGGAGGTCAGCATGGATCCTGCTTGAAGGCCTCCCGGAGGGCTTCCCAGACCCTAACCCCTTCACAATGTGCCTGGTAGCATGGGGCTGTGCACAGCTGTTCATAGCTTGGGCCGTGGTCTGCAGCCCACCCTGGCATGTAGCTCTCGTGCTTGCCCTCCACTATATTGTGCAGAGCACAACAGGTTGCGACCACCCCAGGGACGTTGGGCAGGCTGACATCCAGCCGTATGTTCAGGCATCGGAAATGCCCCTTGAGGCATCCAAAGGCCCGCTCTACAGTGTTGTCGGCATGGATCAGGCAGATGTTAAAAATGTCCTGGCTGGCGGTGGTGTGCCCAGTGTAGGGGCACATCACCCATGGCTGCAAAGGGTATGCCTCATCGACCACTATATGATGGCATCATTCTGTCCCCCACGGGGAGATTCTGGGCAGGGATGTAGGTGCCCTCCTCCATGTGCCACCCCAGCCAGGAGTTGCGTAGTACCTGGGCGTCATGGGTTCACCCAGACCAGCCCACGCAAATGTCACAAAACCAGCCCCGGGCATCAACAAGCATTTGGAGCACCACCGAGTGGTACCCCTTGTGGTTTATGTAGCATCCTGTGCTATGGTCTGGAGCATGGATAGCTATGTGGGTGCCATCGAGTGTGCCGAAACAGTTTGGGAAACCAAGGGCTGTGAATCCCACCATGACATTGTCCAAGTCTCCGAGGTGGATGACCCTCCATAGGATGAGGCGATTGCTGACCTGGACCACCTGTAGAAGGGAGGCACCAACATGTGGGACCTGCACATCAGGGAGCCCCCCTGCCCCCTCCCCCTTCCCGTGCAGGTCCCCCATGCAGGGGCCCCTCATCCTTCCTAGGGTCAGTATGGGGCCCTTGTCTGACTTACCTCCAGGAGGACGGCTCCAACAGTGGCCTTTCCCACCCCAGATTGGTGCCCCACTGAATGGTGGCTGTCCAGTGTGGTGAGCTTCCAGAGGGCAATCCCTACACACTTCTCGACTGGGAGCGCAGGCCACAAGAGGATGTCCATGTGCTGTAGGGCAGGTGTGAGCCATTGGCACAGCTCCAGGAATGTCTGCTTTGTCATCCTAAAGTTCTCGAGCCATCTTTCATCGTCTCACTGGCCCAGTACCAGCCTCTCCCACCAGTCCCCACTCTTTGGGTGGCTCCAGAGATGCCATGGGGGATGGGCAATGGGGAGCAGTGGTTGCCCCATTGCCAGGGCCTGCAGGACCCCTGTAGCGGGGGAGGATGACAATCACCACCTGGGTCCCGGTGTGGGTGGGGGCATTGGCCTTGGGCAGCTGCTGTTGCTTCATTCCCCTCCCATTCTTGGAGCATGGTCCACGCAGTGCTGTGTACTGCTCTGCAGTGCTCTGTGTGTGCAGGGTGGGTGTGTTTGGGAGGGGCACCTTAAGGTGGCTGCTGGCTGTGGGACCCAGAAGGGCTTGTCAGCCATGTGACCCCATGCGTGGTGTTTCCTAGCTGCTTATTTTGAAAGAGCCCACGTTCCTGTGTGGACTCTCCCTTTCGAAGAATGGGGGGAGTTCTTTTGAAATAGCTGATTGCTACAGCGATTTGTTTTGTGTGTGTAGCCGCGCAATTTGAAATCCCTTATTTCAACTTTGTTTTTTGGTGTTCCCCTTTTCGAAATTTCTTTGTAGTGTAGACACAGCCCCTATGTTGCTTTCAAAATGAAGACAGTATGCGTCATGACAATTGCCAACTGAAACTGCATATGGACAAACCTGTTAGAATTTCATAATCTCAAAATTTTGGACACATTTGCAACCCTAGTTGTTGCAAATTACTACTTCCACCCTATTCAGATAGCACAAAAAGTAGGGGAAAATGGTTAAAATGTTGAGGGTTTTTTTTTGCATAATTTAATAGCTGCTTCATTTTTGCGTTGTCTCCATTGTACAGAAGCTTGAAACTTGCCTTTGTTTCTGCATTTACTTGTTGTATGAACATTAGTTAGACCAGAGCTTTCAAAACTTCTAGTCAGCCTGACTCCATGTCCATTGAATCATAGGACTGGAAGGGACATTGAGAGGTTATTGAGTCCAGCCCCCTTCACTCACAGCAGGACCAAGCACAATCTACCTAATCCCTGATAGGAGTTTTTGTAATCTGCTCTTAAAAATCTCTAGTAATGGAGATTCCACAACTCCCTAAGCAATTTATTCCAGTAGTTAGGAATTTTTCACTAATGTGCAGCCTATGAGCTTGAGAAGAGAAGTTTTTTCCTCTTCCTTGTAAGAAATGTTTGGGTATCTGAAAACTCTTGTCTTGTCCCCTGTCAGTCTTCTCTGTTCTACACAAAGCAGACCCAGTTTTTTCAATATTCCCTCATAGGTTGTGTTTCCTAGACTTAATATTTTTCATTGTTTTTCTCGGGTGTCTTCCCAATTAGTCCATGTCTTTCCTAAAATGTGGCAGCCAGAACTCCACACAATACTCTAGTTGAGTCCTAATCAGTGTGGAGCAGACAGGATGCAGTGTGCCATTTTATTCATTTATTTTTTTACTTACAAAATACCTGCTAGAATGATGTTCACATTTTGTTACCAATAGTGCTACACTGTTTACTCACATTTAGTTTATGGTACACTATGGTCCCAAGATCCCTGCCTTAAGTACTTCTTCCTAGGCACTAGTTTCCCATTATGTACATGTGCAAATGATTATTCCTTCCCAAGTGGAATATTTTCCATTTCCCTTTATTGAATTCCATCCTATTTACTTCAGGTGATTTCTCCAGGTTATCCAAATCATTTCAAGTTATAAACCTATCCTCCAAAGCTCTTGCAACCCCTCAGAGCTTGTTATTATCCACAAACCTTCTAAATATACACTCTCTGCCAATATCTAACTCCTTGGTCATGATATAGAACAGAACTAGACCCAGAACTGATTATATGCTTGACTGAACTAGACCCACACTTATTATATCCTTGACAACTACTCTCTGGGAATGGTTTTCCAGCTAGTTATGTGCTCTCCTTACAGTAGTTCCATCTAGTTTGTTTATGAGAAAATTATGCAGGACAGTATCAAAATCCTTACTAATGAAAAATTTCCTGCTGATCCCCCAATTAGTTTTAAGGATAGCATTTTTCGAGTACATATGAAGTCACTCTTTGATGCAAAAAGAAATTTTCATAAGAGGTACTGAAGGTTAATTCTTTCTGTTCTTATCTCCACATAGCTTGAGTAGGAATCCCTGCTTTCACAGATTTCTTCATTTTTTTCTTTGATAGTTCATAAACAGATATTATAAATACTTCAGATTTACATTTAGTATAATTAGCATTTCATGATATAATTAATCTAGCTTTTTTTCCCCTGGACCAGGAGTCCCTCCCTGCTGTCTGGGATTATTACTTGACTGCTGGGGTTTAAATTCAGTGTCTTCTGCCCATGCTCTTTTTCCGTGGGTGATGTTCACCACCAATGTCTCCATTGTTTGAGTGAGATGATGCTATTTTCTGAAAGGAAAATGTTGCCCTTCTACTCAATTCTAAATTCTCTCCAAGGTCATTTCTGAATTTCATATGAAATAATGAACCACATTCAATTTCTTCTCCAAGCCCCAAGTTTTTGCTAGTTTTTGCCGTAGCAGAAAGGTTACAAGGACAAGCAATATCCTCTTGGAGAATTTCTAAATGTGTTTCTGGTTGCATCATGTGCTACCAGTTAGCTCACAACCCTTCACCATAGCTGTGTCTACACGTGCACGCTACTTCGAAGTAGCGGCACTAACTTCGAAAGAGCGCCCGTCGCGGC
This sequence comes from Carettochelys insculpta, assembly GCF_033958435.1. Lineage (NCBI taxonomy): Eukaryota > Metazoa > Chordata > Testudines > Carettochelyidae > Carettochelys > Carettochelys insculpta. The sequence continues at coordinate 96,540,366 of NC_134137.1, read as the reverse complement.
TACACGCATCAGGCGCTATTTCGAAGTTAACTTCGACGTTAGGCAGCGAGACGTCGAAGTCGCTAACCTCATGAGGGGATCAGAATAGCGCCCTACTTCGACGTTCAACGTCGAAGTAGGGCCCATGTAGACGATCCGCGTCCCACAACGTCGAAATTGTGGGGTCCTCCATGGCAGCCATCAGCTGGGGGGTTGAGAGACGCTGTCTCTCCAGCCCGTGTGGGGCTCTATGGTCACCGTGTGCAGCAGCCCTTAGCCCAGGGTTTCTGGCTGCTGATGCTGCAGCAGGGGATTCATACTGCATGCACAGGGTCTGCAACTCGTCGGGTCTGTGTATCTTGTGCTGTTTAGTGCAAGTGTGTCTGGGAGGGGCCCTTTAAGGGAGCGGCTGGCTGTTGAGTCTGCCCTGTGACCCTGTCTGCAGCTGTGCCTGGCACCCTTATTTCGATGTGTGCTACTGTGGCGTGTAGACGTTCCCTCGCTGCGCCTATTTCGATGTGGTGCTGCACAACGTCGATGTTGAACATCGACGTTGGCAGCCCTGGAGGACGTGTAGACGTTATTCATCGAAATAGCCTATTTCGATGTCGCCACATCGAAATAGGCTACTTCGATGTAGGCTTCACATGTAGACGTAGCCCATATAGGATAAGAGCACAATTTACAAAAGCACAAGCTGCTTCTGTAGCATCCCTCCAGGAAGTACCATATACATATGCATATGCATATGCAGAGCAAGTGTATGGAATAGCACTCAGAGAAGAAATAGGAGTTAGTTAGCTGGGGAGGGGGATGTGAAGCAAAAGGGTTGGCGCATAAGAGGGGGTTCTGGGCTGAGGCAGCGTGTTGGATGAGGGAGGAGGTACAGGATCTGGACTGGGGTGAGAGTTTCAGGATGGGACCAGAAAAGAGAGGTTAGGATAAGGAAGAGGGCTCTGGAGGGGGATGGCAGGAGGGGGGTCATGGGTGGGGGGAGTGTTGAGGAGTGGCCTTAGGAGTGCAGGGTCCATGCAGTGCTCATATCATTCAGCTCCCAGAAATAGCAGCATGTCACCCACTCCAGCTCTTATGAGGAAGCACATCCAAATGCTACCCTGTCTGAAGGTGGTGCCCCCACAGCTCCTATTGGCTGCTGTTCCGAGTAATTTTAGTTCCCGGCCAGTGGGAGCTGAAGAGCTGACACTTGCAGTGGTGGGTGTAGCATGAGGATACCACTTGCTGTCCCCAAGCATATAAGTTTGAGGGATGACCTGATACTGCTTCCCGCATCCATGCCAGTGGAAGGTATAGAGCCTGCCATATCTTCACTGTGTCCCTGACCAGTCTTACAATGGCCTGGTGGAAGATGCAGTAAGCTTCATCCAGATTCCCTTTTGGACTGGGTGTTCTGGCTAAAAATCAGACCTGGCATCCTTCACTATAGGCAATGGTTTCTTTTACAGTGACTGAGCAGAATCATTCATTGACATCTGAATTTTCCATGTGACTCCAGCCACCATGTGGTCACATATAGTCTTCCTCTGGCTGTGCTGAAGGCTTTGTTCAAAACAGTGGATTTCCCTCTGCATAGGAAATACTATAAGAGACCCAGGAAACATTGCTTCTTTCCTGCTCCAGCCTCTGGAATATGACCTTACGCTAATGGGAGCATTCTTACCAATGGCTGAAACACCTTCTAATGTTTTGGAAGCAACCAGAGACTTGACTTAATCCTGCAGTTTATTCCATCATTGCACAAAGTATGGACCAAGAACTTTGCAATTATTGTATGTTTATGATTCCTTTAACCACCTATAATTCTCACCTTACTTTCTTTTATAAGCAGTTTTTAAAAACTAAAGAATTGGCAATAGTGTGATTATTCGATAAGATCTGAGTGATATGTTGACCTGAGTGCATGGTTAGTTGGTTGGGATGAAAAGAACCTTTTGCTTGATTAAACTGCTTTAAATAAACATACATCATTAATTTCAGAGCTTTTGGTGGTGGTACAAGGACTGGAATATTGAAGAAAGCTGTTTCTCTGACTTCTTATCAGCCAGTGTGGTGACACACAAGTTTTCTTTTGTTGCTGATTTCATATATTTTAGGAGAACAGTTACCAGTTTTGGAGTATACCTGACCTATTTCTGAACAGTATATTCTCAGTTGTGACCCACAGAGGCTCTCTAGAAATCATTGGAAGAAAGTGCATGAGTAATTTAATAGAAATTTGTATCCCTGCCATAGAAATATGTGGGGCATTGAAACTGAACTAAACTATTTTTAAAAAATCCAAATCTAAATAGGTGTACATTTGGTAGATGGGAAATAATGCTTTGTCTATGCCTATATTATAATAATCATTTTTATAAACAGAAGACTTTTGATTCCAAGGTAGTAACTCAACTTGCTTTCATAAGTAGTAGCTGCCTGTAAGATGCAATACAGAAGTGTGAATTCTATACAAAATAGGAGGGGTTTTTTTTTGTTTTCATTTTTTTCAAAATCCATCCGTATATGCTAACCATTATGTCAGGGTTTCTACCATTGTCCAATTCACACACCTACATTCAAATCAAAAGCGCCATTATCCATTTGTTGAACATCCTTGACAAAGCAACCAATTGTAAAGAAAAATAAGTTTAAAAATTTTCAGAATGCTTCCTGTACGCCAACAGCTTAATAGATAAATAATTGAAATGAAATGGGGACATTTTCTCCCCACTAAATTGTACAGATAACAATCATCTTTGAAACTCACATATCTATGTGGAAACATTTTCTTTCAGCTTATACAAGAATGTGATCCATGTATTAATTTGGTTATGACTGATCAAGATACTTGCTGAGCTCCTTTATAGCACTGAGCACTATTTTTGAACAAGCAAGCTGTTCTTATGATTGGCTGTTAATAATACTCTGACTTTGTCCAAGAAAGAGAGAGACAATTTGGAGAACTATAGCTGAAATAACAAGGAAATTAACAACATTTCTTAGAGGTCTGGAAGACAGGAAAAAGAAGCTTTATACAAGTGAGTAAACCCAGTGCTTCTCCAACAGTCCTCCTAAGGCTTGCATACAGCCAAAAACAACTTACATTGAATGGTGTGAAAGCCTCCAGATAGGCTTGTGGCATAGCCTTTGAAATGTGTTATCTGAGCATGATTGTAAAGAACTTACAAGTGCTGCAGTTTGTTACGCCCTGATATGAAGCCTGGTCTCTTGTTGGGAGACAGTGTTAGAATGTGGTTACTAACAGGCTTAGTGATTTTGGAGGAGGTTTTTAAGTGTGTCTAAGATCTCCTCATCTTACATCTTGATTTTTGCAACATCCTTGTTTATCTGTTTTTGACAAATATAATTTTGCCTCCTCATATATTCATAATTCTGATGCATATAGAACTTTCTGAGCCTGTCATTTTAACCATGTAATCCTTCACTTTGAGTCTGTCCACTCTCTCCCTCCTTTCTACCTCAGATAAATTTCTAATATTCATTTTAAACCTCATTCATTCTCAATCTACAACCTCCTTTCATTTCTCACTCTTCATGAGCTGTGAGTACTTGTCTCAAATTGCTCTGTGGTATCAGCCTCCATTGCCCACTTGTTAACTATTCTTACCTTTGTGCTTTTTCCCATACTACGCCAAATGCTTAAGGGGCACTCTTCATAGTCATCTTCAAAACTACCTCATTATCCATGTTCATGATCTCCTTTCTTATGGGGCCTCCAACAACACATGACAAAATATATGAAACACATGAAAAACTACTTCACCAGGAAAGTGGTGAAGCATTGGAATGTGTTGCCTAGAGAGGTGGTAGATTCTCCATCTCTCGAGGTTTTTAAGCTCTGGCTTGACAAGGTCCTGGCTGGGATAACTTAGTGGGGGGTGATCCTTCTTGAAGCAGGGGGCTGGACTAGATGACCTCCTGAGGTCCCTTCCAGCCTTATGGTTCTGTGATTCTGTGTGACAAATTTTAGGCTGTGGGTGATCTTAGATTACTACCTGTCATTCTGCCTAATATTGTCTCATTGTTTCCTTGTACTCCTGTCTGTATACATCTATTGTCTCTCATCTTACGTTTATACTGTAGGATCCCTAGAATTTTGTGCTTATACAACATCTAGCATGAAGTTGGTCCTGGTCCATGACAGGGCTCCTGAACACACTAGTAATACAAATAATATTTTTAATACCAATAATGTTGGTGTTAGGTGGCTTTTCTCTTCACCCTCCCACTTCCTTTGTTCTTGTCATACAGACAGAGCACAAAACCAGAAGCCTGGCATGCACACAATACAATGTTTATTGGGGTTAGCATCCAGCAAACAAGAGTCCAGTTTCCTTCCTAATTTACCTCCTGTTTATCCTCAGATTATACAGTAAAAAATTCACTTTGCTCAGCTACATCCCAACCAATTATTTTACTGGAATTTTACTAACTAGTCCTAAAACATTGTAATATAATCCTCAGTGTTACAAAGATTTACACCTGACAAAATTAATCATATAACAGACTTAAAAAAAGAACCAGACAGAGCATACAGATTAACAGTAGAAAGGTAGGGATTAAAATGCAAAACAGTAAAGAAATGAGTGTTTCACAACCATATCTACTGATAAATGAGTTCTTGCAAGACAAAGATACCAAACTCAGCTTTCTTTAAACATTCTGGCTACGTCTACACTAGCCCCAAACTTCGAAATGGTCACGCAAATGGCCATTTCAAAGTTTACTAATGAAGCGCTGGAATGCATATTCAGCGCTTCATTAGCATGTGGGCGGCTGCGGAACTTCGAAATTGACGTGCCTCGCTGCCGCGCGGCTCATTCTGACAGGGCTCATTTTCGAAAGGACCCCGCCTACTTCGAAGTCCCCTTATTCCCATGAGCTGATTTCAATTTCAAAGTGCTGCGGCCACCCGCATGCTAATGAAGCGCTGAATATGCATTTCAGTGCTTCATTAGTAAACTTCGAAATGGCCATTTGTGTGGCCATTTCAAAGTCTGGGGCTAGTGTAGACACGGCCTCTGGGATCTTTCCATTTTCTTGCGGTATTATGTTGGAACGCTTTCTTAACAGACTAATATCAACTTATTTTAATGTGACTGATTTGGAATGTGAGCATGTGATTGTATGCTTCCCATCTTATGCCTGCCACTGCTACTTAGCCAAAGAACAAGGCCTCAGTCACAGTGGGAGAAGTTCCAGACACAGAGTATCAATTTTTTTTTAATTTATATGTCTGTAATTAGCTAAGTGATAAAATTCACCTTAATTCTTAAATTATAGGCCTTTCCAGACAGACCTGAATACCTATATTCTAACAGTTGGTGTCGTGTTTGGTGTAGTTGTGTTTTTTAAAGACTGAAGAAATTTACATTCTTCAGATGAGAGGTTGTTCCCCTTACCTGAATTTGTTCCCAGTCCTCAGAGACCTTCTCATATGCTACTGAGTTTATGCCTTTTTTAGGATTGGACAATCTAACTATAACAGTCTAACTTTTCCAGAGGATGTTTTGAAGACCAAGGCTATAAGTGGTCTCTAAAAAGTGCTAGATAAATTCATGGAAGATAGGCCCATCAATGACTATTAACTGGGAATGGGCTCCAGGGGATGGATCACTAGATGATTACCTATCCTGTTCATTCCCTCTGAGGCACCTGTCAGAAGACAGAATACTGGGATAGAAGGACCGCTAGTCTGACCAGTATGGCTGGTCCTATGTTCTTACTATTTCATTGCAATTGAAAATGGGCAACAGATTTCTAATGAATAGTTTCAGTCAACCTGAAACTATTAATGAATTTGTCACAAATTCATTGAATAAGTTTAGTCAAAAATATTTCAAAGAATTTCACATCATTCTGAAAACTGGGGTAAATGAGCATGGATTTCATAATTTTAAACACAGGGTGCAATGGCATCACATAGTAACAAATAGTTAATAATCCATTTGGGGCAGTAATGAGCTCCTGGGTATGTGCAAAGTGTCAGGGTACAATGACAAAAAATAGTATTGCTTACATGGAAAATTTACAGAATTACAACATATTATTATCCTCTCCAGTTACCAAAGTCCATGAAGTATTCTGGAGCATCTATGTCTGATTTCAACATATGGCAACAAGCTAATTGCTGTTTCATTTTGAGTCCACTTATTGACAAACCAGTGTTTTTTCCTTGGTATGGATTCTTGGCCATAGGCAATCCAGCTTCTTGTACGCTGAATGGTCTCTGGCTTTTGAGTTACAGGCAGAAAAGATTTTGGATTTAAATTCTATATCTAGATTTAGTTATATATTTACATCTATAGAAAAAATAAATCTGAATGCCTCCAAAATTAACACTACTCCAAAGGAGTAGGCTCTTGGGCTTTGATCCCTTCCCTTATAGAGCCAGAATTTTCTCACATCAGATTGCCAGTAGTCTAAATTGTGAGAGGAAAGCCACCTTTATAAAGCTTGAATTCACAACTGGAACTGGGCCTGAGCCAAATCTCCTATTCCAATTTTTCCTTCTTCTATATCTATAACTCTTCTAGAAATCTCTCTGAGTTTCTCATGATTTATTTACTTATGTTCAAGAAACAAAAAAGTGGTGCTTCCAAAGTCTATCACAGGACTTGTCCAAAACTTGGTAGAAACTCAAAATATAGATCATAGAATTGTCGGGAACCTCAAGAGGTTATTAAGTTTGGTCCCTTACACTCAAAGCAGGATCAAAAACCACCTAGACCATCCCTGACAGGTGTTTGTCTAACCTGCTCTTAAAAATCTCCAGTGATGGAGATTCCACCACCTCCTCTGACAATTTAATCCAGTGCTTAACTACCTTGACAGTTAGGATTTTTTTTTTCCTTAAAGGCCAACCTAAATCTCCCTTGTTGAAATTTAAGCCCATTGCTTCTTGTCCTGTCATCAGATGTTAAGATGAATACGTTTTATCCCTCCTTTTTGTAACACCCTTTTAGGTGTTATTATGTCCTCATTCAGTCTTCTGTTTTCCAAATGAAACAAATCCAATTCTTTGATTTTTCCCTCTTAGGTCATGCTTTCTAGACCTTTAATCATTTTTTACTATTCTCGGGACTTTTTCCAATTTCTCCACATGTCTTCTGAGATGTGGAACCCAGAACTGCAATTATTTCTTGTATCTTTCTAGTGACACTCCTTTTAATTCATCCCAGAATCATGTTCGCTTTTTTTGCAAAAGTGGCACACAGTTGACTCATATTTAGTCAGTAGTCCACTATGACCCTATGTCCCTTTTTGCAGTGCTCCTGCCTGGACAGTCATTTCCCATTTGTATGTGTGAAACTGTAAACCATTATCCAAGTCACTGAAGAATAGGAGGACCTGTAAGTTGAGTAGTGGCATTGAGAGACTCGCCAGGCCTCTGGGCAAAGTGGGAGCTGCTCATCTCCATGCTCCAAGAAGAGGCATAGACTCAGACAGAAGGGACGGGGTTGGAGACTTCCAGCCTTCATCAACACCCAGTGTGTGCTGAACCATCCACTCCAAGCTCCCCTCCATCACTTTAAGACTCCAGCAGTGAATAAATAGCCTGAGGCTCTGGTTGCTATAATGCCACTGTGGTAGCAGTGGCTGGGAACCAGGACTCTTTTGAATGACCAAGCAAAAGGGGCAGTTGAGAGTCCTACAACAGAATAAGAAACAGGGTGGTTGTTAAAAGCAGCTCTGTGGAGGAGCACAGAACTAACAACTGTGGAATGAAAAGGCCCCATAATGTAGCAGTTTCAAAATGAACCTGCACATATTGTGAAGATTACACACACACCCTGCGTGTTCAGTTTGTTTTGTTATTCATAGTTGCAGAGGACCAGAGACAATAGTAAGTTCAAACTTGAATATCTTTCCTGTGTTTCATAAAAATTTACTCAACAAATTGCTGTTGTAGAGTAATCTGCCCACTGAGATAATTCCTGACTTCCTACAGGTAATAAATGATTGACTTATACTCTGAAGAATAAGGATTTGTATTCCTTGTTCATTTGTAATCTCTTCAAACATGAATTCATGGAGTAGGATTTGCCATCAAAAATGAACTCACAAAAATCCTGTCTGAAGTCCCTGTTGGCATCAGTGAACATTGCATGACTCTCCACTTGAAGCTTGCCAGAAACTAACAGGCAACTGTCATCAGTGCTTATGCAGCAACTCTAGACATTGAAGGTGACCTGAAGAAGAAGTTCTACACCCAACTGGACACAGTCCTGAAAGCCATCCCCAAAGTAGACAAGATTATTCTCTTTGGGGATTTCAAAGACAGGGTCAGAAGAGATGCGGCTCTCAGCAGGTTGCCATCAGGAAAGAAGGAATTGGCAACAGCAGCTCAGAACATGAGCTCATCATCACAAACACCCTCTTTCGCCAGAAAAAAAGTAAAAAAACAAACTTAAGACTTATGGTAACATCATTAACTGTCACCCAGCTCTTGAAAGACAAGGAAGCCCATTGCTTCTTACTGGAGCAAGCACTATAATGAGCTCTTGAACTGCTTCTCCACCATGGTCCTAGAATCCCTTGACCAAATCCTTGAGCAACTGCTGAGGAACAGTCTTTCTACCCTGAGTGAGGTCCAAGCTGCCATCAAAGCAATGTAGTGCCATAAGACAACTGCACCGGGTGGAATTCCCAGTGAAGTCTTCAAAGAAGGTGGGACAGAGATCAACAAACAACTCCATCTTCTGATTCTCAAGGTCTAGGATAGCAAGCAGATGCTGCAATATTTCACAAACACATTGATCACCAGCCTCTTCAAGATGGGTGACAAGTCAGACTGTGGAAACTATAGTAGCATCTCCCTCCTGGCAATGGGTAGGAAAAATCTCAGCTTGAATCGTTGCACACTGACTGCTGCCACTCTTAGAAGATATTGTCCAAGAATCCTAGTGTGGCTTCTGACCCTACCAAAGAACAGCAGACATGATTTTCACCACGTGGCAACTGCAAGAAAAATGTAATGAACAAAAACAAGCCTTATATATAAGTCACTGACCTGACTAAAGCATTCAACTCAGTTAGTTGTAGCACCCTGTGGACCATCCTCTCAAAGATCAGATGACCCAAAAAATTAGTTAGCATCTTGAGGCTGCTTCATGGCAACATGACTGTCACAGTATTGAGCAACAAGGGATCCCGAAGTGATCCCTTTGAGGTCAAAACAGGAGACAAACAAGGTTGCTTCATTGCCCCAGTACTACCTGGGAGTCATTTAAATGGAAATCACACCTTCAACTGCTTGAAAGGAAAAATGAAAGAACAACTAACCTGTTCTGTTTTTTGAGATGAGGGTGCAGATGTGTATTCCAAAGCTCTCCCTCTCCAATGGAGTCTTAAGACTCCTGTTTCTGTGTGAAGTAATAGAGGCTGTGAGGACAGCACTGCCCTCATATAATCTCCGCAGGGGGTCCACAAGGAAATTTAGTTTTTGCTGCCTTACAGGTGCTGATGTGGAAGGTCTCAGGCTTCAGTGTGTTTGATGTGAACAAATCTGAGAGAATACACATCTGCACCCACATTTTGAATATGAACATTTTCTGACTAGGTAAATGACAGTTTTACAATGTGGAAACCCTAAATTAAGATCCTTTTCATGACTGTAGAAAGTTAGGATTTAAATGCAAAATCAGCATAATGCAATACTTGGCTAGAAGAGAGGTATGCAGTATTCCTTGTAATCTGAGTGCTTGGACGGCCTCCCAGGAGAGATTCAGGCACCACTGAGCTGATTGGCAGAGGGCCCACAGCTGCTCACAGATGGCAGTATGTGTTTCTATTGGTGGTGCACATCCACATGTGCCTTGGTGCACATAACAAAATTTATTATACCCATGGATGGAAAAAAATATAGAGGGAACACTGGTGATATGTATGTGTCCTGGAGATGCATGAACCTTGGCAGAGCAAATTCACCTCCACCTATCCAAAGTGTTCAGTAAGACTGCAAGTTCAGCAGGGTGATCTCCCTAATGTATTTCCTGAAGTAAATGCTTAAAAAATAAGATCTTTCCAAGTAGCTTGTGAGATGTTCTGGTTGTGAAAGTCATTCTCTGGCTCACATACTTTCACCCAGAATAGGGAAATAAAATATTTGCCTCAAATTAAATTTATATCTTTTCCTAACTCTGCTCCCCTCTTACTCTTTTTAATCTATCCTGACTGAATGACAAACTTTCACCATCAATTCTTTCCATCCTCCCACTTTCTTGTGGCAATCTCTTCTTGTCCCTACTTCCCAATCCCTCTTTCTGACATAGTTCTTCCAGACTGTCGGTAAATCTTAGCTCTCGTCACAGCAAAGCATGAATTATTTAAACATTTTTCTAAAGAAACCTGCACAGGCTTCCTCCTTCCCCTAAAGACAAATTATTTTTTTGCTAATCTTCAACCTTTAATTGTCATTCATCTGTATCTAGTCTACCTCCATCAAAGTCTGAGGAAAAAAATAGTCTTGCTGCTATACAAATAACTTTCTTCAATGGGACTAATGACATGATTGTTACACTTAGGCTGTGTTTACATAAAAAATAACTTCAGACTTGCTTACTTCTAAGTAGAGCATCTACACGCGCGCACACACACACACAGACTTCGAAAAGTAGGGCGGTACTCCATTCCTGGGAATGGAGGAAGGACTTTGAAATTGGGCTCCCTTATTTCAAAGTTAACTTTGAAGTAAGGGAAAATGTGTGTATACTCTCTACTGGCTACTTCAAAGTAGTGCCTAACTTCAAAGTTAACTTCTAAGTTAGTTACTAGTGTAGACGCACCCTAGAGAAATAGAACTAATCAAATCTTGTTCAGGGATAAGGCAATGCACCACAGTTATTGTGAATGCAGAATTAATTTACTGGCCCACCTAAAATTAGGCTCCACACATACACAGACTCAAGCACAGAATTCTAGGGATGCGATATAATTAACAGCCCCAGTTGCTTATGCTAGTCCACTGGTCAGATGGTCTAGACATGAGTGGGGGAGCCAGGGCATGTCAGTGTGCCCAGTGTGATGTTTCTGGAGGATGATCATCACCCAACCCTATGGCTTTGCACCCATCCTTTTGTATGTTTTAGTTCATATATCAGGGTTGGGCAATAATATATGATGTGGAACATTCCTAGATTTTGGTAAGCGGTCAAGGGCCACACTTTTCTGTGGAGGAGAAGTGGGTTCTGGGATGAAGGTTGAATGCAGAGCAGAGCTCGGGGTAGGGAAAAGAGGTGCAGGATAGGGGGTGGGGTCCGAGAGGCAGTTTTGGTGAAAGAGGGTAGTGACTGGGGCAGAGCTTTAGTGTGCAGTTCCAGGAGAGGGTATGAGTGCAGGAGAGGATTCTGACCTGTGGGGTTGGATGTAGGAGCATATGAAGGGTCTGGGAGTGAGAAGGGGTGTGGTGACAGAAGCAGGCTGTAACCAATAGGAGATGAGACATTTTTATGCACTGGCCCCACTCCCAGCAAAATTTCTCAGCTGCCATTGGCTGTTTTCTGAGCAATTGGAGCTGAGTGATTTTGCTGGAGGCAGAGGAGCACCTGAAGCTCTCCCCTACTCCAAAGCCTTGGAGGCAGACCATGGGGCAGATCAAAAGACTTGGCAAATTGGATCTGGTCCCCAAGCCATATTTGCCTACTCCAGTCATAGATCCTGTCCGGTCCTGTCCAGCTGCCCCAGCATACTGTATGACCATGATCTAGATTGTTTTTTTTGTTTTGATGAAGCTTTTGTTTCTCTCTTTTGTAGGTGTCACCTTCATTTTACTTATGCCATCAAGATGGTGCTGGCAGCTGGTTGCCAAGATGGGCTGGTGTCAGGGACTGATCCCATTACATACAGGCATTCACATTTTTAAATGGGATTTCACACAAACCTAACTTTAAATATCATTAAAGAAATACAAAGTTTTACATGGGGTTACAACATGGAGTCACTTGAATTACAAGTTATTAAAAGGAGTTACAATAATACATCCTTCAAAGGCAATTCTTAAAAAGCTACTAACAAATGTATCCAAAAGTGGTTAATACTGTTTCATTTACTAAAAAAAAAACCCCAGTCATAAAAATTGGTTCACAATTCATGAGGTTACATAACATCACATTGGTAGGCAACTGTATTAATAATAAAAGATGGGCTCATTACTGCAGATTCATTGGAAGTGTATAGCGTTATACAGGTAGATATATTTCGTTCAAACCTGCATGCTCACACTCCTTTCTCTGGCACACAGAGAAAGGCAGTTAAAGAGTAGGTGTTCAGTAGGGCAATTGACCCAGATAAATCAGCAGTTACCTCCTTATTTTGCTGCTGTAAAAAGCTAGATAAAAATTATAGAAGCTTCTTAATATTAATTGGGCATGGTGTAGCTCTCATTTTGCCAGAAGGTACTTAAAAGTTTGCCGTGATTGTATAAGATTACTACTTGCTGAGGATGAAAAGCAAATGACACCCCTTATTAGCTTGCTAATTAGCCCATAAATAAGTACAGGAGGGTCTCAACATTCACAAGAGTTCTGTGTTTGGAACCCTCGCGAATGCTGATTTTTGCAAATGGTGGGAGGGAGAGCTTGAAGCTCAGGGGAAACTGCAGCTGCCAGCAGTCCCTGCCCCCAGAGCCCTGGGAGGCAGCAGCTGCTGGCGCTTTTGCCACAAAGCCCTGGGAAGTGGTGGCTTCAAGCAGCTGCTTGCAAATAATTGAATGTGTGAACATTAAGTTCATGAATGCAGGGACCTTACCACGTGTAGTGCACTGGTGGATAGCAACAGACACTTTCCCTCCCCTATATGTCAGTACATCAGCCAAGCATGAGTACAGTCCCTACATTCTTGTGCAAAGACTTGAACTTATAGTCATCTGCCTAGTTGAGCACCAAGAGGCCCTGCCTGACACACTATTATATTATTAAATTACTAAGTATTATATGGGTATATGGCAATCCCAGAACTGGTGCAGCAGCATGTGTGATAACTGCTCATGCCAAGAAAGTAAGTAAATTGCACCGAAATCTAAAATCTCTCAATATTTAATGCATAGCTCCTGTTCTTCTTTGTGTGCTTCTGCCCCACTCATGTGGGTCCAGCACTTATCCATGAATTATATTATACACCCACACCAGCAAATCCCCAGACCCAGGATCACGCCCTGCTGGCTAGAAATATGCGTCTTGTACCACCCACCACCCTCTTGGACAACACAAATTCATGTAAATTCTGTCATTTCATTCCTAGAAAATGACATGACCAAATATTTTAATCACTGATAGAATTTTCCAAACACTTCAATGCAAACACACACTGGTTTAGAATTTAAAAATGTATTAAGTATAGATTTTAAGTTATTAAAAGCATTGAGGTATAAACGTCATAATAAAAGGTAAAATGTATCTAAAACCTAAAATAACAAGTTAAATTAATTTAAAGCAAAAGTTTCTGTCACCACATGTGTTAGCTGTCTTGCTGCCTGGGATTCTTTTACCCAGTATCCCTCCCCCAATTCAGTTTTAATTTCCTCATCGTTCAGAAACCATGAGTAGAAATAAAGGCAGAGATGATTTGGGGTCCCTGTTCTTCATTTTTATAATTTTCTTCTTCTTGGAGAATGATTTCCAGCTGGGGTGGAGGAGACAGAATGTCTGAGGAGAAGGGAAGCTCCAGCTGCTTCTTTATTAAGAAAAATTCTCACTCACACTCTTTTTTTCTGCTAAAGAATGACTGTTTTACCAGGTAATGAGCTGTCCAATTTTGTTGACATCTGACTGAAACTGCAGTTTTCTTTTTGTCTCCGAGGAACTAGTCTAAGGTTTTTTCCCCAGAATTAGAATGTCTCTGTAATATTTTATAACAGAATCTTATAACTTTAAATACAATGTTGTCAGACATATCTTATGTGGGCAATAATGATCAATACATCATGAGTTTTCAAATGATACTTTACAAGGCCTAACTTGTACAAAATGCATCACTGTCTTAAAAAATGGGTTAACGTAGTGTACAGACCTTCACACTATCTCTAACCAAACTGGAAATTACACCTCCAGCCCCAGTGTTGGCACCTTTAGCTTGAGATGGCTGCAAATTTTCCATCAGCTTGTTTTTCAATTGAAAATGCAGTTTATGTACAATCATTTTGTGTATGGAAATATTCAGTGTTATTTTATTTATTTTAGTTTCCCATTCAGAAAAATCTAAACAAAATATTTTATTGTGTGTCGGGTTGAGCAGAATCAAAGTATTTTGGTTTCTAGAACTATGCTGAAACTTGATGAGTCAGTTCAATATTTATCTTTATCTTCCTGTGCAGCTATGTTGCCCAGTGCCACCCTAGGCTCTTTCAGTAAACTAAACCCCCAGTGTAGCAGCACCAGGGTTTCAACGCTAATTGAATCAGAATCAGATAGCCATAGTACATCATGGAAGAGGTAATCTAGTTGCAGACCTTGCCTGGGGCATGAAGCTCCAAGAACAAGGTCCACGAGTTGCCACAGCAGATCTAGATAAAAATGATTATTTTTGCAATGTTTTGTTTTGAAATACAACATAGAAACAAAACATGGGCTAGAAATTCTGATTGTAGACCACCTGCATTCTTAGCACTTTATTGATATATTCAGATCCACAGTTAACAGGAAGACATCAGGATGAAATTCCACCATGAACTAGGAATATTCCTCCACAACACAATGTCCTGTGGGAAGGTAAATGTCATATATGGGATAAGAAGAGGGTTTTAAAAACAACAAGTAAAAAAGAATAAGGATTATTTGAATTTTCTGCAAAAACGGTATAAGATTCTGCCACCCTTATTCAGCCTGAAAGAAATTCTCCCCTATACATAGGGTTAGTGACCTACCAACACCCACAGGCTGTGCCCCATATAAATCCTGTTTTAAAATCTTAACATGGTGTCAAATGTCAGTTAGGCCACATCAGCATGACCGATCTTGGGTGCATAGCTCAGGCCCTCAGCCTGTGACCTTGGCTAAAGGAAATGGGAAAGTGTCTCAAAAGAGACAAACAAAAAGGGAAGTAGGGGGGCCTCTTTGACTGCATACTATAAGCGAGGAGCCTGGAGTAGCAGGAGTGGTTATTAACACACGACTTAATGAATATGATAATCAAGCTAAGGCTGTTGGGTCCTCCCCATTCCACATCCCAAATAAGGGGCCAAGTGAAATGTGTTGTAAAGTGATTGGTGTACAGACATGCATAAGAGACTAAGTCAAATGTATTGTAAAATGATTGGCGTATAGGCATATATCACCCCAGGAAGTAATGACATCAAAAATCATATAAAGGAGCATAAAAGCAACCCCCAAAGGAGGGACTCCTGATGTCCTGGAGAAGTCCAGTGTTGCTTGCGCCGAGGACTCATCACCCTATGCCCCCCACTCCCCCTCTGGCCTGCTCACAAGATAGATAGAGTAGTGCACAAATACCTATTGGTACCGCGAAGAAACCTGTATAGGTACAGTTCTAGCAACATAATGCAACAGTTTATTGTTTTATCTTTGTACCTGCTCAATTGCGTAAGTAAAAACTATTGCTTGTGTTACATTTGTCTGCCTCTTGTTATTTGTTTGTCACCCCTATCCATTCTTTTACCCAGTACCCTGACCAGTGATCAGAGGGAAAGGTACCCTTAACTGTGTATCGTGGTGTGTTTATGTCTTACATGAGCCTGTAAGGGCCATGTGCAAGGCTGGGACAAAGACACCCCAGGACCCCCGAAAGGGTTCTGGCACGATGATCAGGAAGTTCTGAAACCAAGCTGCCTCAGCTGGGAAGCATGCCCCGCTGAATCTTCATGTTCTACAGGACAGAGTGTTGTGTGTTTGTATGTCAGTACTGACAGGTGGGCTGCTGGCAGACCCACTACCGGGTCCCCTTTTTTATTTAACCCCTTTTCAGTCAACCCCCTTTTAGTTAACCCCTTGTCAGTTACCCCCTTTTTAGTTAACCCTCTTATTTTTTAGTCAACTCCCCCTTTTCAATTAACCCCTTATTCCAACCAAACCCAGTTAGAGAGCACTAAACAAACCTGGGAATCTGTGTGCGTGACAGTAGAACCCTAGAAACCACTCACATCATCAGATGGATTTGAGATAGGGTGGCAAATGACACAATAAAGAGTTCAGGATTTTTAGTATATCAATAGCTGAAATCCTTTTCCGACAGCAGCTTGTGATGGTCTTTTTCTTCAACATCATAACATCAGAGGCTATGTCTAGATTAGAGTGATTTGTAGACAGAAGTTTTTGTTGGAAGATATTTTGCAACAAAATTTCTGTTGACATATCACATCCAGACAGCAAAGCAGATTGACAGAGCATTCCACTCTGTTGACAGAGAGTGACCCAGCTGCCCAGCCACTCTATCGGCTAAATGCCCAACCGGAATCACAGCAGACAGGTTCGCCCAGTGTCCTGGAAGCATTTTCTATTGACACAAGGGGCCCTGGAATGTCCCAACCAACTTTTTGTCAGCAGATTTTGGTTAACAGTGGCATTATTCCTTATGGCGAGCGGGGCACAGATGTTGACAAAAGTGCTGTTGACAGAATGCCCTTGGGAATGTGGATGCTCCATGGGTTTTGTGGACAAAGCCATTTTGTTGACAAAACTCTCTAGTTTAGACATAGCCAGAGACAGTTATATTCTTTCCCATTAAGAAACACATTTGTTGCTGTACAAGTATTTTCTTTTTATTTTTGGAACAAACCTATATTTTACAAAACCTGCAAAAAAACCTACAAAAAGCTTGCAAGTGTCAGACTGCTATAGCGTCTGATGAACGAGGGATAGTTTGAGATAAGAGAGTTTAGAATTCAGCTGTGATCTCAAATATGTACATAACTGACATCAGAGCGGTTTGGCAGCTACTTTGCTTTTAAATTAGGAAAGAAATCTCAATACATTAGAAACAAGTCACTGTGTTATACCTAGGTTTTAAAATAAGATCCGTCCGTAGTGTTTTGTTTTATTTTTTATGTCACCCATCACAGGAATATCTGAATATTGAGTAAGTTATATGTTTTACAGATGGTGGTCTGTTGATTTCTTCCTGGATTTTTTCATCGTTTCCATTACATTTCGTATGTTGGAAGTTACAGTCTTACCTGATGGCAGTGTGTAGAGGAGGTGAAACAGTGACAAAGTTAACACTGACATTTCAAGCTTTGAAACACACAAAAGTATTTTGTGATGTAATAAAAATAAACAGCTCACCTCAGATGTGCTTCTCTGCAGGATGCTCAGACAAAACCATTTTCTTTTCAGCATTTGCTCATTTGGAATTGAATTACTGTGCAGAAAGACTATGTGCAGCTATAGGGGGTATTTGGGTATTCTAGTATCTAGGGGATATCTAAATGCCACAGTACAAATATTCAGTGCTTAATAATGTCAGATAATCTCCAGTGCATCCTGGTCTATAAGGTGTCCCCAGTTGCAAGGGGCCAAAAGGGATTCCTGTGCTGTCTGGTGAGGCCTAGAAGAGACATTAGGATCCTGTTTTGAATGGGAACATTATGTTATTATTTTACTGCTGTGATTTCCAGAAGCACACACATACAGATTATCCCCAAACTCAAGGCTAGGGTGTTTTCTAGAGCCAACAAACTTAACACTGTTCACAAAAGTTGTATCTTTCTGGCCTTAACGAGAGGGGGCAATGGAAACTATAGCTCTAACATTTTATCTAATTCTCTGTAAAACAGACATTTTGCACTCATACACATAGACACTGGCTAAAAGATTTCTGACTCCCTTGTGAGACTTATGTCCTCTTTGATCCCAGTGGCTGATTATCTCCACCTCCTTTAAACTGAGTAAAACTTTCCAAGTGAAGAGCCATGAGAAACTTTGGCTCAGTATCTGCAAGAGGGAGTTTGGGGCTCAGCTGAATGCATAAACTACAATAATTATCTGGCGCAATCTTTGAAGCAGAACAGAAACAGAATGCTGTTTCAGTTTTCATTGGGGCAGTTGCATCCAGATTGAAGAAAAGAAACATTACATTTAAAATGTGACTCTGCATATTTTAAAGTATCAAATCAGCATGGGTAAGTTAGCCTCTGTAACCCAGATTGTGTTTTGTGGTGCTATAAGGAGTGGCTAGATATTGGATTCATATGTGTTTCTCCTGATTTAACATCCACCTTTGAAACACATTTTTCCACAGATCTGGGAATAGAAGCCAGAACTCCTGATTCCCAATTTACTTCTTACGCTCCTAGAGTACACTCCCACATATTTAAATGCACGTGAGCACTGAAATATCTTGATTTGTGATATAGCTTTTCACCTACCCAAGCCTAAACTTTGGATTTTCTATGATTTAAAATATAAACTACTTACTTTTTTCACATGAATAAAGTAATCCCATATGCTTCTTATTTTCATTTTCAGTCTAAAGCTTGTCTTCACAGTCAGCGTGAAGCAAACTGGGGTGTCAATCTGCTTGCTGAACACTAACTGGCCCCATGGACCCTTCTACAGTGCATTGAAAGTTTCAGACTGTGCACTGACCTATTTCATTAGTGCGCAAGTCCACATGTTGATTTAGTGCTCCAAAGGCCAGATTGCTACAAATATGCTCCCCAACTTGTTGCACCTTCACTCTGTGTATAGTGGTTTCATCTCATAAGGGACGGAGACCAGGAGGTTGGATAGCCAGTGTGTACAATTTCATAGATTTTTAAAGGCAGAAGTGAACACTCTGAGCCTCTGGTCTCACCACCCACCCAACACAAGGTATATGATTTAAAGCTGCAGGCACTGTGAAGTAGCAAATAACTGAATTACCATAGGTGTTAAATACGGATGCATTGTGGATGTCTTGGGAAAATACCGTGATTATTAACTAGAAATGGGTTTTACACTGTATGCTACTTAAAGCCTGTGAAAACCAATATATGGCAGCCATGATATCATAGCATATATACCATATTACTGCACATTATTACATGTCATAAAGTATGATAATTATACCAATAGCACTGGGCACCCCCAAAGAACTGTGAAAAGCGTTAAAATTTAAAGGAACATTTAAAGGAACTGTTACAATCACCATGAAAACATACTCCCCACTTCCTTATTCATGGGTATATGTGTAATATTCAGTAACACTGATCTTCAATGCAGTCCAGATGTTTGGTTTTGGTGAGTGCCAGTTGACACTACACCATTGACACTACACCACACAGAACAAGAGAAAAGTTGTAGCCTGCATTTTAAATGTTATAACTTACAAGAAGTAAAGTATAACAATAATAATAAGAGCACATTTTTCTGAATATTCACAAATAACACCAAAGACCTGAGACTACATTATAAGGATCATAATTCACAGTTTGAATCATTCCAAAATGTCATATCATGCGTGGATTTACCGTACAACCCCACAACTGTTAGACTCCATCATACAGCTGAATAAAATTCCCACCAAGAATCAGATCATGCTGTTTTCTGCTAAGATTAAGCTGGTTACACCTGAAAGCCATTTTGGTAGAAAAAAGGAATGTCACATGAACCAGGAGGCAAAGCACAAAGAATTAAACTATGCACTGACAATCGAAAATACTTTAGATATTTCTTTTCAAAATATGAATGTGCATGAAGGATAAAAGCATAACAGACATGAAACCCTGGCTGTGGTACATATCCAATGCCAAATAATCATGACACAGTGAAAATTACAAGAAGCTTCTTCTCAGGCTTGCAGGAGCCACTCATACCAGTGTAAAAAGCAGTCAAGTACCACTTTAAAGACTAACAAAATAATTTATTAAGTGAGCTTTCGTGGGACAGACCCACTTCTTTAGACCATAGCCATACCAGAACAGACTCAATATTTAAGGTACAGAGAACCAAAATCAGTAATCGAGGTGGACAAATCAGAAAAAAAAGAAAGATCAAGGTGAGCAAATCAGAGAGCAAAGGGGCAGAAGGGTGGGGGAAGTCAAGAATTAGAGTAAGCCAGGTATGCAAATGAGCCCCTATAGCGACCCAGAAAATTCCAATCTTGGTTCAAACCACATAGACTAGTATGGCTTTCTCTCTGTTACTATTCATACCAGTGTGTGTAACTTTTGTCAAGAAATGAAGCATAGTGCAGTTTCACGGAAAGTTTTGAAGAGTTTCACAGACTTTTCAAACAAACCCCGATGAACCTAACTTAATTAGATACCCTGGCTGCATCTAAATGTCCTGTTAGAACAGCGCTTGATAGTGACAGGTCATGAAACTGGTGAGACTTTACTGTCAGCAGGGGACCTGCCAGCAGTATAGAGGCCGTATGGACATGTCTCTGCCTGCTAAGCCCCCCTCTGTTGCCAATCCCTTATGCCTTATGGCAATATTTCACAAAATTAACACTGTTTTCCCCATTTTTTGTTGAAAATCCATGAGTCAATTAGGGAAAAAATGGATTTCCCATAGTTCTAAATAAATTATTTCCTTGGGAATTTTGGCCTTTGGGGATTGGAAGACCATTAAAATGTCAATATATATTATGTGACAGTCTTTTACGAAAGTTCAGAAGTGCAATTATGAGGTTTCTGAACATAAGTGTTTGTTCAGACATTTACCTGTTGCTGCCAGTTGAGAGCCCTTTCATACCTAGAGCACTTCAAGCTGTGTGCAGAACACAGGATTCGTTCAGGAAGGCTAAGTCTGCACTAGTCCCAAACTTCAAAATGGCCACGCAAATGGCCATTTCGAAGTTTACTAATGAAATGCTGAAATACATATTCAGTGCTTCATTAGCATGCGGGCGGCCGCGGCACTTCGAAATTGACACACCTCGCCACCGTGCGGCTCGTCCCGACAGGGCTCCTTTTCAAAAGGACCCCGCCTACTTCGAAGTCCCCTTATTCCCATCTGCTCATAGGAATAAGGGGACTATGTATTTCAGCGCTTCATTAGTAAACTTCGAAATTGCCATTTGCGTGGCCATTTCGAAGTTTGGGACTAGTGTAGACATGGCCAAGGAGCGATAGCTCAGTGACTTGACTATTGGCCTGCTAACCCCAGGGTTGTAAATTTAATCTTTGAGGAGGTTAGGGATAGTGCTTGGTCCTGCCAAGAGGGCAGAGAATTGGACTTGTTGTATATCTCCATATATTATGACTCTAGTTTCATAATCTCTCAGGGGAAGAAAATGGGGATAGGAGTTCAGTTATCCTCTGTGGTGAGTTGGTGACAAGTGCCTGCTTCTCCCAACACTGAAAAGCACAGCTGAGTTAGCACAAGTAAGATGTGCCTTGAAAATGGCTGGTGCACTTTATTCCTCCATGGTATAATGTAGATGTGAGAATCATGTGGGACTCATGATTTAACCCTGTCCTGTTCCATGGTTCAGCACAGCTACATACTCTCCTGTAACTTGGATGGACAGCAAATTGTCAGTCCAGCTCAGTTGCAAGACTTTGAAATGTATGCAAGTTAGAATGTGGGGGAAAGATGGCAAATGCATGTAAGTGGCTGGAGTATACAGGCTCTGAATGTCCAGCTGCATGTAGGGTAGAGCTGAAAGAATATTGAGGAAAATGTCCATGAATATTCAATCAAGTTTGAAAAAGAGTCTTGATTGAACATGCTTGTTCAGTGTTCACTTTCCACTAACAATCAAATGTACAACATTACTATTCTGAGGCTCATGAAACCAGTGGCAGTTACTCACTCAAGAACTTTTGAACCCCTGTCCTCCATACACAGGTCCCTATATGCCTTCATAAATCTCATTAACCCATTTACCCACCTTTTCCAGAATAAAATTTCAGCCATCTTTTCTACAAGAACATGAAAATAAATGTCCTTAGATTTTCCTGAACTAAATGAAGTTCTGTGTCTTATACCTTGAAAGAATTTTGCACATTTGCCAGAGACCACACATGGAGAAATTACTACCCCATAGTGTATAGTTTAGTAAAACACTGCACGGCAGGAGAGGGATGAAGCTCTAAATTAAATCTCATTTTCAACTTTAATTACCATGAAATGGAAGGCAAAGTCACTAGTTCTGCCAAGACTCAACTATCTGCAACCCCCTCTACCTGCACAGAATGCCATTGACTTCAGTGGGGAAATGACTAATGGGTAGGCATCCAGGTCCACCATAATGGCTTTCTTAGCAGTATCTGGGCCTATGGCTCCAATGAAACTAAAACTTGCATTAATAAGGAGATTAGCGTTTACCCAGGCTGTCAATAGTATCTGCTAGCAGGCTTTTCAGCTTATAACATCATCTGCCAGCTACTGTCATGCTACCAAATTAATCAGGGAAAGTAGCCAGAATAAATTTATCTACAGCTGGCTGTGGGACTGTGCTGAAAAACATTTGACAGCCTCAAAGCCAAAGGGGCTGTGGTTTACCCTGCAGCAAGTGATGGCTATGTGACAGATTGAGGCAGAACTTTATATCCTATCTTTGAGAGGAGCAGAGGAAAAAGACTGAAAATACTGTAGTGAGTAAATCACAGGAAGGCTTGAAACAGTGACCTCAAGTGTTAAGGTTTGTAATAGCTAACAGTGAGAAGACAAGCTATACTAAAATGAAAGATAAGTGAGGTGCCCACCTTTATATATGGTTCGGGACTTTATAAACCTTGGCTTTCAACAGAGAAAAGACACATTGTAAAATGTGATTCCAGTGAACGTAGCCCATTGAACTATTTAACTCCACAGTGGGACATTGTCAGGCACGTGGGCAGAGAGGAAGGCACATAGGGGATCTCTGACAAATGTCTTCAGGCTGGCCCCCAGTGTACAAAATAAGAGTAGGTTTGGAGAGAAGACAAAGAAACGAGCTACTGTATCCATGAATTCACAGACCTAGCATTTCACAGTGTCTGCGTAATAAGGTGTGAAGAAGATATGAGCTGTTAATTTTCTGGGCTGAAATGGCATCTACAGGAGGCTGCAGTACAGCATTTCTCAAGGGTTGGAATTCAGCACAAAGAATGCTGTTCCCTTCCCTTCCTATACTCCTAGGTATAGTACAGTACAAACTCCAAGGTGTTTGGGATTTTAGCAGTATGGCCTAGACAAACAACATCCTAAAGAGGTAACAAATGAATGCCAGTAATTACTTATGTCTATACTTACTCATTGGCTGCATCTACATTTGCATTCCTCTTTCAAAAGAGGCATGAAAATAAGGGAAATCAAAAATGCAAATAAGGTGCAGATTTGCATATCTGGCACCTCATCTGCATATTTTCTTTCAAAAGAGTTTCTTTCGAAAGAAGAAAAGCAGTGTAGACACAGCTCTTTCAAAAGTAAATCCCCATCTTTGAAAGCACCCTTCTTCCCAATTTTTATGGGAAGAAGGGTTCTTTTGAAGATGGTGTTTACTTTTGAAAAAGCTGCGTCTACACTGGTTGTCTTCTTTCGAAATAAGAAAATGCAAATGAGATGCCAGATATGCAATCTGTCACCATTTGCATTTTGATTTCCCTCATTTGCATGCCCCTTTCAAAAGAGGAATGCAAGTGTAGATGCGGATATGATGCAGTACGGAAGGAATTTTAGGGTAGGAGTCTATTATTATTTATACTTTATGCTTCCTAGCAATGCAAAATTTAAACATACTTGCATATGATAAAACTATTCTGCCAGTTGAAGCAGAATAAACTTCTCCTGCATAGACAGGGCTCCTTAGGAAGGAAACAGGGTTCCTACTGAAGAAAATCCTCCTTCTGAAAGACCCTTCTTTCACAAACATTTGCAGAAGAAGTCTTCTGGAAGGGGGATTTCCTGAGGAAGGACTCTTGTTTCCTTTCGAAGGAGCCCTGTTTAAACATCTAAAGGGTATCTTCTGGAAGTGAGATCCTCTTGTAATATGTTAATGAGGCATGAGATATTTTAATTTGCACCTCATTTGCATCTTCCACTCCGCTCCTTACTGTGCCCCTTCTATAATGGGGGAGGGCAGTGTAGATGCGGCCTAGAGGTTTATTAATACAGAAAGAAATAATAGAGGGTGAATGAAAAATTGTTAAAGTGGTTAAGTTACATATATCAGTCAAAGCTTTTGATGTAGGCTACAGCTGATAGTAAAAGCTGCTATGACTAAAGCCTCTGAAAACACATCCTCAGAGGGATGGATACCAGTCCATATATGCTTATTTCATAGCACAGACGTTTTTGCCAACTGCTCCCAAGAGGGCGGCTGAGAAGAGTGGTCCCAGGACTAAAGACAAGATGTCCACTGCCAAAGTTCTTTTCATAGACTTGCCATGCGGAGGGAAGATCTCTGCTCCTGGTCACATGGGCAGTAGCAGACCACATGATTAGGTCATCTGTCCTTTTTTCTTGGGGTGTTCTGCCATTGGCAGATTCCTAGATGACATGTATCAGCCAAATTCCTAAAATGTGGACTGGAGTCTCTTTTGAGCTAATCTTACTGGCTGGGAGATTCCCACACCTTCCATTGTGAGTCCCAGCATGAAAATATTTCTAATACAGATATAGGGCCAGTATCTATAACTTCAAATACAAACATAGTACAGACATACAAGCAGCACATAAAAATTCAGTGAATTACCAGCTCTCAATAGACACCTCACTTGGCCCACTTGGCACAGGATTGGGTGCAGACTTAATACAGTGTTTACAGAAAAGGTTTTATATTTAATTTAAAAATCCAGCAAATCCCATGAGGTCTTGGATCTCTGCACCTGACCAGGAAGACGCCAATCTCTTCTGGACCGGTGCAGGCTCCTGGGAGGTTGGGGTGTCCTCCTGGGGAGCTGAGAGAGGCAGCTCTGCTCCCTCATCATGGCTCATGGCATTAGGTGTGAGCAGCCAGCAGAACATGTGCCTGTTGAGGCCTAGGGGCTGCTGTGGCTCACTGCCAGCCTGGAAGTGCTCAGTCCCATTTAAGGGGCCAAGGTTGGGGGAAAACCTTGGAGTCTTCCTGATCCGGGCCAGAGAATGGTCAGTGGGCCATGCTGGGGAGGGGCTGAATGCTATTTATTTCAAAATAGCCCTTTGCCCCTGTCTAAGTGGCATGTTTTTATTAATAAGCATTAATCCTCAAAGCATGAAGTTTACCAGCATCAAAATAATGCACCTGCTATTTCAAATTTATTTTCAAACAGCACGTGTGTCATCTCAAAACTGTTCAAATTATTTCAAAATAACATGAATTATTTCGAATAACTCACCTGTGTAGACATAGCCCTAATGACCCTGACCAGAAGAAGAGTTGTAATTTCAAAATCCTTTCTCTCACCAAAATAAAGTGGTCCAAAAATATATTTCCTCACCTTCCTTGTCTCTATAACAGCTTGACACAGGCACATGTATGACAATGCTGCTAGCCTACTAATTTTGTGTTAAGATCTGAGTTGTTAGGTGGGATCTGGCTAAGTCCATGCCAGTTAGACCCACCTGATGGAACACCACTGCCCTGAGGCTCTGGTTATAGAGTAATAATAATTGCCGGAGTATTAGATGTTGCTTTCTGCCACTTTACTCTTCCTCAATTTACTAGAGCCTCACAACATTTTAAATTTGCTTTATTGGGTGTTCTTGGAATCCTAGAAACCTATTACAAACCAGCTGATATGACAGGAGCTCTTTTCCCCACACATTTCCTCCTTTTCACCAATTAATAAACTAAGCTTCTATCCCAGGACATACACCACATTCCAGCTTGCTGAAGGAAGATATTGTGACATTTCCCTGGTTACAGGCTAGAGTCTTAAACTACTGTGCCCCCTCGGTTTTCCACTCTGGGGTGTATTTTACATTGCTCTGCTATTAGAACCACCACTTCAGGTTTTATTCATATGTGGCTTATAACAAGTAAATTATTCTCAGATGTATTATGCATAACTGCTCTACCAGCCACTACTGAGTTATATTAGAGACTAACACTAGCAAATTCTTGGGCCAAAACTTTTCCCATGAAATTTGCCTTTTCTCTTTCTCAGTATCTGCCCGGACAATACAAGTTCAGAGAAAGTCTGTTATTTCATTAACATAAAACGTTGTGCCCAAATCCTATCATATCAAATGGAAATTCTGAAACTCTGCAGTCCCAAAACACTAGTTCACATAGGCTACGCCTACACAAGCCCCAAACTTCAAAATGGCCACGCAAATGGCCATTTCGAAGTTTACTAATGAAGCGCTGAAATACATATTCAGCGCCTCATTAGCATGTGGGCGGCCGCGGCACTTCAAAATTGACACGAATCACCACTGTGCGGCTCTTCCAGATGGGGCTCCTTTTCGAAAGGACCCCGCCTACTTCGAAGTCCCCTTATTCCCAGCAGCTCATGGGAATAAGGGGACTTCAAAGTAGGTGGGGTCCTTTAGAAAAGGAGCCCTGTCTGGACAAGACGCACGGCGGCAAGCCACGTCAATTTCGAAGCGCCGCGGATGCCCACATGCTAATGAAGTGCTGAATATGCATTTCAGCGCTTCATTAGTAAACTTCAAAGTGGCCATTTGTGTGGCCATTTCGAAGTTTGGGGCTCGTGTACACATGGCCATAAAATGGCAAACCACATTTATTAACTAGAGAGAGAAAGAATTTAAGTGATTACAAGTAGTGAGACATAAAAGTCAGAACTTATTTAAAAGAGAAGTAAAAATGAGACAAACAAAGTTAATTCAAAGCCCAACCTTTCTCTTCCCAACTTCTTTTTCACTCTTACTGGTGGGATACTTTTTCAGCTATAATCCCTTGCACATGCCCAGTCAAATATTCCTTTCATTATCCTTTAGTCATAATGGATGTCAAGGGGAAAAGAAAAAGTAATGAAAGGTTATTTATGTCCTTGGTTCTCACTTCTTATAGTTATTTTCCTCTCAAAAAAATAAACAATCAGCTGAAGTTCAGGGGACAAAATATCTGTTAGTACTGGATCACCAGCTGTCCACATGCCTAGGTGTCAGTGTCTTGCTCTCAACCTTCTTCCAACCAATGAATGGCCACTTTAGCCAAAAATAGCCTATTTGATAACTATGAGACATTTCTGAGATGTCAGTTTCCTTTTTATCTCTCAGGAACTGATTTGTGCCTGTTTTCCTAAACTTGGATTGTATCTTGGCAATGTCATCCAGTAGAATCTTATAACTTTACAAACACACACTATTCCAGCACAATAATGATCAGGAAATTATGACTTTTGATGATACCTCACAAGTCATATTTTGCACAAAATTTATCACAGTCTTGTCGAAATGGTGACCATAAGGGTGCAGACAGGAAAGATAGAATGTCACAGACAGGAAGCAAACAGTTAAGAAGAGATTGTTGACTGGGTCTTTTAGGTAGAACAAAACAAAGAAAGAGAAGAAAAAGTGGTAAAAGGACCATCTTGTGTTATGGGCAAATATTTCTCTGACAAGAGAAAGACATTATTCTCCTTTCATCCCCATTAACACTATAATTTTCAGTGTACCACAAAGTGTTCATACTCCATTCTTCTTTCTTCTGTTAAAAATTGTATTTATTTAGCCAGTGAAAAATGCAATGGAAAGGGACATCTTGAAACTTGAGGTTATTAATAGAGAATGGACACCACTAATTTATTTGTGCATCTTTTTTTTTGGCAATAATAACTTAAAACATGACAGTTTCTGCCTTCGGGTATAGCAGAGAACTTCCACTGATCTTAACATACCCATATCTTATGGGGAAAATGTAGCCTTATGTGTACACAGTGCCTACGATAAACTAATTTGTTTATTTGGAATGTTTCTTTTCAGCGTATCTTACTGGGAGAGCCAGTGATATCTCCCTGGAAGAGAGTCAGTGAAAAGTATATTACACATGCAAATGCTACCATATGTTAGTTTCAGTTTTGAAAATGTTGCAGTGCCTAAGAAAAGCATCTAGTAATTCTTGGGCACTGATGGATAAGGAAATGTGTGGGAAATCACTGATTTATAAAATAATTTTAAAAAACAAAACCCACAAAATTCAGGGATATTTAATGTTAGGTTAATAAAATAATGAACTCTTCCCCCCTCTCCCCACAACCCAAAAAAACTTGCCATATGAAAAGTTCTGCGTGCTGAGCCGCAGTGTGTAAAGGATTGAAATATTGAGTTAGATGATTTGCAACAAAGAAAACCTCTTATAGAGTTACCCTCCACCATCAGCCTCGGGATAAATTTTACCACACATTCAGCATGTTGCTAACAAGAGAGGATTTTGGTGACTTTTCAAGTGATTTAAAAAGGACAGATTCATTTGAGTTAGATGGTTATTAGGATCCCTTAAAGTTTAGAACCTTTGTAGAAATAAGTTTAGAAGTACTGATAATCCAAAACATTAGTCTTTTCCAAAGTTAATGACAAGATATGTAATTGAAGATAAGGAACACAATTTAGTAGTAGCATCACAGGGAATAAATTGTTTGTCTAATCAAGAATAAGGGGCATAAATAAGAGGGGCTTTTTAATGTACCTCTATCTTTCCAGACTGAAATTAAGCTGCAAGCAACAAAACTCATTCAATCCTATTAGAAAGGGCTTTCTTTATATAGTTATCAAAAAATCTTTCTCAGATATACCTGAAGGTTGTCTCTTCTGTATCTCAGTATTATTACGGCAGTTTCAATAACACAAACATAAATTTTTCACCCAAACCTACCTCTACTAATCACTGAAAATGATATTTTGACAGCATAAAGTCTATATCTGCTTTTTAACAATGTTTCAATAAATTTGGGGAAGTGGTCAAGGCCAAGGATACTTCAGGTTTCTAAGAAATAAGACGCTTCTAACATTCTGTTTCATCCAGCTGGTTTATTATGTATGTCTTTGGCTACGTCTACACGTGCAGCCAACATCGAAATAGCTTATTTCGAAGTAGCGACATCGAAATAGCGTATTTCGATGAATAACGTCTACACGTCCTCCAGGGCCGGCAACGTCGATGTTCAACTTCGACGTTGCTCAGCCCAACATCAAAATAGGCGCAGCGAGGGAACGTCTACACGCCCAAGTAGCACACATCGAAATAGGGATGCCAGGCACAGCTGCAGACAGGGTCAACGGGCGGACTAGCGCTTCCGGGGCAACAGCTAGCCGCTCCCTTAAAGGGCCCCTCCCACATACACTCAGCCTGCACAGCACGCGGTCTGACGAGCCATATAGGCACACAGACCCCGAGCGCCGCAGTCACGGACCCCCAGCAGCAGCAGCAGCAGCAGCAGCAGCAGCAGCAGCAGCAGCTAGAGGTCCACCCAGCCCTCTCGGCAGGAGCAGGGCTTGCCCTGGCTCATGCCATGTTGGGGGCAGCTGAGCACCTTCTTGCCCCAGGGGAGGAGATGCCCCCAGGGCAGCAGGGCTCAGCCCCTACCCCTGCAGCACCCCGCCCCCCCGCCGCCTCACACGCCGGCGGCTGTGGAGCTACCCCACCAGCACTGACTGGTGGGAGCGGCTGGTGCTTGGGGAGTGGGACGACGACCACTGGCTCAGGAACTTCAGGATGACCCGAAAGACATTCCTGGAGCTGTGCCAGTGGCTCACCCCCGCACTCAGGCACCGGGACACTGCCATGCGGCGTGCCCTCCCTGTGGAGAAACGGGTCGGCATCGCTGTCTGGAAGCTGGCCACTCCGGACAGCTACCGATCCGTGGGGCAGCAGTTTGGTGTCGGAAAGGCCACCGTCGGGGCTGTCTTCATGGAGGTAAGAGAACCCACAGGGGAAGGCCAGGGCAGGGCAGGGGGGCCAGAGCAGGGCAGGGGGGCCAGGGCAGGGTAGGGCAGGGCAGGGCAGGGGGGTCAGAGCAGGGCAGGGCAGAGCAGGGCAGGGCAGGGTAGGGCAGGGCAGGGGGGCCAGAGCAGGGCAGGGCAGAGCAGGGCAGGGGGGCCAGGGCAGGCCAGGACAGGGCAGGGCAGGGCAGGCCAGGGCAGGGGGGGCAGGGCAGGCCAGGGCCACGCACACCCTGCTCACCCCTCATTGGGGCTGTCCCATGTGCTTTCTCTGCAGGTCGTGCGTGCCATCAACGCCATGCTCCTGCACAGGCTCTTGAGGTTGGGGGACCCACATGCCACTGTCGCCGCCTTTGCCACCCTGGGCTTCCCCAACTGCTTCAGGGCTCTGGATGGGACTCACATCCCCATCCGCGCCCCGGACCACAGTGGAGGCCAATACCTCAATTGGAAGGGCTACCATTCAGTCGTCCTGCAGGCCTTGGTGGACAGCCGGGGACGTTTCCAGGACATTTACGTGGGCTGGCCTGGCAGCACCCACGACACCCGGGTTTTCCGCAACTCGGGCCTGTGCCGCCGGCTGGAGGCGGGGACCTACATCCCCCAGCGGGAGATCCCTCTGGGGGACACCACCATGCCCTTCTGCATCATCGCGGATGCGGCCTACCCCCTCCGGCCGTGGCTCATGCGCCCCTACACGGGCCACATCTCCGCCAGCCAGGAGTGCTTCAACGAGCGCCTGAACCGTGCGCGCCAGGTGGTGGAGCGCTCATTTGGCCGCCTCAAGGGACGCTGGCGATGTCTCCTGACCCGCCTGGATGCCAGCCCCAACAACATCCCCCAGACTGTGGGTGCCTGCTGCGCCCTGCACAACCTCGTGGAGAGCAAGGGGGAGAGCCTTCTTCAGGGCTGGGCCATGGAGGCAAGCAGGGCACACGTGCAGCCACCTGCTGCCCCCAGTCGGCAGGTGGACCCAGAGGGGACCCGGGTCCGGGAGGCCCTGCGTGCCCACTTCGAGCAACAGGCCGCGGGGTGAACTCTGCCCAGGCCCCCTACTGCCCGCCCCTTCCTCCCCCACACTCCTGCCCCAACGCCCACACCATGGAGCACCCCACCGCCCCCCCCCGACTTGTCCAGGAGAAATGACAGCACGAACTTGTGGGTGAATGTAAATGTCTTTTTTGTCTTAACGAATAATTTTTTTTTTGTACATAAATAAATATCTGACACAGAAACCAAAAAGGAGGGACAGACGTTCAACCAAATCAAGATGGGCAAAAATAAAACAATACAACCACAAAGCAAATAAAAGTGTGTACCATCAACAAAAAAGAAAAGCAGGGAGGAGAACGGGGCGAACTATTTACAGAGGGGGGACCGGGCAAACAGGGGAACCCAAAATAAACCAGTCCCCAAAGTCTGTCCAACAAGGGGGGGGGCCACGTCCCGGGCCCCTCGCCCCTACAGCCCAGCAGTGGGCGTGCCCGGCCGGGAGCTCCGCCGGGCCTGCAGTCTGGTCCGCGGCTGGGTGGGAGCGGGCTGGACTGGAAGGTAACGGCGCCGGCGAGTCTCGGGTGGCTCCACGGGTCCCTCGGCGCGGTGGCCCTCGCGGGGAGGTGGTGGGGCGACGGCGGATGGCCCGGCGACGGCTGGAGCAGCTGGTGGTGGGGCTGCAGGAGCGGGCATGGCGGGCGGTGGATCGGCCGGTGCAGCATGGGGGGCCAGGTAGTCAACCAGCCGGTTGATGGTCTGCATATAGGCCCCCCATGCCTCCCTGCGCCAGGCCAGTGCCTGCTCCTGCAGCCGGAGGTGCTGCTCCGACACCTCCAGCTGCCGGCGGAGGATGGCCAGCAGCTGGGGGTCCGTGGCCGCTGCCGGTAGCAGGCGCGGGGTCCGCCGTCTGGCCCTCCGCGGGGCCGGTCGTTCCTCGGCCGAGGGGCTGCCCTGGAGCGAGGGTCCCGGAGGGCTCTCCGGGACAACCAAGGCCTCACTGGCGCTCTCTTCCGGTCCTTCGGATGGTGCAGGTGCAGGTGCAGGACACAGGAGAGGAGGGGGGAAAGAAGAATGGAGACAGGCGTTAGTGTGGGCCCCGAGCCGTGGCCTTTGTCCCCCCCGCCCTGTGCTGCAGGTTCCCCATCCCCGTCCCCGGGAGATGCTGCTGTGATGGATGGGGTTCAGGGGTCCCCCTGCCCTGCACCCCGTCCCCTGGTGGGAGCGACTCTCACTTCACCCCGCAGGGTCTGAGAGCAGGAGAGCTTTCTTAGGCCACAGATGGCCAGTTTCTGGCAGGAGTGACAGCACCAGCTGTCGGAAGAGACAGTCCTTCCAACCCGTTGTGGGGAGAAGACCCCAAGGGGGGGCCCTCTGGGATGCAGCTTTCCCCCTCCTCAGGCTGGCTGCCTACCAGCTCTCCCTTCCCCTAGCCTCTACCTGTGGCCCCCGCCCTCGCCCCCCAATTCCAAGCCAGCTCAGCTCCTCCCTCCTGTTTGCTCAGGGCAGAGGTGTCACCTGCCAGCTGTAGCCCCAGGATCCTCCTTTGCCCCTGGGAGCTCCTCGGCTCGGGTGGCTCATATGTAGGCTGAGTCTCCCTTTGGCACTCCCCCCACTCCATCACATGCTGCTGCTGCGGGGTGTCCCACCCCCTCCGCCCGGGGCCCCTCGAGGTTCCGCTCCCCCCTGGCCCGGGGATGGGGCATGGCACTGTCATGCAGGGTGGCGGGGGGGCAGGGGCTGATGGCTGCAGTGCTTTGAGGGCCATGGCCCTGGTGTCCTTGGGGCCATGGCCATGTGAGCGTGTGGGGGGCCCTGGACACATCTCTGTTACCCCCGCCCCTCCAGCCCCGGGGTGTCCACCAGAGAGGGGTACCTACCTGTGGGTCCGCTCCCACGGTCCGGAGATCCCCGGGGGTCGGAGGCCCTGCTGCTGCTCCGGGATGGCAGGAGGAGGATCTGCAGGCTGGATTCTGCGGAGGAGGAGCCCCCCTCCTCCTCCTCCTCATCCTCCTGCCGCGATGTCCCGGGGATGGCCTCCGGGGGGGCCCCCGGGGTGCGGGGCTTGCCTCCGGGTTGGACTCCAGCTGCAGGGCCTGCTGGGGCTCGTCAGCCGAGGTGTCAAGGGTGGCCGGAGGGGAGGAGGTGTGCCGGGAGCCCAGGATGTCCCTGAGCTCCCTGTAAAAAGGGCAAGTGACGGGGGCGGCCCCAGATCAGCTGGCTGCATCCCGGGCCCGGGCATAACCCTGCCGCAGCTCCTTGACCTTACTGCACACATGGTCAGGAGTGCGGTCAGGGTGACCCCGGGCAGTCAGGCCGTCGGCCAGCCGAGCGAACGCATCCGCGTTCCGCCTCTTGCTCCCCATTACCTGGAGCACCTCCTCCTCGCTCCAGAGCCCCAGCAGGTCCCGCA
This sequence comes from Carettochelys insculpta, assembly GCF_033958435.1. Taxonomy (NCBI): domain Eukaryota; kingdom Metazoa; phylum Chordata; order Testudines; family Carettochelyidae; genus Carettochelys; species Carettochelys insculpta. The sequence continues at coordinate 96,507,276 of NC_134137.1, read as the reverse complement.
TCTCGGCCTCCGTCCAGGAGGGGCCCTGCTGCTGCTTCCCAGACTGGCTGGTCCTCTGGCTCGGCTGGCTGCCCTGGCTCCCCTTGGGGGGGGTCCCCTGGGGGTGCTGGGGGGGCTGCTAGGCAGCCATGGCCGGTGTCAGGGGCTGAGGGCTGTGCAGGCTCGCCGCATGTGCAGGCAGGAGCCTGCACGTTGCCTCAGCCTCCTGCAGTCAGGGCGGGGGAGGGGACCTTTAAGGGGCCGCTCCACGCGGCCACCAGTGAGCTGAGGGGCTGGAGAGAGCGTCTCTCAACCCCACAGCTGATGGCCGCCATGGAGGACCCGGCAATTTCGACGTTGCGGGACGCGGATCGTCTAAACTGTCCCTACTTCGACGTTGAACGTCGAAGTAGGGCGCTATTCCTATCTCCTCATGAGGTTAGCGGCTTCGACGTCTCGCCGCCTAACGTCGAAGTTAACTTCGAAATAGCGCCCGACGCGTGTAGACGTGACGGGCGCTATTTCGAAGTTGGTGCCGCTACTTCGAAGTAGCGTGCACGTGTAGACGCAGCCTTTGTGTTGCTGAATGTAAAGTTGGAGATAATGGGGTCAACCAACAACTTCATATTCAGCATTTATATTTGTGATACTTTGTTGCTAATTAATAGCAGATTAATTGACTAATGTGCAAAAGAGAAAAGAGATTAAGACAGAAGAAAATGATAGATGCACAATGAGAGAAAGTCAGCTTCAGCACTCTCCAGAGAAATGAAAATTCTAGCAAGTTGAGAACAGGAATAAGATTCAGAACCACAAAATCCAGTGTATCTCTAACACCTTTTTGTAGTGCTTTAGATAGCAGAAATAAATAAAAGATTATTATAACTATCAAGAAAATCTATATAGCAAGAGGAAGAAATGAAATGATAATATAATCCATCGGATCAGATTTTGCAAACCACCTCCCAATTACCTATCTTTGTTTCTATTAAAAGGTGCAATGTATCATTCTCTCTCTCCATCATTTTAGCCTAATAGTCTGACTGACTTTAGAAAATTTGCAAATGTTCAAAGATTTTGGAAATTTCTCAGCAATCTGGATATTTAAATTGTGGAACCAATGGTAAAAGAACAAGCTCTTCTCTTTTATTAGGCAACCCAGAGGGTAACTTCTACTCTCCCTGGCAAAGGGAAGAATTGTGGTAATCCTCTTAAGCTATGTTTACACTGCAGAGCTATTTTGGGATTCTGATGTATCCTGAAATAACTAGTCTGTCTATGAAATGCACATGGTATTCAAAATATTTTTGAAATACAAGGCATGCTATTTCAGCATCCCTCTACACCTCATTGCAGGAGGAGTAAGGGATGACTCGAAAGAGCACACTATATTGTCATTTGGTGCTGTGTAGACAGCATCAAATGCTGAAATCACCTATTTTGCAATGAACTCAAATTGCATATCTTGAATTAACATCTCAGTATAAATGTAGCCTTAGGGAAGAAGCAGCGTGAGACAGTTTCTTCAAGGCAGCACATGATTTTGGTTGAGTTTGAGAGGACAGAAGAACAGTCTGTGAGCTTTAAGCTACCCTGAGGAGAGAGTGGACAGCTATGTGGCTTGTCCAGAGGGCCAAGTCACAAAAGACCCAGGAAGGAAGTTGACAAAAAATTCCAGCTGTAAGTGGTCACTGAGATGAGGGTGCAAAAGGCAGATCCCAGATTTCCAGCCACACACACACCCCACCCCGGCAGCATCATGTCTGAACTTGAGAAGTTTACCTACAGGCAAGGATGCACCCTTATGGACCTCCACCAGACAAGAAAAAGACCTTCAAATGGGAGCTATTTTCCTTATGCCTTTGAGAGAAAGGGGAAAAAAGATGAACATAGCATATTGTGGACAAGACTATTTTAAAGTAGCTGCTGTTAAATGGAAGAGCAATTATTTTACAATGTAGATAAGCAGTCAGATAATTTTATGAGATCTTTAAACAAACAAATCACTTTTAGTTTTCTTGAAAAAGCTCAAAGATATTAACAAAGAATAAAATTTACAAAACCACTTAAGATGAGATTCAGGCTCTGAGTTTCCAAGACATGTTACCCAAAGTGTGTAACTATTTAAATAATACTGTCTTAAACTTTTAGGACACTTTGTTTAGAAACTAGTGTACTGTAGTTTAGAAAGAAAATACCTTATATATTATACACAATATAAATATAGGTTCTGTGTTTCCTGGTATGTTACTCATATAAAATTATTCTCAGCAAAATTAGAGAATATTTTCTGGACCTACAATATAGAAGGCAGCTTTTCTTTCACTCTCCATGGCAACTTGAAGAAAAACTAAAGAGGTTATGTATTTTTTTTAAAGAAAGCTAAGGGGGAAGGTTTAAATATTAAAATTGGTGACTATGATAAAAATAAAATTGAGTTACATAGGTTATGTGATTTTGTCTTTGAAAGCTTAGGCTGAAATACAATGAATATGTTGCTTTCCATTTTTCCACACTTCAGCTTTAAAACATGCTTTTATTTCGAACATGACTATTATATTAGTGCTGCCACAAACCTCAGATTGCTTTATATCAATGAAATTTCAGCATGCAAGTGCAAAGGTAGTACATCTTGTCAGTACACAAGACTACTCTGATCCTAATTTGTACAAACACCCTGCTGAATTCAAAGGGCAGTTGGCACGTGGAAGGATAAAAAAATTGTCTGCCTTTACATTAATTCTCCATGCTTTTACTTAAATGTTATAAGCAAACTGAATTATTTCAACAAATAAAAAATAATAATAATAATAGGATGCATGAAAAACTCTTATTTTCTCTTATTTTCACTTGTTGAAACTACTACTACTTAACCCTCGTACCCCAAGCTGAGCTTAGGTCAGCTACAAGTCTCCTCCACTTCACTCTGTGAGAAGAGCTTGCTTGATATTCCTACGTATCACAAAACTTTACTTAATTTAGTACAGAAGCATACTAGATTTATATATTTATCAGCTGGTGAGTGGGTGTTTCAGAAGGACTACTACTTCAAATTTATGATCATAGGTTATTAAAAATGAAATTTACCATACTTAATTCATTGCTTTTAAACACTTTCAGATATTGAAGTAATCAATAGAGAGTGCATAAACGTTAATTCCAATGCAGTACATAATTCAAGCAACATACAAAAAAATAAATATACACATGCACATAGAAAAACTTGCAGGAATAAACTGGTTTGGTTATTTATTTATTTATTTATCTGTTTATTAAGCTTTCTTCTTTTAAACACTTTTTTTCCCGTGGAGATATGCTGCCCTCTGGGCTCACATAGTATTTCCAGCCAAAAATTTGGAAATATTGGAAATTTTACAAAATAACCCAGTCCTATGAGATTTCCAGACTAATATCTATCCAAAAACATTTTGATAAATTTAGATAAGCATTCAAACAAAATTGTAAACCTTTGAATTTTGCTTATCTTTGTAACAATTATGCACCGTAATTGTTTTAGATACGCATGAAATCTTTATTTGAGACCATTTAAATACCTTCCAGAATATTTTTCTTATTAAGAAAAACATTGGTATGCCCATTTCTGACACCTTGGCCATGTGTACACGAGCCAAAAACTTCGAAATGGCCACGCAAATGGCCATTTCGAAGTTTACTAATGAAGCACTGAAATATATATTCAGCGTCTCATTAGCATGTGGGTGGCTGCAACACTTCGAAATTGACACATCTTGCTACCGCGCAGCTCGTACAGACGGGGCTCCTTTTCGAAAAGACCCGGCTACTTCGAAGTCCCTTTATTCCTATGAGCAGATGGGAATAAGGGGACTTCGAAGCAGCCGGGGTCCTTTCGAAAAGGAGCCCTGTCTGGATGAGCCATGCGGTGGCGAGCCATGTCAATTTCAAAGCACCGCGACCACCCACATGCTAATGAGATGCTGAATATATATTTCAGTGCTTCATTAGTAAACTTCAAAATGGTCATTTGTGTGGCCATTTCAAAGTTTTTGGCTAGTGTAGACATAGTCGTTTACTCTAAAAATAGCATTATTGAAATCAATGAGATTACTGATTGTTATAAAGGCTACATCTACACTAGTACAAATCTTTGAAGTGGCCATTTAAATGGCCATTTTGAAGATTACTAATGAAGTGCTGAAATGCATGTTCAGCGCCTCATTAGCTTGACGGCAGCCACAGCTTTTCGAAATTGCTGCTTTTCACTCCTGCGCAGCTCGTCTAGACGGGGGTCCTTTTCGAAAGGACCCTGCCAACTTCGAAATCCCCTTTTTCCTATCTACTGGAAGTCCAGCCATTTTGAAGATTTGTGCTAGTGTAGACAAGGCCAAAGATTGGCAAAGTCTGGCCTTAAATACCTTATGGACTGGATAAACCATAAATTGTCTTTCACACAAAGGGTGGTACAGATTTGGTTAAGGCTCTAGGTTTGTCCTGTAGTCACCAAGAATTTAAGATTAATATGTATTTAACGATTAAACCTCCAACCATGGGTGATCCCATGGCTTGGGGGATCCCTTCTTCTTCCATGCCCCCAGAGCTCAGACCCTGGACCCCACTATGGACACTGCTGACCCCTGCCTAGCCCACTCCTCCCCACTGCCCTCCTACCACTGGCCTGTGCCCCTGTGCCAGGCTAGTGCCCTCAGACTGGAATAGCATGACCCTAGCTTCCCCCCAGTCCCGAAGAGCCAGTGAGCAGAAGGTCCTTAGCCCACTCCAGAAAGCCAGTAGATGGTATGACCTCAACTTGCCTGGGAGCTCTGAAGGCCAGAGGGTGGAATTACTGCAGCCTGCCCCAGACCTCCAGGGAGCCAGCCGGTGGTAAAGTAGCAGCTCTCCCCAGCCCTGAAATTATGGAGTAATCGCCTGCAGGCATGGCATGGGAAGGCTGCAGCCATGCCGTCTGGACCTCTGACCATAACTGCCTCCCCTGCCCTGTGTAGCTGAACCACGAGCCCCAGCGCTGGACAGCCAAGTGGCTCCAGGGCAGTGCAGCACAGCACCCAGCCTGTCTGCCCCAACCTCCTTCCCAGCCACAGCAGCAGGCTGGGGGAGGAACCCTAAGGTACTCTGGTGGAGCACAAGTAGGGCCAAGTAAGACAGTTTGGGAAGGCATTGCTATGACACCCTCCACCCATATGTCCTACCAAAGCTGCCAGTCCCCGAGAAGAGCAATCACTTTCTTTCTGTAGCACTCTTTGCATCAAACTGAGTGCCATAAATTGCTTCATGAGTGTGTTAACAGTATAATTCTCTTACCTCACAGTCCAATCTCAGGAGATACTCTCTGACACCTAGCATCCAGGAATGTGCTCCTTTTGTTTCGAAGGTGGCTCTTTATTCCCATTTTCATTTTTACCTTTTGGCATTTTCCCCTCTTACATCTCTCTGTCTCCCTAGGCTCAATATCATAGAATCATAGAACACTAGGACTGGATGGGACCTCAAGAGGCCATCGAGTCCAGCCCCCTGCCCTCATGGCAGGACCAAGTACTATCTAAACCATCCCTGATAGACATCTATCTAACCTGTTCTTAAATATCTCCAGCCATGGAGATTCCACAACCTCCCTTGGCAATTTATTCCACTGTTTGACCGCCCTGACAGTTAGGAACTTTTTCGTAATGTCCAACCTAAACCTCCCTTGCTGCAGTTTAAGCCCATTGCCTCTTGTTCTGTCCTCAGAGGCCAAGAAGAACAAGTTTTCTCCTTCCTCCTTATGACTCCCTTTTAGATACCTGAAGACCACTATCATGTCTCCCCTCAATCTTCTCTTTTCCAAACTAAACAAGCCCAATTCTTTCAACCTTTTTTCATAGGTCACATTCTCTAAACCTTTAATCATTCTTGTTGCTCTTCTCTGGACCCTCTCTAGTTTCTCCACATCTTTTTTGAACTGTGGTGCCCAGAACTGGACACAATACTCCAGCTGAGGCCTAACCAGCGCAGAGTAGAGCAGAAGAATGACTTCTTGTGTCTTGTTCACAACACACCTGTTAATGCATCCCAGAATCGTTTGCTTTTTTTGCAACAGAATCACACTGTTGACTCATATTTAGCTTGTCATCCACTATAATCCCTAGATCCCTTTCTGCTGTAGTCATTCCTAAACAGTCTCTCCCCATTCTGTATGTGTGAAACTGATTGTTCCTTCCTAAGTGGAGCACTTTGCATTTGTCCTTATTAAACTTCATCCTGTTTACCTCAGACCAGTTCTTCAATTTATCCAGATCATTTTGAATTATGACCCTATCCTCCAAAGTAGTCGCAGCCCCTCCCAACTTGGTATCATCTGCAAACTTAATAAGCATACTTTCTATGCCAATATCTAAATCATTGATGAAGACATTGAACAGAACCGGTCCTAACACAGACCCCTGCGGAACCCCACTTTTTATACTTTTCCAGCAGGATTAAGAGCCATTAAGAACTACTCGCTGGGTACGGTTAGCCAGCCAGTTATGCACCCACCTTATAGTAGCCTCATCTAAATTGCATTTGCCTAGTTTTTTTTATAAGAATATCATGAGAAACCATATCAAATGCTTTACTAAAGTCCAAGTAGACCACACCTACCGCTTCTCCCCTATCCACAAGGCTCGTTATCCTATCAAAGAAAGCTATCAGATTAGTTTGACAAGATTTATTCTTTACAAATCCATGCTGGCTGTTTCCTATTACCTTACCACCTTCCAAGTGCTTGCAGATGATTTCTTTAATTACCTGCTCCATTATCTTTCCTGGCACTGAAGTTAAGCTGACTGGCCTGTAGTTTCCTGGGTTATTCTTATTTCCCTTTTTATAGATGGGCACTATATTTGCCCTTTTCCAGTCTTCTGGAATCTCTCCTGTCCCCCATGATTTTCCAAAGATGATAGCTAAAGGCTCAGATACCTCCTCTATCAGCTCCTTGAGTATTCTAGGGTGCATTTCATCAGGCCCTGGTGACTTGCAGACATCTAATTTCCCTAAGTGATTTTTAACTTGTTCTTTTTTTATTTCAACTTCTAACTCTACCCCTTTCCCACTAGCATTCACTATGTTGGGCATTCCTTCATCAGACTTCTCAGTGAAGACCAAAACAAAGAAGGCATTGAGCATCTCTGCCTTTTCCAAGTTCCCTGTTACTGTTTCTCCCTCCTCACTGAGCAATGGCCCAACCCTGTCCCTGATCTTCCTCTTGTTTCTAATATATTTATAAAAAGCCTTCTTGTTTTCCTTTATGCCTGTAAGTAGTTTGAGGTCATTTTGTGCCTTAGCCTTTCTAATCTTTCTACTGCATTCTTGTGTTGTTTGCCTATATTCATCCTTTGTAATTTTTCCTTGTTTCCATTTTTTATACAATTCCTTTTTTATTTTGAGATCGTGCAAGATCTCCTGGGTAAGCCAAGGCAGTCTTTTTCCATATTTTCTATCTTTCCTATGCAGCTGGATAGCTTGCTTTTGGGCCCTTAATAATGTCCCTTTGAAAAACTGCCAACTCTCCTCAGCTGTTTTTCCCCTGAGCTTTGCTTACCATGGGACCTTACTTACCAGCTCTCTGAGTTTCCCAAAATCTGCCCTCCTGAAATCCACTATCTCTATTTTGCTGTTTTCTGTTCTACCTTTCCTTAGGATTGTGAACTCTATGATTTCGTGATCACTTTCACCCAAGCTGCCTTCCACCTTCAAGTTCTCTACCAATTCCTCCCTATTTGTTAAAATCAAATCTAAAACAGGTCCCCCCCCCCGGTAGCTTTTTCAACCTTTTGGAGTAAAAAATTGTCTCCAATACAATCCAAGAACTTACTGGATAGTCTGTGCCCTGCTGTATTAGTTTCCCAACATATATCTGGATAGTTGAAGTGCCCCATCACCACCAAATCTGGGGCTCTGCTTGTCTTTGTTAGTTGTTTAAAAAAAGTTTCATCTACCTCTTCCACCTGCCTAGGCGGCCTGTAGTAGATACCTATCAGGACATGACCCTTGTTTTTTACCCCTCTTAGTCTAACCTAGAGACTCTCAACACATCCATCTCCTACGTCCATCTCCACCTCAGTCCAAGTGTATACATTTTTAATATATAAGGCAACACCTCCCCCCTTTCTTCCCTGTCTCTCCTTCCTAAGCAGGCTGTACCCTTCAATACCAACATTCCAATCATGTGTATTATGCCACCAAGTTTCTGTGATGCCAACAATGTCATAGTTATATTTATTTACTAGCACTTCCAGTTCTTCCTGCTTATTACCCATACTTCTTGCATTTGTATATAGGCATCTAAGATATTGATTTGATCTTGCCTCCCTCTTTTGCCCTGACCCTCTTTTTACTCTGACATTGTTGCCCATGCTGCCTCCCATTTCTGACCCATCACCCAGGTTTCCATGTTCTCCACTTACCTGTGGGCTTTGCTCCCCTGCCCCCGTCGAACTTAGTTTAAAGCCCTCCTCACTAGGTTAGCCAGTCTGTGTCCAAATATGGTCTTTCCCCTCCTCAAAAGGTGAACACCATCCCTGCCCATCAGTCCTTCCTGGAATAGCATCCCGTGGTCAAGGAAGCCAAAGCCTTCCTGGCGACACCATCTTCGAAGCCAGGAACTCACCTCTAGGATGCACCTGTCTCTGCCTGGGCCCCTACCACTGACAGGCAGGATTGAGGAGAATACCACCTGCGCCCCAAACTCCTTCACCCTTGCCCCCAGAGCCCTGAAGTCACTCTTGACCTGCTCAGCATCATACCTCACAGTATCATTAGTGCCCACATGGATGAGAAGCATGGGATACTAGTCAGAGGGCCTGATGATCCTCAACAACGCCTCCGTAACATCTTGGACATGGGCCCCAGGCAGGCAGCATACCTCCCAAGATGAAACGTCAGGGCAACAGATGGGCGCCTCCGTCCCCCTCAGAAGAGAGTCCCCGACCACCACTACTCTACGTTTCCTCCTCGCAGTGGTGGCAGCAGACCTCCCAGCCTTGGGGGTACGAGGCTTCTCCTCTGCTGTACGGGGTCTCCCGTATCAAGTACAGCATAACAGTTTCCCAGTACCACAGTGGGAGGGTTCTGAGCAGGGGTGGAACACTGCCTACTGCCAGAAGTAACAAGCTGCCAGTGTCCACCCTGATCTATTTCCTCCTCCACCAGTGGTTTATTAGCTGTCCTGTGTACTGGGACAGTTACCTCCGCTGTTTCCACATGAATACTATCCAGGAACTGCTCATGGAGTCGGATACTCCTCAACCTGGTTACCTCCTCCTGTAGCTCTCCCACCTGTTGCCTGAGAGATTCCACCAGCAGGCACCTTTCACACTGGATGGTCCCCCCAGCCTGGATCAGTGAGTGGGAATTGCAGGCTACAGTCCCTGCAAAGCCACACCAGGATCTGGGTAGAGGCATCCATGGTCAGGCAGTCTGTTTGGCTACAGGCACAGGTGGAGGAGACAGCAGTAGTGCTGGCACAGGTGTTGTGGGTCTTCCTAACCATCGTAAGCCTCCCTCTGTCCAACTCCCTCTTAAACTCCCCTGTCTGCAGCTCCCTGTCTGCTTCGCTCCCCTGGTCACCCTTGTCTCTGGCTTTTAAAGTCTTCTGGCCTGGGTCAGATCCTCCCACTGTGAGTCACACAGGGGAAGGCCAATCAGGGGAACAAAGGTCAGTCAGGCAGTCCCAGCTGCTGCAGAAACTGAAACTGAAACTGACCCACCTGAAATCAAAATGGCAGTTCAAATTCAAACAGATTCAAACGGTTAAGCACACTCACTCACCCCAAATGCCAGTGCTCTCACCTGGTCGCTTCTGCAGCGGCAGGATCACTTGCTCTCCCTCTTAAACTCCCCTGTCTGCAGCTTTCTGTCCACTTCACTCCCCTGGTTGCTCTTGCCTCTGGCTTTTAAAGCCATTTTGTCCCCATGAGGCGGTGTTATTCTTAGTTAAAAGATCCAAGCACAGTTCAAATTTTCTAAATCATTTTCATTTGTGTTGATGTTATGTCAGCTGACAATTCTTAAAGTCCCGTTTTATTTTTGTACCATTAATCTTTGCTGGTAGGCCTGATCCAAACCCCATTAAGACCAAATGGATAAACTCATATTGAGTTTATTACATCTTCCCTGAGGTGATTTGGAGACCTAGGAGTGGATTTTCAATGGTACAAAACAGAGTAGGGTCTCTGAAACCTATTAGAAGCCGTAGTGAGCTGGACACCCAACTGCCCTTTTTGATTTTGAAAATGTTTCCCTTGCTGGTTGAGCTATAGGTTTTATTTAATACAACTGGTACTGAAAGGAATATATGGAGGCTGGCATAAATATTAATATATATGAACAGAGGAGGATGACCATATCCTCTAGTGAAATGCACAGCTGGAAACAATCAAGAAGCTGAGTGGCAGGGAAAAGATTACTCACAGTTCCCAGATTCAGAGGGGTAACCATGTTAGTCTATATCTGCAAAATACATCTGACGAAGTGCGTCTTTGCTCATGAAAGCTTATGCTCCAAAAATTCTGTTAGTTTATAAGGTTCCATGGGACTTCTTGTTGTTTTAGTTCCCAGATTACCTGATGAGAAAAAATCTAAACTTCATTATATAGATAGATGTTACCCCTGCATTTGGAAATAAAAAATATTTTTAGAGAAGGCCTCATTCATATGATTCCTCATCAGTAAATGAAGAAATGTGCTGATATTCTGGTTTAACTAGCATATGAACAGCATGTCTATAATTAATTGCCTTTTCTACCGGGTCAGATTCTTGTGTTACTAAATATCACTGTCTTATTAAAAGAACTAAGAAGATAAGACTTTCCACTTGATACTCCATTCCACATTTCAGTAAAGTTAATTTGTGTCCAGGGATAAGTTTCTCCTGATTGACTCTTAGGACAGCCTTTTAACTGTCTCATAAATCTAGTTATAAATGTGGTTTGGTATACTTAATTGATTTTGAAAAATTTGAAATGGCATGAAAGTACTGAGACCACACATGCAGAGAGATGAATAATAGAGGCAAGAGACTAGTTCTTGTATTATTATAAAGAGCACCCTGAGAGTTTATCTAAAGGTTGTTAGGGTACTCTAGTATAAATATTTATACTGTATAATATTTAAAATTGACAAACTTCCATAATTCATTTGACTTTTTTATTTTCATTCTCTGTTTCTCTGTGCCTGTGTTTTGGGTATTTGTATTAGTGGCCGTTTTGAAAAATTAAATTTATTCTGGTTTAGTTCAAAGTAGGGACCAGTGCTTGCATTTCATTGACACAATTCTCAGTGAAGTCAATGGGGTGTAAGGAAGCAATACAGGATTGCACCTAACATAGTGCCTGATCAAAAGTCCATTGACGTCAGTGGATTTTCAGCACTATTTTGGTTCTCATATAAAAGGTAAGAGGCTGTAGCACAGGGGAAGGTAACCTCCAGCCTGTAGGCCACATGCAGTTCATCAGGCTTAGTCTCTGGGAAGAGGCAAGACAGACTGTTTACCTGAGTACCTGTAGGAATGACTGTGAGCCATGACCAGTGGCCACAGTTAACTATTCCTACCCAATAGGATCTAAGGGGCTGTATGCATGTGAATGCTCTTGTAAATAAAGCATCTGGCAGTTTGTTAGTGTCCAACCCTGATGAATCATACACAGCCAGCATGCTGGAGGTTCCCCATACCCACTGTCACACAGGAACATAAGAATGACTGTACTAGGTCAGATCAAAGGTCCTTCTTAGCCCAGTATCCTATCTTCCAAGGTTGGCGAGTGCCATGTACCCCAGAGGGAATGTACAGAACAGGTAACTGTAAAGATGATCATTTTCCTATTGCTCATTCCAAAGAGAGTGTAGGGACCTCATCATGCCATCCTCAATAATAACTATTGATGGACCCGTCCTCCATTAATTTATCTAAGAGTTCGGGTGTTTTTTTCCTTAACCTGGTTGAAGTCTTGACCTTCTACATGGTGTTATGGAGTCCGGAAGAACGGTCTTCCAGACTCCAAGTCATGTGATGTTATGCTAATGAGGTACGGGGAATTTGCATCTATGTCTCATTAGCATATTTCACTCCATGTATTAGCATGTCACTTCTAAAGGAAGTGGCCTGTGTAGAAATGGCCAAGAAGAGGAGAAACTGATAACCTGAAAGAAGAGGCACTGAAGGGCAAAGGAGTTTCTGAAATCCACACTACTACACTATCACGGTCTTGTATCTGAATGAAGGTTTACTATCCCGGTGAGTTATGTAACCATTTTGCTGCAGCAGGTGACCACAAATGAAGAAACCAAAAGACCAAGGAGGAAAGAAGAGGTGGAGGTAATATGACTCTTACCTTCCTAAATAGTTTATATTCTGTTACAACAGATACTTGTTCAAATCTGTGGGTGTCCCTAAGCAAAAGGGAATAGGCTATGTGATGTTCTGTTTGTTTCATTTACCACTTCTTCATGTGCTGATAATGTGTTCATTAAACTTATGGGAAGCTAAAAATGGAACTATGGCCTGGTTAGATACCTTGAATTAGATTGCCAGATTTACCACAAGTGAGCCAGACATGGGAGAAATCAAAATGGTTGATAGTTCATAAAACATCCAGAAGGTACTGAAAAGATCTAGTATGAGTTTTATAAAACATTTCATGCAAGGAGCTTTTTTTCTTGGCATAGATGTCCTGGTTTTCAAAGACTCTTTGTCTCAGGCAGGTGAAAACAGAGCTTGCACGACTCAGGCAGTGCTTGATTTCTGCATCAATGTCAACTACAGCAGAAAGGCAGACTACAAAGAAAATTTTTGGAAAGAAGGGGCCTCCAGAAGAAGGACTTCCTTCCGGAATTCCCCCCGGGGCCGCACTTCTACACAGGGTTTTGGTCTTCCAGACTCCAAATCACGTGACATTATGTTAATGAGGCATGGGGAATTTGCATCCACGCCTCATTAGCGTATTTCACTCCATGTATTAGCATGCCACTTCCGAAGGAAGTGGCCTGTGTAGAAATGGCCCTTGTGTTGTATCTGTATGAAATAACCCTTGCCAGGGTAATCTAAACATAAACAAGACCTTTTAAAGCACAGGGAATATAGATCTAAGATAAACATAATTGTTTGCTTGAGGTAACTACATTTTCACTTTTCACAAGCTAAAATATATGAAGCAGTAAGCATTGCATGAGTCTTTAGAAATGTTTGAAAGCAGGTTTCTGAAAGGGCCAATGACCTAGCTCAGGTACCACTGCTAAAAGACCAGGTTGTCTAGTTGTATTGAGATTTAGTCAGACCTCTTCTTAAAAAACCCTAGAGAAGTGGTGGGATTTTGTTTGTTTGTTTTTGGGGCTCTTGAGGTTTTTGATTTTGTTGGTTTCTGGTTGATTTTTGCCTTTTTGTTTGTAATTAACAAAGAATTAGGGAGAGAGACCAAAACACCTTGTCACATAAAATAGAGAAATTATATGCAGAAGATAAAAGGCACTTTGGCAAACATTGCCTTCCCTCTTTTCCCCACACCCAAAGAATAAGAGACTGAAGACGTGATCATGAGTGAACATACAAATTAGATTACAAACCTACAGTGATCTTTTTATTCACACTAAATGGCATAATGCCTTTATTATCAAAATCATGGATTAAAATCCTTTCTTAAATCAAACAATATATCAGTTATGGTTACTTTGGGTGCTGCATGTAAAGGGAATAATTATCCATTATTTTTACAGGTAGCTGCTTCCCGTGAAAAATAAATTGACTGGCATAATCAGTGCTGCTCTCTTGTCATCATTCACTCCTTCTTCTCCTTCTCCTGTTGCCATATGAACAACTGGTTGTTGACTGACAGAACTGTGATATCATTGTATGCAATAGGCTTAAAGTGTTTTCCCAGAATATGACATTCCTGCATGCACCCCCAGCAACTGACAGTACTGCAGTCAAACACTTTGTAAGCTCTGCCACTGCCTGAGGAAAGCTACAAATCACATAGCTAGGAAAAATTTAGGCCCCTGGGAGGAATGGTCAGATAGAAACATTCTTGCAGATTGTTAATCAAAAGGGGGAGGATGGGACAGCAAGCTACTGAGAAGAGTGAGTGAACAGCAACCTTGGCTTTAGATACCTTTAACACATGGTTGTTTTAGCTAGAAATACTAGAGATATTCTGACATAAAGAATAATTCATAGGAATCAGTGGGATGGTGATCCCCAAGAGTGAATATAAGTTAAGGTTTTGTCTGGATTTAGCTATAAAGGGTTAGGTCAGAGTAAATACCTCAGGGCAATCTGAGAGAGCTTTTCTTCAGCCAGGGAGCTGACACTAAAACACCATCAGCTGGAGAGAAAGAAAGACCCTGGATGCCAGCTGGCGATCACTCCAAACCATCCCAGACTGTAGAGAGCAATCTCTGGACATGCTAAAGCAATTGTTTTTGTGTGTGCTTAATATTTAATTAATGGTAGTTTTAGATAAGAGCATGCTTGCTTCTATCAATCATTCATCAGAAGGAAATACTAAGTTCACATTGATATATTACTGACTCTGTCCGGAACATGGGGTAACCGTCCCACTGACTACTATGAATTATTCTTTATGTCAGAATATCTCGAGTATTTCTAGCTAAAACAACCATGTGTCAAAGGCATCTAAAGCCAAGGTTGCTGTTCACTCACTCTTCTCAGTAGCTTGCTGTCCCATCCTCCCCCTTGTGTTTTGGTTTGAGAAAGACAATAATACTTTGCATTTATGTCAGTTTAAGTAATTTGGCCAAAGAGAGCCAGTCAATTTTAAAGCTAGATATAAAATCCAAGTCTCCTGATTTGTAGTCTTATTCTTTAACTATTAAACCGTCCTGCTTCTGTGAACGCCAATAGACTAAAGTTAGTACACTAGGCAGACATAAAAACTTCCAGAAAAAAAAAAACAGCTGAGTACTTCCAAAATTATTCCTTTCCTTTAAAATGGGACATCTCATACTAGCGGAACTTTGTAAAGAAGACTACTTTCCGTATTTAAATTAATCATTCAGCAATGTAACCCCCTCACCCCAGGCACCAAAAGAATCCTTTTCTACGTTATACTACATTACCTGAGCCAAAATTTACCTTGACGGGTATGAGATTGGATGAGTTCAAGTCAGACTAGATGTATACCTTGTTATTCAATGTTGTCATATTGTATAGAACAGTAATGGGCAGCTTGAACCCCACAAGTCACATGTGACTCATCAGAATAAGCTGCTTGCAGGCTGCCAGACAGTTTGTTTACCTTATGTCTGCTGGTATGGCCACTTGCAGCTCCCCCTGGCAGAGGTTCACCATTCCTGGGAAATGGTAACTGTGGTAAGCAGATTCTAGCAAGTCCCTGCAGCCAGAACAGTGAATTGCAGGCAATGAGCTCCAGGGAGGGCAATCACTGCAATTGCTGGTTAAAGAACCTGTTTGGCAGCCCACCAGCTGTTTAACCTGACAAGCCACATGCAGCCTGCAGGATGCAGGTCATCCATCACTGGTGTATTTTAGATGTTGCAGCTTATGCATATTAGAAAAGCTAATAACATAAAGTAATGGACAAGTAACTCTGATCTTAGTAGTGCAGTATTTAAATTGAATTCTGGACTACAGCAAAGCTTTGACAGAGGCACAGAAAGGCTGGGGATGGCATGTAATTGCTCTGCTCCAAGAACAGCCTTAGGAAAGACTTCTGACGTAGAGATTAATCATCCTTCCCTTGTCACGTTCTCAAAAAGTGGAGTCAAAATGTGGTGATGTAACCTGGAGCATGTCTGTATCAGTATAAAAATGGAGAGACAGAGAGGTGAGTCAGGTTCATTCTCTTTTTCTGCTGCAATGAGGCTTTGAGCAACACTTGTAGTTGTAATTCAAGTGTGGTACTCTGTTTCCTTTTCAGAGTTCACACTCTC
This sequence comes from Carettochelys insculpta, assembly GCF_033958435.1. NCBI lineage: Eukaryota > Metazoa > Chordata > Testudines > Carettochelyidae > Carettochelys > Carettochelys insculpta. Next base: position 96,491,379 of record NC_134137.1, on the reverse strand, counting down.
TCTGGAACAGTTTATCTTTTAAATAACTGAGCCTGAGAAAATAAAATTGTTTTAAACATTTTATCTTAGTAGAATCTTCCCTGGAGTCTATTATTTGCTTGTATTTTTTCCAATCAGTAGTCATAATTCTGCTGATCAAATTGATCCATTATTTCAACATATCATTATAGAATATAATATATATGATAATGATTCAAAACATTTCTAGTGTGTATCTAGTTCTCATGAAATTCAAGATATTACCAAGAAAAGAACCTACCATTTTTATTATAAAATTGATATCCAGGCCAAGATTACAAACACTGATCTTTAGGCATATGTATAACAAAATATCAACTCCATTCTGCTTTTTTTGTTGGGGAGAGGGTGCTAGTTGGTTAAAACTGGACCCAGCCAATATTTTCAAATGCGTATCTCAGTTTTCCAAACTTCAAGAGCCGGATGGTCACTTGGATCAACAATTTAAAAAGTGAATTAAGCATCTAGTCGTTACTATGCTCAGTATTGTAATCCCTAACAGATTTAGGATCCCAAAGCTCATCTCTTAAAGGTATCTGGGGGGTGGGGGCGGGCAGAACCAGTACTCAGCCCCTTGTGCATGGAGATTTAGAAACTTGTACACCCCTTCTTCACTAGCAATTTGTAGTGGGGGGTGCTTCCCCAGTACTCCTCATTAAGCCTAGCAACCAGCTGGAACACAGAGAGAGCCCTGTGAGGGTATCCTCACAAACGAGCTGGAAAAATTGTCTGCAGATACAGCTATCCACAGATATGAAGCAGATATCTGTGGGCATGCAGGGCAGGTTACAAAGGAGATTTTTAGCTATATAAAACCAAAAAGGGAAATGGAAAGAAAGACATGTCACTAAGGGTGTGTACGTGGGAACAGTGTGAGCATGTGAGGACAACATCAGGAAAGCCAATGAAAAGAAGGAGTAGCTGAGAAGTAAGGCTGCAGACAAGAACAGCTTCAGAACATCAGTGAAAAAAGAAAGTTGAAAAATGCTGTGAAATATGGTTTGTAAAAAGGCTGAAGCAAAAAAGAAATTGAGCAGCAGTGCTTTCCCAACAGCTGCCATTATCAGTAAAAGTAAACGATAGGAAAACAGATCTGCTCAATTTCTCTTTTGTTTCATCAGTCTCCCAAAAATTAGCATGACCCCCACAGAAAAATAAAGGGGCAGATACCCTGATCAGGATAAATATAAAATATACCACAGTTCTTTTGACCAGTTTAAATGAATTCAAGTCAGTGGGGCCTGATGCTATTCTCCCTTGGATTCAGAAGGAATTACGTAAAGAAATCTCAGACCCACCAGCAACAATAGTTCCAGAATCATGGATAGCAGGGTATGTCCCAGAAAACTGGAGATGGGCTAACATCTTTTAAAAAGTGGGGGGAAAGAGGGCACCTACTAAAGCAATCTGTAGAACGTCCAATTTTCAAACACATGGCAGATGAAGCAGACCAGCAGACAGCATGCATTTACTAAGGACAAAACATGTCAAACCAGCTTAATTCCTTTCCTTTCCTTTTCTTTTCTTTTCTTTTCTTTTCTGTTCTGACTGGGTAAACTGGTTATGTAGAAAGATGGACTGGACTATAGCAAGGCTTTTGATGGCAAATGTCAGAGAGAAAGCCATATTAGTTGGTTTCAGCAAAAACAACAAGAAGTCCAGTGGCAATTCAAGACTAACAAATGTATTAGGGCATAATACCCACAGACTGGGGCACAGGGAGGATCTTGGGAGGAAGCAGGGGGTTGGGAAAGGACATGGATTTGTATCCTGTGCTGCTGCTGCCAAAGGCTTGTGAGTGATGGCTCCTGACAGAAGCAGCTTAAATCATATCACAGTGCAGCAGACAGGTGGCAATATAACTAAGTTCATCAGATGCTTAAAGTGAGAGAAAGGGATACAAAGATTGGAGTGTAACATCAATGCTAATTAAATCAAGGTGGATGTGACGCAGCTCCAACAATGGTGACGAGGGTACAGGAAGAGGAAATTACTTACTGTGTTGAGAAGGCCATTCCATGTCTCTATTCAGGCCCTTTCTGATGGTGTCCAATTTGCATAAGAATTCCAGCTCAGTAGTTTTCAGTTGCAGTCTGTTTTTGAAGTGGGACTTGTTCCTCACATGACATTTTAATAAGTATCTGTTGGGTCGGTGGAACGTCTATTAAACGGATGAATAATTGCTGAAACAACCTCAACTAAATAATAACAATTAATGGAATTATGTCAGATTGGAGGGATCTCTCCAGTAGGGATCAGTTGGGATCTGCTCTGGGTCTGATGTTGTTTAACATCTTTATTCATTATGTGGATATAAGAATAGAAAAGATACTGATTAAATTTGCAGCAAACACAAAACTGCAAGGGGGTGTGGGTTGCCAGCACTTTGGGGGACAGAGCTAAAAGTCCAGGGAATCATGATGTATTGAAAAAAACTGGGCTATAGAAAACAAAATGAAATTCAGCAAAGACAAATATAAGAGGCTATGGGATACTGATCAGGCCTCACTTGCCACAGTAATGGATGTCCTATAAGAACATCAGGCAATACATATAGTACGCCTACACTCATTTCATTTATAAGAGCTCAACAAAATTATATTACTAGCTGGTTTTGCTAGAGGCTTGCTTTGTTCTGTATTCCCTCTCTGAAAATTTTATTCCACTGCACTGGGCATCCTTTTACTTCTCTGGTGTTTGCTGTTCTGTTATGCTCTGCCAATAATCCTTCCCACATGTAAGCATGTGCGTAAGAGTCACAGTAAAAAGAATTTGCCACAGGGCATCTCATTATATTATTGCAAAATACTTCTGTACACAGAGTATTCAAATGTAACTCAGTTTCATTTGAGTCCTCAAATAATGCACTGCCAATGTTCCAGTGCTTTAAGGAAGAAATTCCAATCACTTGTCATTTGCACAGCAACCCTTCTCCAAGTGCTGTGTCTTTTTCTGCTCAGAATTTTTTCTTGATACTGTTTAAATAGCTGCTTGTTTATGGTATACCTTATGCTGAGGAAGATTCCTTCAGGTATTGAAATATTCATGATTTTGAACCAGTGCAAGCACCCCCATGTGTCTCCTTTGGTTTTGCAGAGAACTACAAACAAATAGTTTGTGTATCAGCAGTTATGGGACCTTTAAAATAAAAAGCACTGTAAAATAAACTTCCTGGAGAGGTTCTGTTCACTGATGTTGTTATTAGCCAACATCTAGGTCAGCAATGGATGCGTATCATTTGTCTGTGTCAATGGTTCTCAGCCATTCAAGACTATTGTGCCCCTTTCTGGAGTCAGATTGTCTTCCATACCCAACATTACACCTCACTTAAAACCTAATTGCTTACAATATCAGACATGAAAATGCAAACATGTCACAGCACTCGTACTGAAAAATTGCTGACTTTCTCATTTACCTTGTAATTAAAGTAAATCATTTTACATATAAATATTGTGCTTACCTTTCAACATATAGTATATAGAGCAGCATAAACAGTCATTCCATGTATGAAATTTTAGTTTGTCTTGACTAGGGTTGTTTTTTTTTTAATTTAATTGTAGTCTGTTGTAAATCTAGGAAAATATCTACATAAATTGAAGTACTTGGAAGGCTTCTGTAGATCTTGGGGTACATGTACCCCGAATTGAGAAACAGTGTGCTGTGTAACCTTTGCATCCTGCAGAGCAGAAAGGTGAGTGAGTAATGTACTAAGACACTGTTTGTCACTGCAGGCTCATAAACCATTAGATTACGCAGAGATGGGTGACCTTATGAAAGCCTAGATAGGTAGGTTCTGAATACCCATAAAATCCTCACATTATTAAAACATACTTTTATTAAAACATGTTTTACTGCATGTAACATATTAATAAGATGCAGGCCTTTTGTGACAAGAGAAAAACAACAAAAGCAACATATAGATGCAAACAATTACCTCCCATCATCAAACATGAAAATAAAGCTATCAGTTTCTGGTATGCATCCAGATTTAATCTTCAAACGACAACACTGTTTTCTTATCAGATGTAATGTGTACTATATGGAATCACTATGCTTTGCCTACTTACAGATAAATCCAACAGCTGGAAATGCCCCCCCTAACCTGCTCAGTGCAAACACAAAGAAAGTTAAAAATATTTTTAACTTGTGGATAACTTAGCTTTTAATCTATCTGAATGTTTAAGGCATTAAGATGCTGGTGAGTTGAAGAACACATCTTAGGTAGGCTTCATTATGACTTCAGACCATTGTAAATCAGGAGTAACTCCTTGGTAATCCTATTAAAATAGTGTTCATAGAAGCAAAATTAATGCTCTTATTCCACTAAGGTAAAATCATGTGGTAAACAGCCATCTGGAGGCTGTAGCTTTGCAGTAGGCCCTGCATAAACATTGTGTATCTGTGCTGCCTGAAGAGCAGACCCACTGATTTTTTTCTGCAAAACTCCTGCTGGAAACAATGTCTAGCTCTTGTAGGAAAAAGAAAAGTCTGAAGCCTGGCCTGGGGTAAGGCCTAAAACCTGAATCCAAATCAACAAGAATTACCATATGGATAATAGGGAGGCCATGTCAAAAGCAGATGTTTTCCTGAAAGTCAGAGTCCAGGGCATGAACTCAACATCAGTGTTGGTAGCTATTCTAAAACACATGGAACATGTAAATACATTCCACCAGGATAATAAAAGACACCACAACATAGCACATGATAAAATGGATTGACAAAAGAAATAGTGACATTTTGTCTGAAACATCAGAATTGAAAAGACAATGAGAGGTGGTGAATGGGAATGTTTTGTCTGAACTTCAGGAGGAAAATAGAAGCGGAAGTAACAAATGTCACGAAATTCATAATATGATACATAAAGGTCATGTCTACACTACAAAAATAACTTTGAAATTACTTACATTGAAGTACATCTTGTACTTCGAAGTAACAGACTTCGAAGTTGAGTGTCTACACACACCCTATTTCAAAGTTAAACTTTGAAGTAGGGCACTATTCCATTCCTGGGAATGGGCTCAGGACTTTAAAGTTGGGCTCCCAGTAGAAAATTCAACCACTGACTGAACTGAATCCATTGTTAGGGAGCACTTATGTACTAGCAGACCTGTGGACAGTTGATCCAGGAATCTGGAACTGTGCTTTGCTTGACAGTAAACCTGGCTTATATGCCTCTGCAAGTTATTTGATTGTGTAGGCCTTTGGAGGTTCTCTAGGTGTCTGATGTGCTGGCTATCTGTGCAGAGGAAGTACAATGCATAGGGGGAGCACAGACAGAGGGAAATGGTTATCATCATTTGACAGAGCAAGATATCTCTCAGGACACCACCCTGGTGACTTCTGACTGTGGCTCTGATGTAGTCAACTGAATAAAATAACAAAGTAGTGTCATCTACAGGTATTTTGTATCCTGAGGCAATTCATCTGCTAATACCTCTGCAGTAATTACAAAGAATTTGCTCTGATGTGCAGAGATGCTTTTTCCTCTCATGACCTAAAGGAACCTTACGAAGATATATGCTTGGACCAGAGCTACGTTGATGTACCTTAAGGCCCTTTTGGGTGCTGAGATATGTAGATAATATTTATCCTTATGCTATTAAAGATTTTTAGAAAGATATGTCCTTTGAGCTCAGCCAGGATGATCCCTTGAAGTCCTTTTGTAAGATAAAAGCTACGTCTACAAGAGGATGCTACATTGAAATAGCTTATTTCAATGTAGCGAAATCGAAATAAGCTTTTTCGATGAATAGCCTCTACACACGTCGACGTTGGGCAGCACTACATCGAAGTAGGAGCTGCAGGGGAGAGTCTACACACCAAAGCGGCCCACATCAAAATAAGAGTGCCAGGAACAGCTGCAGACAGGGTCACAGGGCGGACTATCACTTCCGGGGCAACAGCAAGCCGCTCCCTTAAAGGACCCCTCCCAGACACACTTGCACTAAACAGCACAAGATCCACAGAGCCGACAACTGGTTGCAGACCCTGTGCATGCAGCATGGATCCCCAGCTGCAGCAGCAGCAGCCAGAAGCTCTGGGCTAAGGGCTGCTGCACACGGTGACCATAGAGCCCCGCAGGGGCGGGAGAGAGCGTCTCTCAACCCCTCAGCTGATGGTCGCCATGGCGGACCCCACTATTTCGATGTTGCGGGACGTGGATCGTCTACATGTGCCCTACTTCGACATTCAACATTGAAGTAGGGTGCTATTCCCATCTCCTGTTGGGGATAGTGACTTCGACGTCTCGCTGCCTTACGTCGATTTCAACTTTGAAATAGCGCTCGCCACATGTAGACGTGGCAGGCGCTATTTCAAATTTGGCACGGCTACTTCAAAGTAGCCGGCTTGTGTAGACGTGGCTAAACTGTGCGTCTTTCAAAATCTTACATACTAAAGTTAGATGCATTTAGAGATTTTTAAGGAGATAGTAACCCCAGTCCTGCTATGTCTATTTGTCTATAAATGTAGTTTGACAAATTGCCCCTGAACAAATTCCATGCAAGTTTTTGGTCATGTTTATTAATTGTAGGGATGTCTGGGCAGGGACTGGGGGTGGGGGTGGAGGGAAGGGTTTCTGTCACTTCTTCAGCAGATATTTATTTTGTTTATAGAATCTCTTATACTCCATGACTGCTTCCACAGCCTCAATGCAAGCCACCTTCTCCCTTGGATAGTGTACAGGCAGAATAACAATGAGCCTAGAACTGTGTGCAAAATAGGTGCAGCTGATGAAACAGGCCCGAGTTCACGTCCTGTGAAAGCTACTGAGGACCAGAGATACCTGACTAGAATTGTAATGAGTTCAGTGGAGTAGTTCATACAAGATCAGGTCTTCTGTAACTCAGAAACCATTTCTGGTGTAGTGTTATGCTAGTGGAAGGAAAGCTCGGGGGGACATATTATTTTTTTCCCAGGCTTCACAAAAAAGCTGAAAGAGTGTTTAAGCAGCCTGAAGATGACCATTTTTCTCAGCAAAACGTAATTCCCAGGGCAACAGCTATTGGAAGCCCTAATAACATAGTTCCTCTGAAGCCACACAGCTGTGAATAGAAACTGAAACACAAGAGCTGGAGTTAATGAGGATAATCTTAATTGTAGAATCTATGAAGTTTAGAGAGAAATCCTAGAAAACTGCAAGAGGAAATTCCCACAGACACTTATTGCTCGCTAGAACACCTCTCACGGATATAATTAGAAGAGATGATGATCCAATATTCTGAATTCACTTACTGAAAGGTAACTGTAAAAACAATTTTCAAGTAATTTGTTTACATTCATATTTGTTCATTCAGCTCAAATCTTTGGAGTCGTAGTCTTATGACATTATTACACAATTCTGTGTCCTAGCATTCCCCATCACAACGCAACTCACTGCAACATCTTTCCCTCAGTATCTCCATGGTCTTCCACAGCATGTTGTTAGCCGATGGCTGGCTAATGAGTGGTCTGTGAGGCTAGTTACATCCGAGTCTTTGACTGCTAGGACAGACACTCCCTTTGCAGTGGGCAGCCAGAATGGCTGATGGATGCCCCAGAGATTCACCCGAGTCTTTAATGGCTAGGACAGGCAGGCCCTTCACAGCGGGCAGCCAGTATGGCTGCCGGGTGCCCCAAATGTTGGTGCAGAGAGCTTATTTCACCTGAGTCTTTAACTGCTAGGACAGACAGTCCCTTCGCAGAGGGCAGCCACAGAGGCTGACGGGTGCCCCAGGAGTCTGTCCCGTGGAGGTGACACAACTCAGCGCTCAGCTTTTACTGCACCTTATCACTGACCAGGCTGATATAGCCAAATGGCTCAGGTTCTTTGTTTGTGTTCATCCAAGTTACAGTAACTGGAAGGAGACAGGCTGAAAGCTTAAAGGGTTACTATATATTAAAAGGGCAGAAATAAGAATCTTAGTGGTTACAAGGTTATTGCTCTACCTTCTTAACTATTAGTAGGGTGATACATATGGTATACCAATTAGATTACAAATGAAAGTTACACATTTGAGGACAAAGTGCCTCAGTTTACAGAACTCTTACTATTAAATGTGTACAAAGTATATTACAGGTATAATTCTCACCCCTGCGTCCTTCGACTCCGGTGTAGCCAGAGTCTATCACTCAATCCCTCGGGAAGAAACGTGTGAGGAGGGCAACCCCTGGGACCTCAGGAGGCAAAGACCTTACCCGACCAGCAGGTATAGGTAATTGAAGCTCAGTTAGAGTAGGCTGCCAGGACCATCTGTATACACTTTGGGTCACTCACACTCTTCCTTATCTGTTAGATGTCAATTATGCTGGTTCGCCTTTGTGCTGCCAGTTCTTACAAGGGAGATGCAACTTAATGTACACTTGTAAGATAAAGGTAACTAAATCATTAAGGCAGGACATTCTTTTTGTAGGGGTGTGAGATTCCTCTCCTGAGACGATGTGTAGGCGTGTCAATTATCAGTACCAGCCAAGGGCAATTTAAGGCCCTGTGGTCATCGGCTGGCTTGTTAGACCTCTTGTCTGTGTTTTTCCGTTATCCAGGGTCATGATGGGGCAGCACATCTGTGCTCTGAGGCATCAAAGACTGTGCTTGAGATTAGCACATCTCTGTTGTCAGGCGTCAAAGACTGTGCCATTTCCTTTGACCTTTGCGCTCTGAGGCACCTAAAAGGAGCCAGGTGGAGTAGAGAAGGGTGAATCCACACATGTGCAGCCTCCAATGCTTCCAGGCTACTTTGGTAACATTGCTTTCCTACTTCTGGGTCTACAATGCTCTTACACACAGGCTTTTAACAATTTCCTTTTCCACAATACCACCATGTACCACATTTCTTCTTTCCTTTCTGTAAGGGTCTTCTACAACTCTCTCACAAGGGTTTGTGAAAGTTAATGTGTTTGTGGAAGTGTTATACTATGGGCATTTCAAATCATTGACATTAATATTTTTGTTCATTTTCACAAATTTCACCAGAAAATATTCTTTTGCTTAATCACAAGAGTCACAAAGAGAATTTTATGCAAATCTTGAAGTACCTTTTTACAGCATTTCAATGAAGCTCTAATTTGGATTCTCTAAACGAGTGATGCTCTACTATTGCCAAAAAGCTTTTTATTTATCCCGTCTGATATAAACATTGTACTTAAATTACAGTTCATAGTATACAGGGCAATATGAACAAGTCCTAGTCTGTATGAACTTTTAGTTTGTACTGAATTCACTAGTGCTTTTATGAAGCCTTCTGTAAATGTAGGAAAATATCTAGATGAGTTGGTATATTCCTTAGAAAACCTTTAAATATCCCCAAAAGTACATGTGCCCACTTCTCTAAGCTGCTTTTTGGAGTAAGTGAAGGTTCAAAATTACTTATGCTCTTTTTACTTTTTCTGGTTTTAGGGCTATTTCAGCTTCCTAAATGAAAAACAGCACCATAATACTGTAAGTGGCTCCCTGGTGCCTTGCTTATTTGGAATTACATCTAATTACATCCTACATTTTTAATAGCTCCATATTAATACCTGTATGCAATCTGTCTTGTTCACATTAAAATTTGATCTCGTAAGGTGTGTTTAAAGATATAATGTATGCAGAACTGCAGGATAAAATACATGTGGCATGTGACATGACTACTAAAGCTTTCATTTGTTACTTTTGAGCAATGAAGCCTACAGTGTCTATAGAAACAAAAAGGCTTTAGACGTAAATAGGGAAGCTGACCCTCTTTCCATTAATGAAACTCAAATCTTCCTTTAGTATTTAGATTTCCTTTATTTTGTTCTGGTTGTACATCTGTATCTTGCAATATTGTTATCAATTCATATATCTTAATGTGGTTTTCTTTTCATTCTGAATTGTAGTTTTACAGATAATGGACCAAATTTATGGTTTGTGGCTACAAAGTGCCTAAGGTCCTGAACCTGCAAATACATATGGCTATGCATAACTTTATTTTTGTGAGTATTCCATTGTCATTAAAGTAATTATTCACGTTTGCAGGATGAGTGCCCAAGCACTTTTGAAAATGGAAAATAGGTAGTCATACAACTATGGCAGGGGTTCAGGCTATGGTCCCATGTGGGGCCCCATGGCAGATGCTTAGACTCAGACTGCACACGCTGGAGGGGGCCCCATGGCTGGGGCTCAAGGTCCAGCACTATGCTCTGGTGGAGGCCCAACAGCAGGAGCTTAGGCCCTGGCACCACACTCTGGGAAGGAACCCACAGCAGGAGCTCAGGCTGTAGCCTGCAGCCTCACTCCAAGAGCCCCATTTGCCAAAATATGGTCTCCTGTTTGTCACATGTGGCGAGGGAGACCATATTGGACATGGCAGCTCTAAATATATAGAGAGATTGTTTGTATAGATGTTCCAACACCTAAATTTTAAGTAACTAAAAAAATATTCCAGGAACAGCCTACCATCCACAATGCCTAAGTTAGATGCCTATTTTCTCCATATAGTGAAGGAGAGAAATGGGTGTTTTAGAATGTGGTTCCCAAAACAAGCATGGAGAGATTTCTCTAAAGTAGCGAATGGAAGATGGTAATGAGAGCTGTTTGTTAAGTCATACTTTTCCCATGGAAATAGATATCTAAACTGAAGCTTCAGGGAGGATCCTATTCTGCACACAATCCACACACCATGGCTACATTTGCACTAGCCAAAAACTTCGAAATGGCCATTTTGAAGTTTACTAATGAAGCGCTGAAATACATATTCAGCACCTCATTAGCATGCGGGCGGCCGCGGCACTTCAAAATTGACACGAATCGCCACTGCGCGGCTCTTCCAGATAGGGCTCCTTTTCGAAAGGACCCCACCTACTTCGAAGTCCCCTTATTCCCATCTGCTCATAGGAATAAGGGGACTTCGAAGTAGGCGGGGTCCTTTCGAAAAGGAGCCCCATCTGGAGGAGCCGCGGGGCAGCGAGCCGCGTCAATTTCAAAGTGCCGTGGCCGCCCGCATGCTAATGAGGCACTGAATATGTATTTCAGCGCTTCATTAGTAAACTTCGAAATGGCCATTTGCATGGCCATTTCGAAGTTTTTGGCTGGTGTAGACATGGAACATGAGAATATAGGCACTTTGAAATTACATGCTGAATCTAAGTAGGTAAGTGTTCTCAGAGGCTGGATATCCCTAGGCAAGACTGACTCTACTACTCCCTTTAGCCCAGTGTGTACCTGGGCTAGAGGAGACCCAACTTCAAGCGTTATCTCTGCCAGTCAAGAAGGGCCTTGAGCCAGACTCTAGCACTTCCCAGATGAGCCATCTAACTACTGGGATATGGAATAAGTTGATATGGGCTCATCTTAGTCTCTTCTGTTGAAATAGTTACATTTTAATTTAATATTTACCAGGTCAGAGGAAGCATGAGAATAACTCTGTAGTGGTTAGGGCTCCCTTGAGAAGTAGCAGATCACTATTCAAATTCCTCCTTCTTAGGCACAGTGGCTTTTGAACTAGAATTTGTCAGATAAGTACCCCAAGCACTAGCTTAAAGGTTAAAAGGGAGCTCCTTCTCCTTCTCTCTCAGTGCTTTGCACAACAGTAGGCATGCTTAAAGGCTTCCTAGCCATTTGTCCCCTTATGCAATTTAGGTAGAGAAACTTCTATCTTCCTCCATTTTTTTAATTGCTCTAGGACTTAGGCAAGAGATAGGCACCGGAGTCCCTAGAGTGAGGCAGTAGTGGGCATGCCCAGAGGTGGAAACATAGACCCCAGCAACTGACTTACTTGATTTAAACCCTTGTACTGCAAGTGGAGCATAGGTCATTTACAAGCCTCCTCCACTTCACTCTGTCTTGAGACAAAACTTCTAGCTGACCCCAGGAGTACTCCAGTTGTTCTCCTTCAATGTCAGTAGATTTTCTCCACATTATCCGAGATCTTCCTCTTTTGTTATTAAAAGTGCATGTGGCAAGTTTTTCAGTACTATAAGCTTATGTTTGTGTTGCTAAGAGCAAGAGGAGCATAGGCTAACCAGTTTAATCATGCTGAATAGGGCCCCATCAATCCTAATGATGGCCCTGTTGGCACTGACAAATATCTCCACATAGATAAATAAATCTGTTGGTTGTATTATTTAATGATGGAAAGTTGTCCCAGTCTAACTTATATAATGTTGAATTGCCCAGCTTATTATTTCTTTACTCTTCATATATCATTTCTGAGGGTGAACTACGAGAGTGAAACACAAGACACAGCAATAGTATAATTGAGTCGATACCCTAATTTAGATCAGGGAACTATTGTGCTATCCACTTTGCATGAATACAGTCACCCATGAGCTTAACATCTAAATAGACAAAAAGTAAGAAAAAATAAGCATGATTTTCTTCTTTTTACTGATGGGAAATGAGGCCCAGAGACATTAAATTAGATGTGCAAGGTCACACAAGAAGTTCATGGCAGAGCTAGGAAACAAAGCTAGGGTCCTTGTTGCATGCCTGAGACATAAGACTTGTAAGACTTTGGAAAGATGTGTCTAAGGGATGGCTGAATATTCCATTTTACTCAATTATGGAACAATAGACGTAGTCACAACAGAGCTGGTTAAGTCAATATACCATGAGGAAACAGACCGGCACCAAATAAAGGGTTAAATTGTGCTCGGCTGCTCCATGGAGTACAAGGAGAGGAGAGGGAGCAAGGATATAGAGGGGAGGAAATAGAATTAAAAGATAATGTTTCATACAATTTCAATATATTATAATGATTTACTGCTTGCACTGTGGTAATACCTAGAGATGCCAGCACCCCTTTACGGTAGGCAATCTACAGACAAAGTACGAAAATAGTATCTGCCAAGGAAATCAGACAGTTCTAGAGCATAAAGTGAACTGTTAAAAAGAACAGTGCTGTGCTATATAACTTTTTGAGATAATAACTGAAGAATAACGATGCTAACTTAAATTGTAGGGATTTTTTTTTAACTTAGGTCCTAAGTAATTACATGGATTACATGTAGGAGCCTGGGTATTACACATTATCTTCCAAAATAACGTGAGGTTTTTTAAAAATTACAAGAGTTTAGGACATCATTTTAAAATCTACCACATCCCAAAAGATGTTCCGTGTCAAAGCATGGTGTCTCCTTCCACCTTTTCAGTGGAAAATGCTTCAATACAGCCTCAGACAGTAAATATAAACCAATCAAATCTGGCCCCTCAGTATTTATTATGATCAAAATGAACAAAAGAATGTTTGAGTTCAATGCAAATCTTGCTGGATCAAGAGTGGACTACTAGTTTCCCACCACTAGTTTCCACAAATCAAATCACTCCTATATTAAAAACGTTCAGAATGTGTGCTGGCTGAATTATGAAGCTGGCATTTCTCTGATTTCCTGTATCAATGTTAGTGAAATGACAAAGTGAGGATAACAGTGAAATTGGTTCATAAATGAATGTACATCCCAGGTGAAGTTTATTGCCATTGATGAAATTACTTAGGCATATAGAAATGCTAAAAGAATCATTTATAGTCAAACAAAAGAATGATACAGAGCAATGGAGAGATCTATGCAGCCATAGGAGGACCAAATGAGTCAGATGATTATGTTGCTATATGCTACGACAAGTGAGAGGCTTTAGAAAGTCTGCTGGATAGATCCCTATAAAATCATCATCATTACCATCAGACTTATCAATTCTTCTTTAAATAGGTCTATGTTTATCATGGCTGAAAGTGACAATAGTGAGCTGCAGCACTGTCTTCTCAGTCTATGTACTCAAAGATATATAATTAACTCTTCTAGCCTTATATGTGTCAATGTCTCCTTAGTTTTCTTATTGGATCTAGCATGGAACAGAGAATTATCTCTATAGGCCTCTCCAGTAAGTTGCTGTGATGGGTTTCCCCAGGGACCCACCTGGAACTATGCTAACACTGAACCCCCAGGCCCACCAGCCTGGGGTCACATGCACACTGTACTGCTATGACAAACTACCAAGTCTTCCAGACTTCATTTTCATCAGCAATCATACAAAGGGGACACATTAAGCTGCACGTACATGCTGGCTGGTCTCTAGCCCCTTCAATGAACACCAATAGAAAGGCTATAGTTAGGTTACTTCCCATCTCCCCAAATACATACTCTTCTGGCGCATAAACTTGAAACTATTCCAACTTGTACTCCAAGGGGAAGATTATAGCATAAGTTCATAAAGTTTGCCCCCTTTCTCAATGTAGAGAGGAATACACAGCATCCTTTGCCCCTTGAGCTATGATCCTCATACACTTTAGCTGAGTCTACATGGCCCCTCCGTTTTGGAAGGGGCATGCAAATGAGAAAGATAGGAAATTTAAAAGGCACAGATTTAAATACCTTGCACCTTGGTTGCATATTCCCATGTGATCTGTCTTCCAGAAACCAAAGAAGCCATGTGGACGGGGTTCCTTTTAAAGGAAACTTCCCTTTCGAAAGCACTCTTCTTCCTGGGACGAAATAGAAAGAAGGGTGCTTTCAAAAGGGGGGTTTCCTTTTGAAGGAAACCCATCCACATGGCTGCTTTGGCTTCCAGAAAAGGCTCTTCCAGGAACCACATCAAGCGGGAATATGCAAATAAGGTGTGAGATATTTAAATCTGTGCCTCATTTTCATTTCCAATATTGCTCATGTTCCAGCCCCTTCCGAAAGGGAGGGGCTGTTTAGATGCAGCTTGTATTACAACCCACTGGTTGGATAAAGCAAAAAAAAAAAGTTTATTAACTATAAAAAGATTTTAAGAGAGTAAGACTGTGTCTACACCTACAAAAAACTTTGAAATCGCCATGCTAATGGCCAAATAAAAAAATCTTAATGAGGTGCTGAAATGAATAGGGACTAAGGGCAAAAGGAACTTCTTGAATCTACAGAAGGGGAAATCAGGGACCTATGCTACATTATGGCTCAATCTTCCTTATGGATTTGAATTAGGTCATTGGAGAAGGGCTAAATCAGAGCAGAGGCAACCACCAACAGTACCGCTTCTATGGGTACTGTTCTAGAATGAGGAAAAGATGTATAGCATGTAGGATCAAGTGATTAAAGAAATGTTTAATATATCTGGCATGCAAATACCTTGCAATGCAGGCTACAAAAGTTCCATGAACGCTCCTGTTTTCGTTTCTTTGTAAAAAAGAATGAGAAGTCATATGGCAACTTATAGACTAAAAGATTTACTGAAACATAAGCTTTTGTGGGCACAGACCCTCCTTGTCAGATGCACATCACAACGTTCATCAGATGAATTGAATATTTGCCCATGAAAGCTTATGCTCCAATAAATCTGTTGGTCTATAAGGTATCACATGACTTCCTGTTCTTTTTATGGACACAGGCTAACACAGCTACCCCTCTGATAATTACAAAAAATAAGTTGCGAGCATTATCTCTTGTAAATGCAATTAAGCTTGTTGATTTATTGATTGCCTGAACAAGCAGTAGAAATGGGTAGATTTGTATATATATAAAACCCTACTGCCTATCAGACACACTACATTTTCTGATCATATTATTCTCATTATCCACTCCTCATTCATTCATTACTCATTTCAGGTACCATTTCATAGTGAGGAGAGACAAAGAATATCTAAATTATGGTAGGTAAAAAGGTACAGAGTAAGGTATCTCAATTATGGACAAGTTAAACCATTTGTAGGTAGAAGGGCAAGAGATAAAGCTTGGTCCTTAGAAGAAGAGAAGAAATGATATAATTATACTTGGACAAATAGTTTGGTGCTTGATCACCTGTTCCTTGGGGAACATGAGAAAGAAAGGTGTAGGGGAAGGAGTCTCTCTTTAGTATCAGTGAGGTAGCTATGTCAGTCAGTAGCTTCAAGAACAACAAAGAGTCTTGCGGCACCTTATAGACTAACACATATTTTGGAGCATAAGCTTTCGTGGGCAAAGACCCACTTCATCAGATGCATGAGTGGGGGGTGGTTTCAGAGGGGTAGTTAAAGAGTGGGGTCCCAGTAAAGGGGGAGGGCCAGAGACGAAAAGGTCTATTCAGCAAGGTGGAAATGGCCCAGTATCAACAGTACATATCAAAAGAGGAAAAAACAAGTCAGCTTAGACAGGGGGATGTGATCGATTGTCACTGGGGGATGAAAGTGCTGGCCTCCATATGCCAGCACGGGCTGGAATTGTGGAAGACCCTGGCATCACTGGTTTGCCCCGGCCAGCCCATGTAGATGCCTCTGAACCAACCTTTGTGGTCCACCAGGGCCTGGAGGACCACCGAGTGGTAGCCCTTCAGGTTGATACAGCAGCTGGCGCTGTGTGTTGGGGTGTGGATGGAGATGTGCATCCAGGGCAGCAAAGCAGTTTGGGAACCTCAACAAGGAGAAACCCTTGACGACGGCATCCCAGTCCCCAATGCAGATGACCTGGTACAGAAGCATGGCGTTCAGGGCATGAACAACCTGCATGGGAGGGAAGCCATGCACTTTCATGAGGGTGTGGCTTTTGATTTTACTCTTTCAATGATGGGCTCCCATGTAGACACAGCCTTAGAGAGCAAATGGCAGTGCCTGTATAAAGATATCATTTTGAAAATATATGTGGTGTGATAGTGAGCTTCTTATTTTAAAGAGAGCATTCCTAAGGCTCTGTGATTGGTCTTCTGCTTATTCAGATAGAAGTCTGACAACACGTATCATCCATACCACTGAGTGAATGCATGCATTGTGTATTTTTATACATCTCCTTTCTGTCTGCAACCATGACCTCCAGGAATCAAGGAAATGTCAAACACAATGAAAGAGACTTTTCAGACCAGAAGCAGAACTTTCTCAGCTGCTGACCCAAGGCTGCATGAACTCATTTGCACAGCAATGGTCCCTTACCTTCATCATTCTGAGAGCAAAATGCAAAACTTGTTTCTTTGAAGCTTCCTTATGATAACCATAACTCTTAAAAATTCAATCAATGTGGTGGAAGGGAAGAAAGAAATCAGAACAGTTATTTAAAACAAGAAAGATGCTTGGACCATAGTGAGAACACAATAATTCTCTGCAACAGATAGATGAATGAAGCAACCAAAGGTTGAGAAGATTTTTTAAATTTATTTAATATTCCCTTATCCAGGAAGTAGGCTAGCTGTAATAGAATGTTTGACAGAAACATATATCACTGGAATTTGCAATTCCATCAAAAATGGAATGAGGTCAATTTTTCTGTAATTTAATTTTATAAAATGAAAAAAAAATTCCAACATCAAAACATGTCCAGGTGCACATTTTGAACTGCTTCTTACTGCTGTCCATACATCCAGTGTATGGCTTCATGAACAAAGAGAGCGAGGAATAAACTGGTTCTCCCAGGATGACTATTGGTATCTCTTCACCTCCAATGGTGAGTTTGTGGTCTGGGAAGAAAGTTCCATTCCATAGCTTTCTACACATGCCATCTTTTCTGACCGTCTAACATTTAAGTCCATAAGACCACCCATGTGTAAACCAACGCCTGCAACACCATGGAGAAGTAGCCCTTGCACTTTATGTACTCTGTGAGAAGGTGAACTGGTGCCAAGATAGGGATGCATATCCCATCTTATCTCACCGTCGCAGTTAGGGAACCCCATCATGGCAGAACTATCCACTATGTAAAGTACATTTCATTTTGTTACTGTCCTTCATAGCAGAAAGGTATTTGACTGTCCGGGCTACCTGGATCACAAAAGCCCCCAGCATAGATTTGCCAACTTAGAATTTTTTGTCCACTGATTGGTAGCTGTCTGACTTTGCAAACTCCCACAGAGTTATTGACACTTACTTCAGAACAGCCAGAAGCAATCTCATTTTGGTATTGCAGCTCTTCCGGGGAAGGGAAAGCAATTCACAAAGTTCCATAAAAGTGACCTTGTACATGGGGAAGTTTTGTAGCCAGTGCTGAGCATCCTATGCCTGCAGAATACTTCATCTCACCAGTCTGAGCTTATTTCATGAAACCAGAACCAGAGCTCCATGGTGTACAAAGCATCAAGTTCAGATTCGTGTAACTCTCCATGTCCTCCTCAGAGTCTTCATTGCTCTGCAGGCTGCTGAGGCTCTGCACATATCACGAAACAATGCATGAGGTGCTCATAATACTTGCCACAACAATTTGAAGCTGGACAGGTTCCATGCTAGCCTTTCAAATATGTCTGCATGTATACACAGTGAAAAAAGAGCATGACAATGATTTTTGCTGTTGCTTTCCAAAGGGAGGCGGGAAGAGAGAAGTACTCTAGGACTCTGCACCTAGAACCCACCCACAGGACTATTTTGTCCTGTTAGACACTGGGAGATCAATCCATAATGCAAGGGGGTAACAGCAACTGTAGGATAGATACCCACACAGCATTGCTGATAAAGTCAAATCTGCTTGCACTAATGGGGATTCACTCTATTGACATCATGTGCCTGAGTGGATATGCACCCTTGATTTTATAAAATCAGGTGCTAAAAAGTAAACCTTAACTAATTTGACCTATCTCCTCTATTAGACATGCCCTCAGGGGATTCATTTATCTTAGGCCACGTCTACACAGTCAAGATCTTCCACAAGAAGATCCTCTGGAAGCTGTCTTCTAGAGGATCATCTTACCAAATATTGCATCAAACTTAAAATGTAGTCCAAAAGAGCTACACTTTCTTCTAGAAGAGCTCATCTACACAGCCATGGATGCTCATCTGCAAGAATGGTCCAGGAAATGGTTCCGAGGGGGTCGCATGTCTGGAAACTCCTTCCAGGAGTGCTGGCCATACTCCACCTTAAAGGCTCCTCCTAAACAGCCCCTTCTGAAACACGTTGCAGAGGCCTGTCATGCTGCTTACAACAAGGCTGCACCTGTCCCTGGTCCTGACCCTTGCCCCTGTGAGTCATGGATCCCCAGCAGCTGCAGACCTGCAGGGTCACACTCACTTGCCATCCAGCCATCCTGCTTGCAGTCCTCCTCAGCCTCTTATGGGGCAGAAGACCCAGGGCTGGGGCTCTGAACGCTCCACAGCTCCTGCCATGTTCTCCCCTGGGCTACCCTATATGTGCGGCCCCATGTATGGACCCAACCTGCAAGCTTTGACTAGTGGGACAGAGTGATCCTGGAGAAGTGGGACAATGCACACTGGCTGCAGAACATCTGAATGAAGAAGGACAGCTTTTTGGAGATCTGCAGCTTGGTTGCCCCCATCCTCTGACACCAGGACACATGGATGCAGCCAGCCCTCTCAGTAATGAAGCACATGGCCATCACCATATGGAAGCTCGCCACCCAGAACAGCTACTAGTCTATTCAGCAGCAGTTCGGGGTGGGCAAGTCCACTGTTGGGGCTGTCGTCTTCAAGATAAGGCAAGCTTTATGCCCTGGCCTGGCACGGGGAGTAGGGAGTGGGCTGCACTGCATGGGGGACCCTAAGGGGCTGTGGGTGTGAGGGGGTGGGTGGGAGCAGGGAGGCCTATCCCTGGGGGGTCATGACACCCCACCCTTACACAGGCCTGCTGCCAGAGGGGTGGCCTGGCAGAGTGGGGTAGAGAGCGTGGCAGGGAGGGAGGGAGGTCTGGGGAGGGGGAATCAGAGAGGGAGCCCAGGGAGAGGAACTAAGGGAAGGGGAAGGAGCACCCCTGTGCACACCCATGAGCATGCTCACTCTCTGTCCCTTGCAGGTTGTGAGAGCCATCAGCCAGGTGCTTCTGCAGAGACTTGTGCATGGCAGGGACCTGGACTTGGCCATTGCAGGGTTTGCCAACCTCAGCTTCCCCTAGTGCTTTGGAGGGATTGAAGGTACACACATACCCTTCAGGGCCCCATACCACAGCACCAGCTGATGTGCGAACTGCAAGGGCTACCATTTAATTGTGCTCCAGACTGTGGTGAACCATCGAGGCCAACTTACGGACACTTATGTGGGCTGGCTGGGCCAGACGCATGATGTGTTGTGTTCAGGAATTCTGCCCTGTACCAAATGATGGAGGCTGGGACCTATCATGCCCCAGTGGGAGAGGATCGTCAGGGACATTGCCATGCCACTCTGCATGAAGGGCAACACAGCGTACCCCCTGCAGCCATGGCTTATGCAGCTGTAAACGGGCCACCTCACTGCCTCCCACAAGCTCTTTAATGTCTGGCTCACATGGGCACATTACCCTATGGAGTGCACCTTTGGCTGCTTGAAGGAGAGATTTAGGTGCCTCCTCATGCACCTTGATGCCTGAGTGGAGAACACCCCCCAGGTGTGGGGGTTGGGGGACAGTTCTGAGAGTGCCCCACACACCATGTGGAGCATGTCCACCACCTCCCACAACATGTCCTGCTGCCAGGCCAGGTCTGCCTTGTCCAGGGACAGCCACCTTTCCACAAGGGTGTTTTGGTGCTGGAGGGCAGCTGCATAGGCTATGGCCTCCTCATTGCTATATCAAAATTCCTCAGAGTTAAAGCTGAATTATCACTAATTAATAATTATGCATATTGTTATAATAATGGCCAAAGGCACCCAGCAGATCCAAGCAGGATCACAGATGAAGACATGAATGGGGATATCTTAGTTCATGAACTAACATTTCCACCAATGTTCTTTAATGGTTTGATTAATAAAATTTGCAAACATATTTTATTCCGCGGGTTTTTTTTTCACAAATTGCTTGAAGGAGCACACTTCATAGCATCCACTATTTAAGAGGCCATGTGCATTGCTTCTGTGCTGGAACATCTCTGCTATAATTTTATGTATGGCTGCTTCGATAAACTCTTCAGGGGCTGTCCCACTCAGCCATATCTTGACTCAGGTTGCCTGTCTATACCAGGTCATCTATTTGCTGTCTGTATATAGCTTCTGGCTGCTGCTTCTTGCACAAAGCCTTCTATGCAATTCTAAATTTTAGTTCAATACGTTTCAGAGTCACTCCCTGTGCCTGATTAATCTAGATCTTACAATGCCTTCTTCTGGCCAATTTTTTGCTTGGGTACTTTCCACTCCCATGATGACCTGGGACCCGATCATTACCCTCTAAGTCCTTGCAAGACAAATCTGGCATGTTTAAAGAAATAAGGGACAGAGAGGGAATAAGATGATTAGCTTTTTATATGACATTATTACCAATTCATATAATTCATGCTGCAAGCCAGTTATAAGAAACCATTCCAAATCCCTGGTATATCTCAGGAGTACTTCATAATTTTGATAAATCTGTAAAAATGTCTCTCTGTTCTTCAACATTTTGATGTACTATAATTCTTTTTAAAAAAGCAAATAAACAGCAGAAGGAAGAAGAGGATATTTAGAAGAAAAGGTCACAATGTACTTTTCCTGCTTTTCACATATCTCTGTCTGAAGCCTGTTTTCTAACCATTTATGATGACAGCAGGCTGAACATGCAGTATTATAAATCATTTCCTCTCTGCTGCTATCCCAGAATTGTTATTTTTATTCATTTTTATGGAGGTTAACCAATTCTATGACTTCTTGTATCACTGACCACAGACAGCCCTCAGTGAGGTTGAACAGCCATAGATGGGGTGAGGCGTAAGAAGTAGGCACTGGGACAAAGTACCCATTAGGATATCTGGCCAAATGTTAATGCAGCTTCGGGCTACCTTAACTTTTCCACATTGTTCACTCTATGCTGGACAATTATTCCTGCTGTTATGAAACCTCTGGTGAGAACTGATGTAATTATATCTACATGATCTGGGAAACATGGTCTTAACTTGTAAGTGAGATACCCTGTAAAATATTAGTAATAATACCTTTGACTCAAAATATTGTGTTTTTTACTAAGGGAATGAGTTCTATTCATTTTCTTCCAGTAATCCTCCATGAGCATAGGCAGTAATTCACTACATATTGGGGGAGTATTTTTTGGTTGTTTTTTTGTTTTCTACAGACTATAACTTAGGTATTAAATCTCTCTCAGGTTTTGCGCTTGGTGTATCATAGGAAGAGAATGTATTCTTGTTATTGGCTTTTCAAATACTGATTTTTTTGTCTGAATTTTCTTCTCTTATGAATGGGGACAAACTATATTGGGGCAAGAGTGTCACCAGTCATTGCTTAAAGCTTTGTTTTGTTTCTCTTGGCTGTAAAGTGAGAAGGTTAAACATTTATGTTTCCACATACCACAGTACAGCTGCGTCTACACGTGCACGCTACTTCGAAGTAGCGGCACCAACTTCGACGTTAGGTGGCGAGACGTCGAAGTTGCTAACCTCATGAGGAGATAGGAATAGCGCCCTACTTCGACGTTCAACGTCGAAGTAGGGACCGTGTAGACGATCCGCGTCCCGCAACGTCGAAATTGCTGGGTCCTCCATGGCGGCCATCACCTGGGGGGTTGAGAGATGCTCTCTCTCCAGCCTCTGCGGGGCTCTATGGTCACCGTGGGCAGCAGCCCTTAGCCCAGGGCTTCTGGCTGCTTCTGCGGCAGCTGGGGATCTATGCTGCAGGCACAGGGTCTGCAACCAGTTGTCAGCTCTGTGTATCTTGTGTTGTTTAGTGCAACTGTGTCTGGGAGGGGCCCTTTAAGGGAGCGGCTGGCTGTTGAGTCCGCCCTGTGACCCTGTCTGCAGCTGTGCCTGGCATCCCTATTTCGATGTGTGCTACTTTGACGTGTAGACGTTCCCTCGCTGCACCTATTTCGATGTTGGGCTGAGCAACGTCGAAGTTGAACATCGACATTGCCGGCCCTGGAGGACGTGTAGACGTTATTCATCGAAATAGACTATTTCGATGTCGCAACATCGAAATAAGCTATTTCGATGTTGGCTGCACGTGTAGACGTAGCCTACAAGTTGAACCTCTCTCATATGCCACCATTGGGATCTGACCAGTGCCAAACAAAAGAATTCGCTGGACCATGGAAGATCAATGTTGTATAGCACATTACCAACACTGCTACTGCTTTTTGGGCTCTTAGAAGACATTTAGGGGGTAAATTACAGCTAAATAACAGCACAGAGCACTGACAGCCAGGACTGGTGGCTGTAAACAAACTTTATGGGGCCACTGAAACTTGGCCACACCCATGATAAGTGGTCATCTGGTAAACTAAAATCAGGCAGGACTATGGATGTTGCTGGATGAGAGAGTCCTGGATTAAAGAGGTTCAACCTGTATTTAAAACTTTTGCCTTTTTCTCTAGACATACACACTCCTTTGCTCGCTGAACTTTGGGAAGCTTTGCTTTTTTCCACGTATTTCCTGCATATTTTGTTTTACACATTTTTTAAAAAAATAAATATTGAAAATCTGGTAATGGTGTTTTTAGAAGCGACCAATCCCACTGCTTTCTCTTCACTTTTTTGTTCCATCCATTCTCCCACTAGCCACTCAGATTCTGTCACCAGTTGAATATGCACTAGTGTCATGTCCCCTTTATATTGCTTTTACTTCCACTTTCAGAATGTCCAGTCACTTCAAATATCATGACATGAAGTACAGTTGCTGCTGTGTTCTGTTTCCATCCATTGCACAATCAGGAAAGCCAGCATCTGCAATGGACTTTGATCAGCTTATTCAACTGCTTTACGGTTACTATAAGTTTTCTACAGAGACATTTCAAACACAAAAACTGCTCAGATAGGGTTATTTTTATGGAGATTAACTCATTCCCTTAGAAAAAAACACAACAATATTTTGAGTCAAAGGTACTATTACTAATATTTCACAAGGTATCTCATTTACAAATTAAGACCATGTTTCCTAGCTCATGTAGATATAACCCCTAAAGATGTATTTTCCAAGCTTTCATAGTTCTTTGTTTCCCCTTTGGGTGTGTCAGGCAGATTACAAGGCAGGCTGAAGACCTACTGACAGCTTCCCATTGCTGAAATAGACTTTCCCATAGGGTGGGAAACATTCTTATGGAAATACAATGAATCAAAATGGCTTTCAGTACCAGGTGGTATGGTCACATGTCTTTCTAGCACCAACTAACTTCTAGATTTACAGGACAAACAAGGCTGTTTATAATCTGTTAAACTGACCACCCAGTCATTAAGGTTCCAGGAAGGAGTATTGTCTGTGATCAGCACATTTAAAATTATACACAGACTTATATTTCATATATTTAATTTCACATAAAGGAATTATACATGCACCAAAATAGAATATACAGATCCATGAGACTGTAACATTCAAACTGATGGGGCAAATTAGATAATTTGTTTATAGCATCTTAGCTCTGCATATTTATATTCATAAGCAAATTATTGTAAAGCATGGGGCTTATCATAACAGAAAATAATCACTGTTTCCATTTTCCTATAACTTGTTAGATGTTACCCATGTAAACAGACAGTTCCTGTCTGTTACAATATTATGTTAGTCCAGAGATCAAAAGGAGGTGTTAGTATTTCAATGTACTGTGAAGGTAGTAATATGCTTGTCTTTATCTTTTCTTTGAAGTATGTAAAAAGCTACCTGCAAATTGCAGGAAATGTACAGTTGCCTGAATCTAATTTGTGTAGATAATTATCAGTAGTATTTAGGAAACGCAAGGTTTTAGTTCAAAACCACAACTCTTCATCTCAGGAACACCTGTAGTAGTGACGCTGTCAGGAGGTTGCTGGACAATTGGAAAATAACCTTCTGGGCCCTATTATCTCAAATTTGCTTAAGCTTTGTAGGGGTGAGTCAGCGTTGCAAACTAAGGTTTCCAGCTTCAGTCTGGCTCACACAGGCATTGGCCATTGAACTATAAACTATAGAACTAATTCTGGAGGAACTATTTTCATCTCTACAGCCCACCATCTCTACTATGAAACTGACATAAGAACTTTGTTCATTTACCTCTGTATAATGGTCTTTTAACTGGTATTTCTCTCTCTTCTTTTTAAATAAATCTTAGTTTACTTTACAACTATAAAACTTTACAAAAATTAGCTGTAAGCATGGTAGTATCTGAAATATTCTTTGACCTGGTGAGTAATGTGCCCCATTTTTTGAGGATTGGTAGAACATTTTATACAATGAAAAAGATTGTTAGAAACCCTCATATAGTTTACTAGTTTGGATTGTTCTAGGGGAACTGTGGTTTTGGCTTCTGGGTAACTACTAAGGTATCAGAGAAGGTGCTTAGTTGATGGCTTGGTGAATTAGAAATAGCCACCAGTCTGAGGAATTATCTACCCCATTCTTTGCAGTTTGTTCAGAATAAGCAATCTCAATATGCCATACTCACCACCATGGTCCAAGTCACATCTCATGAATGGGGTTTTAAGCCCTATGACACTTCCTAAGGCATAGTTGAATAATGTATTAATAAATAATACATCAATGTCTTCATTTGCTATTTCTGTAACCTATGAGGTTGTGTTTAAAAATAAACTCTTATCTACAACTGCAGGCACTTAGATTTTCTGTAATAAATGGGGTTTAGAAAGCCTACCACAGCAGTAAGCCTGACATCCTAAATGAGTAAGTGGACGAACATTTGTAAAATGGTTTGCATTAACTGTTATAACAAATGTTAGCAAATATGGTTGTGGAAAAATTAACAGACATCAAATTTACACTGTACATAAGGTTGTGTATAAAAAATACTAAAGTGAAAACCAGAAAGATTGAGTTAGTTGTACAAAAGGATTTTTATAGCTATAACTCAAGGACTGCACTGATACCATACCTGCTAAACAATGGATGTGAAGAGTGGAAGTTAATAGACTAAACTTGACATGTTGGAATTTATGTCTGATATTGGAAAATAAAAACAATGGCAGGCTAGTCTATTCTGCTCATTGCACTTTTTATTTGTAGGACCTTAAAAAAGACTTTTGAAAGTAAGAACTGGCAAATTGGCCAGGAAGGGGGGAAAGGGCATTGGACCTCCATCCTGTTCTTCGTCCTTCACTCAGGGATCCTGAAGGTCAATGCATCATCATGAAGTCCAGAGCTTGGCATACAAGTAAGGATTCCTGACTGAACTAAGACACATTTCATCTAGGGACACGTAAGCATCTTCTTTTTTCTCCTCTTCTTGTATTCCTTTCTGCCCTAGATTTTTTCCTCCTGTTTTCTCCCATGTTTTCAATCTGATGTGATCCCGGGGTCAACTGTTCCACATACCAACAGCAAATGAGATGAGAAACCCCTCCACCTCTACCCAGCCTGGAGCAGACAAGAAAAGCAAAAGGACTAGACCAATCACATGGCATCTTCAGTCCAAACCTGGGAAATAAGCCAGAGCCTATAGCACAGATGGTATGGCTGATCTGCCAACCCAGACCATCTGTCTGTGACTGACCTACCACCTGGAATCCCAAGTACATCAACAAAAGATTTATTTAATTCCCTTTTATTAGCCAGTATCTTCTCCCACTTGTGTCCAGTTGTCAAAAGCTAGAAACATAACTATCCACATCTCAGAGCTGAGCAACAAAAACTGGTTGATTCCTTCCCTCTAAGAAAGTTGTCCAACTAAATAAGTGACTCTACTTCTCTTAAAAAAGGACATTGACAGCTGTTGGTTAATTTTCAACTGTAAATTGCTTTATAACCTGATTTAGCTGTAGGTTCTTTCCCCTAGTTTAGTAAATAGAAGACAACAATTTGGCATGGATTTTTTAGTGTATTTGCCATAAGCTAATGAACCAAAGTCTCTTTATATCAACCTCCAAATCTTGTTTTAAATTGTTTATTACTGGATGGTTTCAGAGTCAAGTTATTTAATACATTTAATTCCTTGGGTTTGTATATTCAAGGTAAATTAATACAACTGTATCTGTCTGTCTCATTGTATGTGCAAGTAAATTAGATGTTTACATAGGAGGATTTCTACTTGCACCTAATTTTATCTTCAGAGATACAAAATAAGAGACTGAAGAAAGCAAATAAGTAGTAATTGCTAAAAATACTTGCACCACAGGAAGCACTGATGTGTAGAACTCAGCAGTGAAAAGTTATAAAATAAAACCTGGAAATTATTTTGAAATATAGAATATCTAGCTGTAGATAATACTTCCACATTTTCACAATTATTGATTTTATTGTACACTGTAAGCTAGCCTGGAATCAGGATACAAATCTGTCGCAAAGGGACCAAAATTCTGAGTTGATTTTTTTAAATGGTTAGGTAATTAAATTAATTCAGCTTGCTGACCAATAAGGGTTCTGATACACAGTATCTCAGCCTATGGACACTCTTATTACGGCAGTGAACTTACACTGGTGCACATGTCAGTTCTGCTTCTTAGGATTTGCTTGTCCTGGTAAGGGGAGAAATAAAAGCAGTTGTCACAAGAAAATTCTTTGACAATTTTGCACATTGGGGAGTGGGAGTAGGAAAACAGGAGTACTGAGTCTGAATGACTTGCATATTGCTTTATTTTTGTGAAATACTGACATGGATTTATTTATTTATTTATTTATTTTTCTGAATAGCTGACTTGAATTTACAATGTGAAATACATGAAGATGCTGAAGTGTTTATTACAGACAGATTAAGTGTGAAGTGTTTGGTACATACTGGAAATCCATTCTTTTTAAATCAAACTCTATAAATCATGGGGCCATGGTAAAGGACAAGCAAACTGACCAAAAACCCATTTAACCAATTAATTCAGAGAAAATATAAAAGACTAATTCTTGATCTCACCCTTTAAAATGGTATGGTCAAAGAGATTCGTCCCCTCCCACCAGTTTGTCCTGGTCATCTACCATATAATGATTTTCTGTTCATCCACCTCTCCTATGGTTACTGGTGTGCTTCAGTGGTTTCATTGGTGTGTATGTGTGTGGGAGGGCGGAGATAAGGTGGACAGTTGAAAGCGGTGTGATACATCTATGATTTCCTTACCTATTTGGTGACTTTGTAGGACAGACAGAGAACTGTAGAATTCCGCAGAGTACCTGAGTATTTGCCAAGTGCTAAAATCTCTAATAATGGAATGATCAAGTTATCTGTAATGTGACATGTTCCAGAATCTGTGGTTCACTTCTTGTTCTTTTCTCTCTTAGACAATTCTCTTCAGCTTCTTTGACTCCCTGAAACACCAGAGCCTCCATTGTGGAATGTTGTTAGCTGTGTGTTCCCAGCTTATGGTGTTAATGTTGCAAGTTTTCAAATCCTTCATCCAGTGCTGTTGCACCTGAGCCTAAGTTATCCCAGTAGCCTTGGAATACCTGCAAGAGCTCCATATTAAAGAATCCTAGGAATGTATCCATTGTCCGTTCAGTGTGAGATGACTTGTTTCCCACTTCAACATAAAGTAAAGATAGTTGCTGTGTCTACAAGTGCACAAAACATTGAAATAAGTGGCCCTTTTTCAAAAGAGCAGGAGGAGTGTCCACATATGTAAAACTGTCTTTTGAAAGGAAATCAAAAGAATGGGGTGCAGACTTCAAAATCCAAACCCCAATCCCAGATCAGGAAGATCAGCCCCTTTTGAAATATTAAATCGAAAGAGTACAAGTGTAGATGCTCCACAGTCCGCTTTTTCGAAATACGGGTCTGCCATGGCGCTGGTCAGCTGAAGCTCAGGGCCACTCCAGCAAGCAGCAGCGGAGCTCCATGGTCCCTGTGTTCAGCTGCCTTAAAGCTGCACACGTGCAGGAAACCCGTGGCAGGAAGCTGACAGCATGCTAGGAGCAGCCTGTGCAAGTGCTCCAGCCCCACGTTCCAGTGTCACAGCATGGCCAGCAGCCAGCCCCCCGTAAGCCCCACAGGCCCCCCCACCTCCCCGAGCCCCTGCAGGGCTCCCAGGGTGAGAATAAAAAGGCCCCCCTCCTGGACGGAGTGGGAGCTGCATGACCTCCTCAGCCTGTGGAAGGACGAGGAGGTCCTGCATGAGATGGGGGTCAAGTGGAGCAATGCCGCAGCCTTTGCCTGCCTGGCTCAGGGCCTCCACACCAGGGGCCACCTGGAGTGTCCTGCGGAGCAGGTATGGTCCAAGGTAAAGGAGCTGCGGCAGGGCTATGCCCAGGCCAGGAACCAGGCTGGCCACTTTGGTGCAGCTCCAGCCACATGCTCCTACTACCAGGAGCTCCGGGGCATCCTGGGGCCCCAGAAAAGCTCCCCACCCCTGTTGTTCCTGGACACCTTAGCCAAAGACCTGCAGCCAGAGAAGGAGGAGGAGCAGCCTGGACTGGGGACCCAGGAGGGTGAGGGGACCACGGAGTGGTTGCATGAGGAGGAGAACCTCACAATTGTCATCCTTTCCCGCTGCTCCAGCTGGGCGAGTGGGAGCTGGACGTCCTCAGACATCAGTGGGGGACCCTCCGGTATGTACAGAGAGGGGTGCACACCTGCTTCACAGGGTGGGGGCAACGTAATGGCTAGTTGCCCTCACACAGGACCGGTGGTCCCAGGCTGCACACAGGCCAGCCCCCAAATGGGATGTGGCACGCCGTGGTGACCCACCAGCGATGCCCAGCACCCATCTTCAGTTGACAGCGCCACAAGCCACACAGGGGCAGTGGGTAGTCAGTGCTGGACAGCACCTGGGGCCCACACACCTTAGGCTGAGAAGAGCCACCTACATCAGAGACCCCTGGAGGTACTCCCAGGCCAGTAGGCCTAGCCCATGGGGGTTGAGTCAGTGCCCCTTGGGGGGGTCAGTGTCCTTTGGGGGGGCATGGGGTGGGCTCGGGCAGGTGGGCCACAGCCAGGTCCCCTCCGTCTGGGGCACATTATTGACATGCTGTCCTCCTCTCCCCACAGAGCCCTGCACCATCCTTCATCCCTGAGACACCTCCCTTGCAGCAGCCCTCGGAGGCACCTGGAGGCCACCCCAAGCAGCGCGCTGCTGGGGCCATGGCCGGAGGGCCCTCCCGCTGGGCCCAGGAGGACCCAGCCAGCCAGTGCCAGGCACCTGCGGCTCAGCCAGGCTGAGATGGAGTGGCACAGGGCAGCCTGGGAGAGGCTTCTGACCACACTGGAGGGCATTGGCCACACCCTCTGGGACGATGCGGCCACTGTTGCCCACCTCCTGGCCCCCCTGGCAGCTCCCCCACTGAGCCTGCACCCTCCGCCCCTGCTGAACCTGACTCCCCGCCCCCACCGAGCCCCCCCACACACCGAGCCTGCCCCCCCGCTGAGCCTGCCCCCCCCCGTCCCCACTGAGACTGCACTCTCCACCTTCACCAGGCCCACTCTCCAGAATTATCTGCTGGTGCTACCTGCACTCTCTCCTCCCCCCACCCAGAATGAGTGCCATGCCCCCCTCCAAGTTAGGTTCCCTCTGCTGCCCTCCAGGTCAGGTTCCCACCCCCTGTACATAGTCCAGCCCCTTGTCTCCCACCCATCCAGCCCCTGCCCCATCTGGCCCCTTGCAGCAGTGGGTTCCCCTTGCCCCAGCCCCCGCACCCACCCATGGGGGACACATGACCCGTCCCCACCTTACTTCCATAAGTACAGCCCTGATGGTGGCCTTGCCCACCCCGAACTGCTGTCCCACAGAGCGGTAGGAGTCTGGGGTGGCCAGCTTCCAGATGGCAATAGTGACCCATTTCTGCAGCATGAATGCTGGCCGCATGCAGGTGTCCTGGTGCCGGAGTGCGGGGGCGAGCCAGTGACAGATCTCCTTGAAGGTCTGCCTTGACATGTGGAAGTTCTGTAGCCACCTTTCCTCACCCCATTCCCCCAGCACCAAGCGCTCCCACAAGTTGCTGCTGCTGGGGGGGGTCCAGAGGCATTGGGGCACCCGGGGGGGGGAGCGCCCGGTGGTGCCCTGGGTGAGGGAGCCCCATGGCCCCAAGGGGATCACCCAACCACCCAATGAGATCAGGTGCAGCTGCAACGATGGTGCACAGCACTGCCAGCAGGGTGTCCATAGTGAGGCTGTCCTCCTGCAGGAGCTGTTGCTGGGCCTCCATCATGGACAAGGGTGGGCTCTGCTGGGCTGGGAAAGGCTGGGCAGCACTCGGCGTGTGCACAGGTGAGGGTGGAGGGAGGGGCCCTTGAAAGGGGGCAGCTGGCTGTGGCCCTGGAAGGGCTTGTTGGTCATGTGACCCTGTCCGCGGCATTTTCTGCCTCCTTTCGTTTGAAAGAGGGCTTGGAGCCGTGTGGATGCTCTCTTTCGAAAGACCTGCAGCAGCACTTCAAAAGAGTGGATCAAAATACTGATCCGATAATGGTGGCGGGTGCTCCCTTTTGACGACTGGTATTTCAACCCTCAAACTTCAATTTTTGTCCTTTCGAAAGGGCACTCTTGTGTAGACCCAGCTAGTGGGAGTAGAAGGTATCTGACCTTGTCTCGGGCCTGGTGTATGTGGTTTGGGTTTCCTTATTATACTCTGGATGATATCTTGGTGCTCAGGGTTAGTTTCTTGTTATCCACACACAGGACATCAGTTTGCTAAATGTAATAATTGTTTTACTGTTATGAGAATTAAGCCTGTCATCTAAACATGCTATCTTAGAATAGATCCTATGTAGCAGGACATCCATATACACTTCTAGCATGCTATTAGCGACTGAAACCTATGATACAGTCATCACAGCTTATACCAGACTCATTGCCTTCTTTACAATGTTGTTTAGCCCAAATTCATCACAAGCTATTTTAAGTTGCCAGAGCTCCTCTTCTGTGTGTCATGAGCACCGTGTCACCATCAAAAATTCTCCTCCACAGGTGTTTTATTCTGTTTTTCACTCTCATATGCGCAATGTTGAAGTTTTCCGTCTGATCTGCAGTTGTACACTCTCAATGCTGGTTGAGAAAGCATGACAAAACTGCAGAGAGATGTGTATACCAAAGAAGGCTGCTGCCAAAACACATCCCTGTTTGACACCACTGTGGATTTCAAAGCTGTCAGACTGATCACCATCAACTAGACCAGTGTTTCTCAAACAGGTGTACATGTGTCTCTAGGGTTATACAGAGCTCCTTCCAGGGGGTACATCAGCTCATGCAGGCATTTATTTACTTTTCCAACAGACTATTTAAAAAAAGCAATTAGTGTAGTCTGTATAAACTAAAAATTTATACAGAAAAAATCAGAAAGTAACCAAATTTCCTGTAATAGGTAAGAAGTGCTGTGACACTTTTGTATTTTTACATCAGATTTCTTATTTGAGAAGTTTCTGAAATGAGGTGAAACTTTGGGGTATGCAAGACAAGTCAGATTCTGAAAGGGATAGAGTAATCTGAAAGGATGAGAAGCATTGAACTAGTAGTAGTAGTAGTAGACATCCTTCACTCTGCATAGACTATGGATCACACCCTTTATAGTTTCAATTGAGGACTTCATTTACAGCATCTACTGTGACTATGAAGACCCACATAAGAGTGACAGTCCTTGCTGCATCTCTTGCAGATGTGGTGGGTGTCTGGCAAAGTCCTTAGTGTGCTTTCTGTGCACTCGCTTCTCCACTGCTAGCTGTCTGATCCTCATCTCGCCCTTCTGAAGGCCCTTGTGTAACCCCTGCCTCCATCTGCCGCAGTCGTCTGCTAGTTCTTCCCAGTTGTCCAGCTCGATGTCTACCTCTCTGAGGTCTCTCTTGCAGACATCTTTGTAGCGCAACCGGGGGCGTCCGGGTAGCCATCAGGCCATTGTGGAAGGATCAGATCAGATAGAGGAGAACTGAAAGACAACCAGCTCTCCCTAGCATTTAAAAACAGTATTTACAAGATCTATGAAGACTATGCAGAGAGGTTTTTCTTGTTCTTCATGATCTTCTTGCAGTTAAGAATGTATACCAGCCTATACAAACCCCACACCTGCCCAGGAGGCAGTTACAGAGTTGCTTTGGACTAGAGTAATCCCCTCTGTACCTGCAAATCCTGACAGCACTGGGCAAGAAGTTAAAAGGAGGGAACTCCACCCAGATGGGGGCAGCCCTGGTAAAGGAACAGGTTGTTAAGAAGTATCTGACAGTTTTTACCTCTCACAGAATAGGGACATACAAGGACTCCAGAGGTTAAGAAGGTGAAAGAGTTTGTGACCTATATTGGAAACCCAATGGACTCTGAGGTGAAGTGTGATGCTTCCAAGACCCCCTGAATTAAGAGGGACAAGTATCCTGACTGGAGCTGCCTATAGGTTCTCTCTGTTTTTTTGTGCTTTTATATAGCCTTGTTTGCTGTTTTGGGCATTGATTGTACTTGTTTCATCTGAGGTCCTGTCAGGGGAAGGGACACAGAAAGCTTCAGCTGAAGAACTGAGTGCCAGCCCAACTAGACTGACAAGCTCCGCAGTCCCTGCTGGTGGAGAACTGCAGGGCAAATAGACCTGCATAGTTGCACTCCTCATGTAGCCCCCAAAGAAGGCATTCTGCCAAGGACAGATTTGTAACAAGCCAATATGGAAAATATGAGCCTGAAAATAATATGTTTGAGAAATTTATGATGAAGAGAGTGATTCAAATGGAAGTGATTCATCTGACAAAGTGGGTCTTTGCTCGAGAAAGCTTATGCTCCAAAATATCTACTGTCTATAAGGTGCCATGGGACTTCTTGTTGTTTTCAAATGGAAATCGGAGTTGGTAACACTGGCTACCACAACAAATAACTCTAATATAAAATATTCTTGTCATCCCTACATATTTTGAAGTAGATCGAGAAAAATAAGTTACCTTTTAACCTGCACACTTCCTTACATCTTCAAGCTCATAAATCGCATGCTGCCAAAGTTCTTCAGCTCATCTTTCACCAATGTTTAGAATGGCTGCCATCCATGTGTCTAAATCTGCAAATTGCACCTGGAAAATGTTTATCGGTGGCTCCTGTTTTATTTGCATTGTGCTAAGTACTAGGTATCAAAAAATGGCTGGTAAGATTTTGTGGGCAGTGTGTGACATTTAAGAAGTTATAAGGTAGCTTTCAAATTAGCTTAGAATTTTTTTTCTTTTGAAGTCTTGCTTCCATACTGTAACAGAGAAGTAGTTGTGTTAGTTTGTATTCTCACAAAACAAAACTGCACTAAAACTTATTAGTCTTTAAAGTGCTACATGGCTGTGTTTTTTTTCCAGACTATAGTAAGATTACTGATTGTTTTTGGTGTCAGAGTTTTTTTAATTTTAGCCATGTTAGTCTGTAACTTCAAAAACAACAAGCATTCCTGTGGCACCTTACAAACTAACTAATGTATTAGGTTGTGATTTTTTGGAGGCTCATGACCCAATAAATGTGTAAGTCTGTAAGGTGTTACAGCACTGCTTGTTGCTTTTGATTGTCTTTGGTATTTCACAAAAGCAAGGAGTCTTTTCTGTCTCTCCCTTTTTAATTGTTACCATAACTTAACTAGATCTTATGCTGACAGGATTTAATTAAGCCTCCCAACAATGCCATCTGGTGGGGTTAGACAAATTATCTTCGATTGCATTTTCAACAACATTCATGAAGTATTTTATTTGCCAGAGTCTTCAGAGGAAGGCAAACAAAGTCCCTACACTGAGCTTCTCCAGTTCTGCAAAGCCAATTACTAGATTGTAATTTACTAATATTTGTGTCTTTAATAATTCCAACAGATAATTACATCCATAGTGAAAAGTAACAGAGAGGAAGCCGTGCTAGTATATACACTATCAAAACAAAAAGCAGTCAAGTAGCACTTTAAAGACTAGCAAAATAGTTTATTAGGTGAGCTTTCGTGGGACAGACCCACTTCTTCAGACCATAGCCACACCAGAACAGACTCAATATTTAAGGCACAAAGAACCAAAAACAGTAAGCAAGGAGGACAAATCAGAAAAAGATAATCAAGGTGAGCAAATCAGAGAGTGGAGGGGTGTTATGTGTGTTACTGAAAAGGAATTATCGCACCGTTTTGGAAAAAGAAGCAGCCGAGCTGCCTTTTATATTCAAATTCGGCACATTAACACATGGTTTAAATCGTGATGGGAACTTTCTGAGTCACTATAGGGGCTTGTCTGCACACTTGGCTCAATCTAATTCTTGACCTTCCCCCCCCAACCCTCCACTCTCTGATTTTTTCACCTTGATTATCTTTTTCTGATTTGTCCTCCTTGCTTACTGTTTTTGGTTCTCTGTGCCTTAAATATTGAGTCTGTTCTGGTCTGGCTATGGTCTGAAGAAGTGGGTCTGTCCCACGAAAGCTCACCTAATAAACTATTTTGCTAGTCTTTAAAGTGCTACTTGACTGCTTTTTGTTTTTACATCCATAGTGGGTGTCTGCTATCACATCTTCCTCTCTCAGTTTCCTGGTCAGAACCTCCTCCAGTCTCTCTATTTGTCATGGCCATTTGTTACATCCTCCTGGTTCCCACTGCTGCTGTACCTGTGGGCTCATCTGTAGGCTCTCTATTAGCACAGCTATACTACGAACTCAATGATTCCCCTATCTATGTTCCTACATGGGGGGCTAGTTCTCATGGAGCTAGTGTGAATATAAAGAGCAGTGCAGCTGTGGTAGCACAAGCACTGGCAAAGGAGGCCCATCTGAGTCATGCTGAATACATGTCCACTCATTTGATGAAGGTGTGACTCAGCATGACTTTACCATGCTACTACCAATGATACTTTTGTCTATGTTACAGTTTGTATTCAAGCTAGCTCAGTGACAGCAAGGATACCACACATTTACCTGTGTCAGAGAGGTAGATATGTTAGTCTGTATCTTTGAGAACAAGAAGTTGTTGTTCTCTCCACTCATGCATCTGACAAAGTGGGTCTTTGCCCATGAAAGCTTATGCTTTCCTTTACCTGGTGTCACTGTGCTTCAGGGCATCACAGCTGAAAATGCGAGAGTTAAGACAAACTGCTGAAAAAAATAGAGTAGACTCACCCCAAATTGGTGGTTATTCTACCATTAGGTATATCAAGCCACTAAGAAAAGTAAATTTCTGTCTCAACATACACAATAACAAGAGGTCAAAAAAGTCAGTCTCCATAGGTATTCCAGAGCTTATTTTACCACCCAGAGACAAGACTTTATGATGAGTGGTTAATGAAAAGCAATTTCATCCAACAAAGGATTCTTCTGATGTCAAGAGATCAGCCGCATAGTCCATTCATTATATAATTGAGATCTTAGCCAATAATTACACTGTTGCTAATCCATTAGGAACTACAATCTAAAGGGTTATTAATAAGGAAAAGATTTTAGGTGATGAAATAAATCTCATGCATTAAATTATTGCAAAGTTCTGGGATCAAGATTGTAGCAGTGTTAGAATAAACTCCCAGACTGCAAAGTCCCTAGTAACTTCTAAAAGATTGTAAGGTCCTCAGTCAATGGCCAGGGATGCTATCTTTAGCTGTAAATCTTCAGGTCAGAGATTTGGACCAGGAAAGATGCAACATATAGATGTTTTAGGGGTCTTTGATATCCTCTGTAATATACTTGCTATTTTTTTAAAAGACACTACATTGTAACATATTATGTTATTATTGAAACTAACATTTAAAATTTGCAAACTAGCAAATAGTGATCATGTAATAAATGAAAAATAGCTAAATCAGACTGTTAGCAAAGTACTTCTCCATTGTGGTTTTGCAGTTCGGAACCCAAACAGATGCCGCAGTAGAACTAATTTCTGATGTCAAACTGATTTTTACACTGTACTTTTCTAAGATTCCTGTTGTAAAATGAATTGGAACCAAGAAAGCTTGATGAGGGATGTCTGACTGTGGATATAAGTTAAATTCATGCCACTAGAGGGCAGAAAGTGATATACTTGTAAAAACACTACTGACTAATTCTTAACATGTTGTTTGTTCGTTTGTTTGTTACAAGTTAATGATCCTGAACTGATGATGATAAGTAACAAGATCCTGAGTTACATGAAGTCCACAGGACTAAAGCAAAAATTCAGATTTAATTTGAGATAGGTTTCTGTTAATGCTGAATAAATCATGGTTTATATACTGGAGTTAATGTCTGGGTGTGTCTACTCAAGCAAGTACATTTGAAATCCAGATCAGAAGAGCGAGTTCTTTTGAAAGAACCTGTGGAGCTTCTACACACACGTCACTCTTTCGAAATTAACTTTGAAAGAACCCCTCCATTCTTTCGAAGTCGGTCCTCCCTTCCCGGGATGGGAAGAGCAACCTCCTTCAAAAGATTATTTCGAAAGAGCACATGTGTAGATGCTCCACAACCCACTCTTTCGAAAGAGCGGGTCCTCCATGGCTGCGATCAGCTGGCAGACAGCGGCACCTCTCCCAGCACAAGCAGAGCTCTATGGCTCCAGCGCTGGGCCGCGTTCCAGGACATAGGCTCCCAGAAGCTCTCAGGCAGGAAGCTGAGAGCGTGCAGGCAGCAGGGAGCACACGCTGCTGCACATCCGCTCCCTGCCACGATGCTCCAGCCAGCCCTGAGCCCCCCTTGGCACCATGGCCAGCACCCCTGACCCCTGCCCACCCCAGGGACCCCCCAAAGAAACCAGGGAGCCCTCCCAGGAGGGGAGCCAGCCCCCCAAGTGCCAGGCCCCCTCCTGGACAGATGCCAACGTGTGGGACCTCCTTGTCCCCTGGGCAGATGAAGACATCCTGCACCAGACGGTGGGGGGCACAAGGTTAAGTGCTCGGGAATCATGGCCCATCCCCGCTCTCCCCTTTTGTCTCCACAGCTCCTGTAGCCA
This sequence comes from Carettochelys insculpta, assembly GCF_033958435.1. Classification (NCBI taxonomy): domain Eukaryota; kingdom Metazoa; phylum Chordata; order Testudines; family Carettochelyidae; genus Carettochelys; species Carettochelys insculpta. The sequence goes on along the minus strand of NC_134137.1, from coordinate 96,453,945 downwards.
GCGGCCAGACCAGCCCCACCACTGAGGGCGAGGGGGAGCTACCCAGACCACATGTTGTCCCTGCATGGGCCCACCGCCAAGCCGTCTGCCAGAGCCACCTGGGTGCGGAGGAGGAGACAGGGGAGGCTGCCTACACTGCAACACTGTGTGACCTTTCCAGCGTGCTGCAGGAGTGGCTGCAGAGGGAGCGATGGGCCTGGGACTGGGTGGAGGCCAACCTTGACACCCTGACCGAGGCCGTGGCCATCTGCCTGGCCCCAACCGCCACCCATTGCCACCCATTCCCGCAGCTGCCCCTCCTGCCCCCACCTCACTGTCCCCCGTGCACCCATCACCCCCCCATCTCCCTCACTCCCACCTCCCCTGTCCCCCGCTCTGCCTCCCACCTTCCAAACTCCCCCACTCCCCGGTCTGCCTTCTGACCCCACCACCTGCAGTGAACCACCCCCAAATGCCCAACTTTGCTGCCCTGATCCCAACCCACCTGCCCCTGGCTGACCTTGCCCAGCTGACCCACATGCTGCTGGTGAAGGCCAGCCAGGGGGAGGCTGTGGCCCTCATCCCCCATGCCGACCCCACACAACCCACAGAGACCTCACCCCAGGTGCACCCCTGCCCGTGGCACTGGCACCGGCCTGACCCCGATGGGGCCCCCAGACACAGGACAGATGGGCAGGGTGTGGGCGATAGGGAATGCGCCTGTCGAACTCTGAGGGGGACTAAGCTGCCCCCTTCCTGGGCTCCCACCCACCTGGGGCCTCTCCACCTCTGTAAATAGTCACCCCTTGCCCTCACCAGCCATTCCACTCCCATGTAAATTGTTGTCAAGGACTTGCATTATTTACATAAAACACTTATTTCTGTGTTCCACCCTGTGTCTCCTGTGCATGTGTGATGGGGAGGGGGCAGTGTGCAGTGTTGTGGTGTGTGTGTGTGTGCATGTGTGTGCACTTGTGCAGGATGGTGGTGCATGCGTGCAGGGTAGGGGGGCTTACCTAGCGCCCTGCTCAAAGGCCTGGAACAGGGCCTCATGGATCTGCACCCCGTCCTGCTGGGCCAGGAAGCATGGGGTGGCAGGGGGCTGCTTATACCTGTGCCCCAGCTAGACAGCCCACCCTTGCATATAGGGCTCATTCTTGGCCTCCACGAGGTTATGCAGGGTGCAGCAGGCCCCAAACACTGCCGGGACATTGGCCAGGCCCACCTCCAGCCTCATGTGGAGACACCTGAAGCACCCCTAGAGGCGGCTGAATGCCCACTCCATAGTATTGCAGGCATGGTTCAGCCGCTCATGAAAACAGTCCTGGCTCGGCTGGGTGTGCCCCGTGTATGGCCTCATGTGAGCCAGGGCTGCAGCGGGTAGGCTGCATCCACCATGATACACGGTGGCATTGTCATGTCCCCGACCAGAAGGGCTATCACTCCATGGCCCTGCAGGTGCTCATCGATTCCAACAGCCGGTTTCAGGACAACTGCATGGGCTAGTCCAGCTGTGCCCATGATGCCAGGGTGTTCAGGAACTCAGAACTGGGATGCAGCAGGGCATGCAGCGTGGGTGTGACTCAGCCATAGCTTACCTGTATGACCCTGACGGTGGCTTTGCCCACCCCAGACTGGTGGCCAATGGATCAGTAACTGCTTGGGGTGTCCAGCTTCCATAGGGCGATTGCCACCGTTTTCTGTAGGGGGAAAGCCTGCCTCAGGTGTGTGTCCCGGACTGTGGGGAGCCAGTCCTCTTGTCATCCTGAAGTTCTGAAGCCACCGGTCATTGCCCCAGTCCTCCAGCACCAACTGGTCTCACCAGTCACTGATTGTGGGGAAGCTCCACAAGTGGCAGGTGACCTGGGGGACCAGCTGAGGACATTGTGCCCTGAAGATGGCCTCCAGCAAGGCAGCTAGCAGAGTGGCCACCCGGAGCCACTGGAGCACAGTGGCCAGGACCACGGCCAGTGTTCTGGCCATGGCCTTGATGATGGGGTGCTGCTGCTCAGGGTCCATGAGGGCCCAGGATTCCTGCTCCTTGCTCTGTCTGTCTCTCTCTCTCAGCCTCTCTCTCTCTTCTCTGCTCATTGGGGGAGCCCTTAAGGGGGTGGCAGGCGGCAGCCCTGGAAGGGCTTGTCTGCCATGTGATGCTGCCTGTGGTGCTTCCTGCCCCTGCTCTTTCGAAGAGCACCCTGGTATGTGTGGACACTCTCTTTTGAAATAGCGCTGGGGGGGCCTTTCGAAGTAACAGATTGGAACTTTGGTCCCCGCTGACGTGTGTGGATCCGTTTCTAAAGACCATCTTTCAGTGTTCTCTTTCCAAAGACTTTCTTTCGAAACAGAGCTGTAGTGTAGACACACCCTAGCTGCGTCTACACGTGCACGCTACTTCGAAGTAGCGGCACCAACTTCGAAATAGCACCCGTCACGTCTACACGCGTCGGGCGCTATTTCGAAGTTAACTTCGACGTTAGGCGGCAAGACGTCGAAGTCGCTAACCTCATGAGGAGATAGGAATAGCTCCCTACTTCGACGTTCAACGTCGAAGTAGGAACCGTGTAGACGATCCGCGTCCCGCAACGTCGAAATTGCCGGGTCCTCCATGGCGGACATCAGCTGGGGGGGTGAGAGACGCTCTCTCCAGCACCTCAGCTCACTGGTGGCCGCGTGGAGCGGCCCCTTAAAGGGCCCCTCCCCCGCCCTGACTGCAGGAGGCTGAGGGAACGTGCAGGCTCCTGCCTGCACACGCGGCGAGCCTGCACAGCCCTCAGCCCCTGACACCGGCCATGGCTGCCCAGCAGCCCCCCCAGCGCCCCCAGGGGACTCCCCCCAAGGGCAGCCAGGGCAGCCAGCCCAGCCAGAGGGCCACGCAGTCTGGGAAGCGGCAGCGGGGCCCCTCTTGGACGGAGGCCGAGATGCGGAACCTGCTGGGGCTCTGGAGCGAGGAGGAGGTGCTCCAGGTAATGGGGAGCAAGAGGCGGAACGCGAATGCGTTCGCTCGGCTGGCCGAGGGCCTGGCTGCCCGGGGTCACCCTGCCCGCACTCCTGACCATGTGCGCAGTAAGGTCAAGGAGCTGCGGCAGGGTAATGCCCGGGCCCGGGATGTGGCCAGCCGATCTGGGGACGCCCCCGTCACTTGCCCCTTTTACAGGGAGCTCAGGGACATCCTGGGCTCCCGGCACACCTCCTCCCCTCCGGCCACCCTTGACACCTCGGCTAACGAGGCCCAGCAGGCCCTGCAGCCGGACTCCACCCTGGAGGCAAGCCCCGCACCCCGGGGGCCCCCCCCGGAGGCCATCCCCGGGACATCGCGGCAGGAGGAGGAGGAGGAGGAGGAGGGGGGCTCCTCCTCCACAGAATCCAGCCTGCAGATCCTCCTCCTGCCATCCCGGACCAGCAGCAGGGCCTCCGACCCCCGGGGATCTCCGGACCGTGGGAGCGGACCCACAGGTAGGTACCCCTCTCTGGTGGACACCCCGGGGCTTGAGGGGCGGGGCTAAGAGATATGTGTCCAGGGCCCCCCACACGCTCACATGGCCATGGCCCCAAGGACACCAGGGCCATGGCCCTCACAGCACTGCAGCCATCAGCCCCTGCCCCCCGTACCCTGCATGACAGTGCCATGCCCCATCCCCGGGCCAGGGGGAAGCGGAACCTCGAGCGGCCCCCGGGTGGAGGGGGTGGGACACCCCACAGCAGCAGCATGTGATGGAGTTGGGGGAGTGCCAAAGGGAGACTCAGCCTACATATGAGCTACCAGAGCCGAGGAGCTCCCAGGGCCAAAGGACGATCCTGGCGCTACACCTGGCAGGTGACACATCTGCCCTGAGCAAACAGGAGGGAGGAGCCGAGCTGGCTTGGAATTGGGGGGCAAGGAAGGGGGCCACAGGTAGAGGCTAGGGGAAGGGAGAGCTGGTAGGCAGCCAGCCAGAGGAGGGGGAAAGCTGCATCCCAGAGGGGCCCCCCTTGGGGTCTTCTCCCCACGACGGGTTGGAAGGACTATCTCTTCCGACAGCTGGGGCTGTCACTCCTGCCAGAAACTGGCCATCTGTGGCCTAAGAAAGCTCTCCTGCTCTCAGACCCTGCGGGGTGAAGTGAGAGTCACTCCCACCAGGGGACGGGGTGCAGGGCAGGGGGACCCCTGAACCCCATCCATCACAGCAGCATCTCCCGGGGACGGGGATGGGGAACCTGCAGCACAGGGCGGGGGGGACAGAGGCCACGGCTCGGGGCCCACACTAACGCCTGTCTCCATTCTTCTTTCCCCCCTCCTCTCCTGTGTCCTGCACCTGCACCTGCACCATCCGAAGGACTGGAAGAGAGCGCCGGCGAGGCCTCGGTTGTCCCGGAGAGCCCTCCGGGACCCTCGCTCCAGGGCAGCCCCTCGGCTGAGGAACGACCGGCCCCGCGGAGGGCCAGACGGCGGACCCCGTGCCTGCTACCGGCGGCGGCCACGGACCCCCAGCTGCTGGCCATCCTCCGCCGGCAGCTGGAGGTGTCGGAGCAGCACCTCCGGCTGCAGGAGCAGGCGCTGGCCTGGCGCAGGGAGGCATGGGGGGCCTATATGGAGAGCATCAACCGGCTGGTTGACTCCCTGGCCCCCCGTGCCGCGCCGGCCGAGCCACCGCCCGCCATGCCCGCTCCTGCAGCCCCACCACCAGCTGCTCCAGCCGTCGCCCCACCACCCACCCGTGAGGGCCAGAGCGCCGAGGGACCCCTGGAGCCACCTGAGACTCGTCGGCACCGACACCTTCCGGTCCAGCCCGCTCCCACCCAGCCGCGGACCAGACTGCAGGCCCGGCGGAGCTCCCGGCGAGGCACGCCCACTGCTGGGCTGTTGGGGCGAGGGGCCCGGGACGTGGCCCCCCCCCCTTGTTGGACATAGTTTTTTGTGGACTGTTTCTGTTGGTGTTGCCCCTGTTTGCCCCATCCCCCCGCTGTAAATAGTTCTTCCCGTTCTCCTCCCTGCTTTTCTTTTTTGTTGATGGCGCACAGTTCTTTGCTTTGTTGTTGTATATTGTTTTATTTGTGCACATCTTGCTTTTGTGGAACGTTTGTCCCTCCTTTTTGGTTTCTGTTTCACATATATATTTATTTTTAAAAAAAAAAAAAAAATTTCGTTAAGACAAAAAAAAAAAATTAACTTTCACCCACAAGTTCGTGCTGTCATTTCTCCTGGACAAGTGGGGGGGCGGGGCGGTGGGGTGCTCCATGGTGTGGGCGTTTGGGCAGGAGTGTGGGGGAGGAAGGGGCGGGCAGTAGGGGGCCTGGGCAGAGTTCACCCCGCAGCCTGTTGCTCGAAGTGGGCCCGCAGGGCCTCCCGGACCCGGGTCCCCTCTGGGTCCACCTGCCGACTGGGGGCAGCAGGTGGCTGCACGTGTGCCCTGCCGGCCTCGGCGGCCCAGCCCTGAAGAAAGCTCTCCCCCTTGCTCTCCACGAGGTTGTGCAGGGCGCAGCAGGCACCCACTATCTGGGGGATGTTGTTGGGGCTGGCATCCAGGCGGGTCAGGAGACATCGCCAGCGTCCCTTGAGGCGGCCAAATGAGCGCTCCACCACCTGGCGCGCACGGTTCAGGCGCTCGTTGAAGCGCTCCTGGCTGGCGGAGCGGTGGCCCATGTAGAGGCGCATGAGCCACGGCCGGAGGGGGTAGGCCTCATCCGCGATGATGCAGAAGGGCATGGTGGTGTCCCCCAGAGGGATCTCCCGCTGGGAGATGTAGGTCCCCACCTCCAGCCGGCGGCACAGGCCCGAGTTCCGAAAAACCCGGGCGTCGTGGGTGCTGCCAGGCCAGCCCACGTAAACGTCCTGGAACCGTCCCCGGCTGTCCACCAAGGCCTGCAGGACGACTGAATGGTAGCCCTTCCGATTGAGGTATCGGCCTCCACTGTGGTGCGGGACGCGGATGGGAATGTGAGTCCCATCCAGAGCCCCAAAGCAGTTGGGGAAGCCCAGGGTGGCAAAGGCGGCAACAGTGGCATGTGGGTCCCCCAGCCTCACGAGCCTGTGCAGGAGCATGGCGTTGATGGCACGCACGACCTGCAGAGATAGCACATGGGACAGCCCCAATGAGGGGTGAGCAGGGTGTGCGTGGCCCTGCCCTGCCCTGCCCTGCCCTGGCCCCCCTGGCCTGCCCTGCCCTGCCCTGGCCTCCCCCTGTGGGTTCTCTTACCTCCATGAAGACAGCCCCGACGGTGGCCTTTCTGACACCAAACTGCTGGCCCACGGATCGGTAGCTGTCTGGAGTGGCCAGCTTCCAGACAGCGATGCCGACCCGTTTCTCCACAGGGAGGGCACGCCTCATGGCAGTGTCCCGGTGCCTGAGTGCGGGGGTGAGCCACTGGCACAGCTCCAGGAATGTCTGCCGGGTCATCCTGAAGTTCCTGAGCCAGTGGTCGTCGTCCCACTCCCCAAGCACCAGCCGCTCCCACCAGTCGGTGCTGTTGGGGTAGCTCCACAGCCGCCGGCGTGTGAGGCGCGGGGTGGAGCAGGGTGCTGCAGGGGTAGGGGTTGAGCCCTGCTGCCCTGGGGGCATCTCCTCCCCTGGGGCAAGATGGTGCTCAGCTGCCCCCAACATGGCATGAGCCAGGGCAAGCCCTGCTCCTGCCGGGAGGGCTTGGTGGACCTCTAGCTGCTGCTGCTGCTGCTGCTGCTGCTGCTGCTGGGGGTCCATGACTGCGGCGCTCGGGGTCTGTTTGCCTATATGGCTCCTCAGACCGCGTGCTGTGCAGGCTGAGTGTATGTGGGAGGGGCCCTTTAAGGGAGTGGCTAGCTGTTGCCCCGGAAGCGCTAGTCCGCCCGTTGACCCTGTGTGCAGCTGTGCCTGGCATCCCTATTTCGATGTGTGCTACTTTGACGTGTAGACGTTCCCTCGCTGCGCCTATTTCGATGTTGGGCTGAGCAACGTCGAAATTGAACATCGACGTTGCCGGCCCTGGAGGACGTGTAGACGTTATTCATCGAAATAGACTATTTCGATGTTGGGTGCACGTGTAGACGTAGCCCCTCAGTGTCTGTACTTTATATTCACTGCAGAATTACTGGTGTCACATCAAAAGTTGAAGAGAAGAAGAAATGTCAGCACCCTAGAGTTATTCTATAAACTTAGAAGTGAAGTGATTTTAAAAAAAGAAACAGAAGAAAAATTAGAGGAAATTATTAGCTATAATGAAAGAAATGGTCTGGAAGTATTTTCTTGTGTGCAGCAAATCTAAGAATTTATGTTTTCATAACTTCATACATTTAGCCTACATCTACACTAGAAGCATCTGTCAAAAGTAACATTTGTTGACAGAGTTATGTCGACTCTGTAGACAGAGTGCATCTACACACAAAAGCAATCAACAGAGCAATCTGTTGTGTTGAGAGAGAGAAGTCAGATTGCTCTGACCTCTGTTGACAGAATGGCTGACCAGAAGCTGTGCAAACAGGGCTGCTTGGTGAACTGGAAGCTCTCTCTGTTGACAGAAGTGTCTACACTGCACTTCTGTCTACAGAACCCTGTCGACAGAGTGTTATTTCTCAAATTTCCAGAGGATAACACTGTCGAGAGAAAGACTCCTTTTGTCGACACAACTCTCTAGTGTAGACACAGATTTAATGAACATAATTCAATGGATTCAACAGGAATCCTCAACATTAAAATAATTGCAGAATCTAGTAACAGAAATTATCGATATTGATACCTTGTATTTATATGTACTTATAAATGTTATTTTTATCTAGATATATTAAAGTGCTCTAAAAGATGTGTAAATATTATTCTAACAACTTTTAAGCTGTACATTGAGGCTACATCTATACAAAAAGGCTCTGTTAACTGAAGTCACTATTGGAAGGGATTTCCCAGCAGAACATCTGTTGACAGATTGCACCTACACATAAAAGCAGATCACAAGAATAACCCACTCTGTCAACAGATAACAGCCAGATTGCCCAGCCATCTCTCACCACAACAGCTTTAAGCTCTGCAAACAGGGCTGCCCGGTGAACCAGAAGCCCTGTCTGTCAGCAAAAGGGCTCTGGAGTGTCTACACAGCTGTTTAGTCAACAGAACACTCTCAAGAGAGGCATTACACCTGAAAGAGAGAGGTATAATACCATCAGTGGATGTGTCAGGTTTTGTTGACAAATCGTTGGCAAAGCACATTTTCAGTGTAGATGCTCCACTCTTTTTCCTGACAAAAGCCTAGTTTTATGGAGAAAAGTGTTTCATGTGGCCATAGTCATAGTTAAAGCCCATTGACTTCAATGGGCAGGGCAGGTAGTCAGGGAAACAGACCACATAAATATTTCTTTGAAAGACATTGTTTTGGTGACCAACTTTCTGGCTGACCAGAGAAAAGAAGGAGGCATAATATTGAGGAGTATGTAAGATCCCTTAATGTGAATTACCATGAGTAACAAAAATTCATTCTTGACAAAAGCAAGTTAGTGGGAGGGAAGGGCAGAATTGTGAAAGTGACCAAGGACCTTCATGGTCTACAGAGAGTAAGTTTAAGATGTGGAAACTGAACACAGTATGTTTCAATAACTTTTCTAATGCCACCTTAGCTGTGTCTACACGTGCACGCTACTTCGAAGTAGCAGCACTAACTTCGAAATAGCACCCGTCGCGGCTACACGCGTCGGGCGCTATTTCGAAGTTAACTTCGACGTTAGGCGGCAAGACATCGAAGTCGCTAACCTCATGAGGAGATAGGAATAGCGCCCTACTTCGACGTTCAACGTCGAAGTAGGTACAGTGTAGACGATCCGCGTCCCGCAACGTCGAAATTGCCGGGTCCTCCATGGCGGCCATCAGCTGGGGGGTTGAGAGACGCTCTCTCCAGCCCCTCAGCTCACTGGTGGCCGCGTGGAGCGGCCCCTTAAAGGTCCCCTCCCCCTCCCTGACTCTGCAGGAAGCTGAGGCAACGTGCAGGCTGGAGCCTGCACACGCGGCGAGGCTGAACAGCCCTCAGCCCCCCACACAGCTGCAATGGTGAGCCAGCAGCCCCCCCAGCGCCCCCAGGGGACCCCCCCCAAGGGGAGCCAGGGCAGCCAGCCGAGCCAGAGGACCAGCCAGTCTGGGAAGCGGCAGTGGGGCCCCTCCTGGACGGAGGCCGAGCTGCGGGACCTGCTGGGGCTCTGGAGCGAGGAGGAGGTGCTCCAGGTAATGGGGAGCAAGAGGCGGAACGCGGATGCGTTCGCTCGGCTGGCCGAGGGCCTGGCTGCCCGGGGTCACCCTGCCCGCACTCCGGATCATGTGAGGAGTAAGGTGAAGAAGCTGCGGCAGGGTTATGCCTGGGCCCGGGATGCGGCCAGCCGATCTGGGGCCGCCCCCGTCACTTGCCCCTTTTACAGGGAGCTCAGGGACATCCTGGGCTCCCGGCACACCTCCTCCCCTCCGGCCACCCTTGACACCTCGGCTGACGAGGCCCAGCAGGCCCTGCAGCCGGAGTCCGCCCCGGAGGCAAGCCCTGCACCCCGGGGGCCCCCCCCAGAGGCCATCCCCGGGACATCGCGGCAGGAGGAGGAGGAGGAGGAGGAGGGGGGCTCCTCCTCCACAGAATCCAGCCTGCAGATCCTCCTCCTGCCATCCCGGAGCAGCAGCAGGGCCTCCAACCCCCGGGGATCTCAGGACCGTGGGAGCGGACCCACAGGTAGGTACCCCTCTCTGGTGGACACCCCTGGGCTTGAGGGGCGGGGCTAAGAGATATGTGTCCAGGGCCCCCCACATGCTCACATGGCCATGGCCCCAAGGACACCAGGGCCATGGCCCTCACAGCACTGCAGCCATCAGCCCCTGCCCCCCCACCCTGCATGACAGTGCCATGCCCCATCCCCGGGCCAGGGGGGAGCGGAACCTCGAGGGGCCCCCGGGCGGAGGGGGTGGGACACCCCGCAGCAGCAGCATGTGATGGAGTGGGGGGAGTGCCAAAGGGAGACTCAGGCCACATATGAGCCACAAGAGCTGAAGAGCTGCCAGGGGCAAAGGAGGATCCTGGCACTACAGCTGGCCGGTGACACCTCCGCCGTGAACAAACAGGAGGGAGGAGCCGAGCTGGCTTGGATTTGGGGGGCGAGGGCGGGGGCCACAGGTAGAGGCTAGGGGAAGGGAGAGCTGGTAGGCAGCCAGCCAGAGGAGGGGGAAAGCTGCATCCCAGAGGGGCCCCCCTTGGGGTCTTCTCCCCACGACGGGTTGGAAGGACTATCTCTTCCGACAGCTGGGGCTGTCACTCCTGCCAGAAACTGGCCATCTGTGGCCTAAGAAAGCTCTCCTGCTCTCAGACCCTGCGGGGTGAAGTGAGAGTCACTCCCACCAGGGGACGGGGTGCAGGGCAGGGGGACCCCTGAACCCCATCCATCACAGCAGCATCTCCCGGGGACGGGGATGGGGAACCTGCAGCACAGGGCGGGGGGGACAGAGGCCACGGCTCGGGGCCCACACTAACGCCTGTCTCCATTCTTCTTTCCCCCCTCCTCTCCTGTGTCCTGCACCTGCACCTGCACCATCCGAAAGACTGGAAGAGAGCGCCGGCGAGGCCTCGGTTGTCCCGGAGAGCCCTCCGGGACCCTCGCTCCAGGGCAGCCCCTCGGCTGAGGAACGACCGGCCCCGCGGAGGGCCAGACGGCGGACCCCGCGCCTGCTACCGGCGGCGGCCACGGACCCCCAGCTGCTGGCCATCCTCCGCCGGCAGCTGGAGGTGTCGGAGCAGCACCTCCGGCTGCAGGAGCAGGCGCTGGCCTGGCGCAGGGAGGCATGGGGGGCCTATATGGAGACATTTAACCGGCTGGTTGAGTACCTGGCCCCCATGCCGTGCCGGCCGAGCCATCGCCCGCCGTGCCCACTCCTGCAGCCCCACCACCAGCTGCTCCAGCCGTCGCCGGGCCGTCCGCCGTCGCCCCACCACCCACCCGTGAGGGCCAGAGCGCCGAGGGACCCCTGGAGCCACCTGAGACTCGCCGGCACCGACACCTTCTGGTCCAGCCCGCTCCCACCCAGCCGCGGACCAGACAGCAGGCACGGCGGGGCTCCCGGCCGGGCACGCCCAGTGCTGGGCTCTAGGGGCGAGGAGCCCGGGACGTGGCCCCCCCCTTGTTGTATATAGTTGGACTGGTTTTTTTTGGTGCCCCCATTTGCCCCGTCCCCCCCATGTAAATAGTTCTCCCCGTTCTCCTCCCTGGTTTTCTTTTTTGTTGATGGCGCACACTTGTTTGCTTTGTTGTTGTATTGTTTTATTTGTGCACATCTTGCTTTTGTTGAACGTTTGTCCCTACCTTTTGGTTTGTGTTTCACATATTTATTTATTTACATACAAAAAACAAAAGGTTCTGAAAGACCAAAAAAAAGTTTACATTCAGCCACAAGTTCGTGCTGTCATTTGTCCAGGACAAGTGGGGGGGGGGCGGTGGGGTGCTCCATGTTGTGGGCGTTGCGGCAGGAGTGTGGGGGAGGAAGGGGCGGGCAGTAGGGGGCCTGGGCAGGGTTCACCCCACGGCCTGTTGGTCGAAGTGGGCCCGCAGGGCCTCCCGGACCCGGGTCCCCTCTGGGTCCACCTGCCGACTGGGGGCAGCAGGTGACTGGACGTGTGCCCTGCTGGCCTCCGCGGCCCAGCCCTGCAGAAAGGTCTCCCCCTTGCTCTCCACGAGGTTGTGCAGGGCGCAGCAGGCACCGACTATCTGGGGGATGTTGTTGGGGCCCGCATCCAGGCGGGTCAGGAGACATCGCCAGCGTCCCTTGAGGCGGCCAAATGAGCGCTCCACCACCTGGCGCGCACGGTTCAGGCGCTCGTTGAAGCGCTCCTGGCTAGCGGAGAGATGGCCTGTGTAGGGGTGCATGAGCCACGGCAGGAGGGGGTATGCCGCATCTGCGATGATGCAGAAGGGCATGGTGGTGTCCCCCAGAGGGATCTGCCGCTGGGGGATGTAGGTCCCCACCTCCAGCCGGCGGCACAGGCCCGAGTTCCGAAAAACCCGGGCGTCATGGGTGCTGCCAGGCCAGCCCACGTAAATGTCCTGGAAACGTCCCCGGCTGTCCACCAAGGCCTGCAGGACGACTGAATGGTAGCCCTTCCTATTGAGGTATCGTCCTCCACTCTGATGCGGGGCGCGGATGGGGATGTGAGTCCCATCCAGAGCCCCGAAGCAGTTGGGGAAGCCCAGGATGGCAAAGGCGGTGACAGTGGCATGTGGGTCCCCCAGCCTCACGAGCCTGTGCAGGAGCATGGTGTTGATGGCACGCACGACCTGCAGAGAAAGCACATGGGACAGCCCCAATGAGGGGTGAGCAGGGTGTACGTGGCCCTGCCCTGCCCTGCCCTGGCCTTCCCTGCCCTGCCCTGGCCCCCCTGCTCTTCCCTGGCCCCCCTGCCCTGGCCTGGCCTCCCCCTGTGGGGTCTCTTACCTCCATGAAGACAGCCCCGACGGTGGCCTTTCCGACACCAAACTGCTGCCCCACGGATCGGTAGCTGTCCGGAGTGGCCAGCTTCCAGACAGCGATGCCGACCCATTTCTCCACAGGGAGGGCACGCCGCATGGCAGTGTCCCGGTGCCTGAGTGCGGGGGTGAGCCACTGGCACAGCTCCAGGAATGTCTGCCGAGTCATCCTGAAGTTCCTGAGCCAGTGATCATCGTCCCACTCCCCAAGCACCAGCCGCTCCCACCAGTCGGTGCTGGTGGGGTAGCTCCACAGCCGCCGGCGTGTGAGGCGGGGGGTGGAGCGGGGTGCTGCAGGGGTAGGGGTTGAGCCCTGCTGCCCTGGGGGCATCTCCTCCCCTGGGGCAAGAAGGTACTCTGCTGCCTCCCACATGGCATGGGCCAGGGCAAGCCCTGCTCCTGCCGGGAGGGCTGGGTGGACCTCTAGCTGCTGCTGCTGCTGCTGCTGCTGCTGCTGCTGCTGCTGGGGGTCCATGACTGCGGCGCCCGGGGTCTGTGTGCCTAAGGCTCCTCAGACCGTGTGCTGTGCAGGCTGAGTGTATGTGGGAGGGGCCCTTTAAGGGAGCGGCTAACTGTTGCCCCGGAAGCGCTAGTCCGCCCGTTGACCCTATGTGCAGCTGTGCCTGGCATCCCTATTTCGATGTGTGCTACTTTGACGTGTAGACGTTCCTTCGCTGCGCCTATTTCGATGTTGGGCTGAGGAACGTCGAAGCTGAACATCGACGTTGCCAGCCCTGGAGGACGTGTAGACGTTATTCATCGAAGTAGCCTATTTCGATGTCGCAACATCGAAATAAGCTATTTTGATGTAGGCTTCACGTGTAGACGTAGCCCTTATGAGCAACGTCAATGCTGAAGTTCAGGTTTTCTTGATCAGGTGCCCATCTGGTAAAGACAAAGAGTATATTTTTGTTCCTTTTTGTAACTGAACAATATAAGCTTTAAAATGGGTGCAGGACAATAACTTCTTTAGGACAGTAAACTTCAGTGTACAATATTTTTGTATATATCTTTGCAGTGACAGTCTGTATCCATTTATACATAGCTCCCTACTGATTGTCAATAGCCATTAGATTTTGGATAAACCCAAACATTTTTGTGCAAGTTCCTTTAACTTTAATGTCAAAAAAATCAGCAACCTTTAAATCTTGCAGATAAAGTTGAGATATCATATTTTATATGATATACTCAATTATTGTGCCAGAGGTATGTTTATGCACATATACCTATATGAATCATTATATACTTATAATCATTTATACCTATATGAATCATTTCTCTGAGCCCCATAGCAAAATCTTCACTGACACATTAAAAACATCACAGAACCTTTTTTGTCTCCTGCTGCCCCTCATCAACACCTAATATCCATAGCCTGGAATTGAGCTCTGCATGAGTGCAACCATGCACTGGCACAGCACACCTTTAATTTTCATGGAGGTTCATTTTTAAGGCCATGTCTACACTAGCCCCAAACTTCGAAATGGCCATGTAAATGGCCATTTCAAAGTTTACTAATGAAGCGCTGAAATATATATTCAGCGCCTCGTTAGCATATGGGTGGCTGCGGCACTTCGAAATTGATGCGCCTCGCTGCCGCGTGGCTCATCCCAGCAGGGCTCCTTTTCGAAAAGACCCCACCTACTTCGAAGTCCCCTTATTCCCATCTGCTCACAGCAATAAGGGGACTTCAAAGTAGGCGGGTTCCTTTCAAAAAGGAGCCCCGTCGGGATGAACCATGCGGCGGCGACCCGCGTCAATTTCGAAGTGCTGCGGCTGCCCGTATGCTAATGAGGCGCTGAATATGTATTTCAGTGCTTCATTGGTAAACTTCGAAATGGCCATTTACATGGCCATTTCAAAGTTTGGGGCTAGTGTAGACACGGCCTAAGAGTTCAATTTCTATATAGTAACACATGGATGTATCTTTTATCCTTAAATAAGTAGAACTGTGCAGCTTAGTGTCTAGTTAGTTCACTGAATTAGAATATACGTGTTTTATTTCCAACTATGCAACTAGGTGGATAGATGATCTAGGACAAGTTATTTGACATCTATACTTCAATTTCCCTCTGTGTAAAATGGCTATAGTGATAATCACCACCTTTGTATAGGCCTTCTAAGTCTAGAACTAAGAAAGATATAGAATTATTATTTTTTTATGATGAGCAATTTGCACTGTTAAAAAGTCAATATCTGCAAATGATTTTCTTGTCTAAATGTTGGGGTGGAGGGCAAATCCTAAGCTATTTTAGATTCCAGTGTAATGAGGTCATCTGCAAATGCTGATGGCTTAATCTCAAGCACAACTGAGCTTCTATTTAAGAACAATGACAATTTTCTAATTTTTAGGCTAATGTTTAATTATATTTGAAGTTAATGTTTTGAGGTTAATGATTCAAATCTTAAATTATGTAGCCTGCGCTTAGCTTATAGTATATGATCTAGGTTAGATATTAAGAAGCCATGATAGTCTAGCTCACTGAGGCCTGGAAGGATCTATGCCTGTCTAGCTTTCCTGTCAGCACTAATGCAAGGGGCCTGCCTGGTAAATAGGGCATGAGGGGAGAAGCTTGGGCAAAATAGCTTCCCATATGTAGGTTTAAGATCAGGTTAATAATGGTGTGTCATATCCGTCTGTGCCATCTAAAAATACCTCTCAGACATCAAAATATGCCCAAACTTGTCCTCACTTGAAGGAAATAACATAAGATCACCCGATAAATTCAGGTAAAGGGGCCCAAGCGGGAATTTCCCCTCTAGTCTTTTCTTGGAACAAAAGGATGGATAGAATAAGGTCATCAAAAACTAGAGGGTCTCGAAAGGTATTCAAGATTTGATGAGGTCAAACCCTATTTAGTCAACATGAAGGAAAAGGGTATAAAAATCCTTTGGGAGAAACAGAAGGTGGTGTAGAAGAATGCTCAACGCGATGTGTGTTAAGCTGTGCCATATGGATCTGCCCCAGCGGGGTGCCTATCGTCCCAACTCTCTGTCTCTCCCTCCCTTTCTCTCAATCACTTTCTCTTTTCTTTGTTATTTCTTACTCTTGCTATTTCCTAGAACTCTAGTAGTTTGTATTAGTTAAGTGCTGCATACATACCATTGTCCTTTAAATAAACCATAAGTGCTGCTAAAACATTGCCTGTGTACCCACTGGGAATCCTGAAAACTCACCTCTGGCCTGAGCCTGAGGCTCTGCTTCAGTCTTTACCGTTAACTAGGGGGAAGTGTGAATGTATAATCTTCAAATTTAAGTCAGATTGGTGAGCCTTCCCAAATTTATATGTCCATATATCTTGCTACCTTTCACCTGGGTCAACAATTAGATGACTGACAAATTCAATGATATCCTCACATCATCCATTTAATGAACAGATTCACTGAGCCCAAATATGGACAACATACATTTGTAGTTTTGGGCCAAGAATCTCAACCTACCAGAATAGTTTTTAACAAGGGAGCCTTCCATGAAATGACAAATAATGCCACAACACATTAATCAGAAGATTTGAAAAAAATGTGTTCCCATCTGTTTTTAAACTTTAATGCTGAAAGAGAAGCACATTCTCAAGAAAGAGCCTATTTCAAACAAAATTTCCCTTCTCAAATATTGAACGTAAAACATGCAAAAATTTCTTCAAGAAACTGATGTAGTGGGCTTTAAAACAAAAGTCCCATCTATAGGGCTGTGTTCAAGATACATTCAGGTACAAAATTTTAAACATGTTCTTGAATTTAGGTTAGCATATTCTTTGGGGTCTTAGCAAGCATGTCCACTCATAATCATGGAGTATGAAGGACCTATAAAGCAGCAAAACATGTTTCAAAACCATTCTCTGACTCATCCCATCACCTTTACCATCACTGCATAGGAGTTTCCATAGACCAAATCTTTGCACCATTCAGGATGAAGGCACTCCACTCAGAACATTCCACTTTACTACATTTTTTCTGCTACCCTCCATGTAAACTAAGATTTACTTCTGAGTGAAATTTAGGTGGCACTTTCATATGGAGCGCTAACCAGCCAAGGGATCTTTCAAAATTTACCTTTAAGTGGCTGAAAAGTCTATGTGTGTGTACTGATACCTCACAACAGGAAAACATTATAGAGGCATAAGGAATGCTTCTTGCAAACATACAGAAATCAGTGCTCTGTATTTACTTGAGGATTAGGAACAGAGGGCAAGAAAATTTGTGACAATACATAAACTAAATTCATGACTCTTCACTTATACAAAGATTTTCATAATTTACAGATAATTTATCATCCCAATAATATCTCACATTCTTTCTTCTTTAGAAAAATATAATAGAGAGTGGAGAAATTGCAAAGTTGTTTGTTTATATGGATACTCAAATTCACTAAAAGGTAATAAAAAAAGAGAAAGGAAAGAAAATCTAAACAAATCGTAAGTTTAGATGAACTGCCACTTTTACATAAGTGGTAACTTTTCCCTCCTCTGTCTAAATATGAACTGCAATCTGAGAATACTTCACCAAGTTAAATATTGGAGACCATGTTGAACGGAGTTGGGAACTTGGCCATGAATATTAATTTGGGTAACAACTCGCCAGTCTGACCTAAGAAACTCTAGGTTCTCCCTCCACTGCAAACTACAGATCTAAAGAGCTAAAAGAGCTCTGTGTCTAGAGGTAGGTCTTGAGACTTGCAGCAATCATGCATACGCTGTGAGCAACATAATTACAGCATAATTTTATTGCAGTCAGTAGTGGAATTTCACACAACCAAATGCCTGAGGTAATGACCACACAGAGATTAGATTGCTTTGGTTAGTTACAAATGCTGTTGGAGTGTACAATTACACATGTGCCTAGTATAACAACTGTGATGAATGAGTGCCTGTAAAGGGTTAAACCTAGGGGGTATATCTATACAGCAGCATTAGTTCAAAATAAGCTATTGCAGAATAGATGTTTTTGAATGAAATGGGCTATTAGTAGCACATTTTAGGAGCCATATCCTCAGTTGTGCAATTTTGCTCCATTGACTTCTATGATGTAATGTAAATCAGAGGATATAGCATTTGCGGCTCTTAGCATTGTACTCAGGCTTTTTTATGCAACTGTGTTTGCTTTATGGTACCTAAAAATGGATGGAGACGGTCCTCCTGAGGAATGTTCATAGCTGTGCTCCAATACTGTATTCCTTCACTCAGTCTCATCATTCTTGATGTGAAAGGCTTCTCTCAAAAATCTCGGCTCCGTCTAACTCAGCTTTCCTTTAAATTCCCGTCTTATGGCACTAAACTTCTTTATGCCTTTGATATTTAACCATTTATAATTCTCCTAAATCTTTAGAATCCAGTTTATGTTAAATGTGTGGTACACAAGAAAGACACAGAGAACATGTTTTTGGAAAGTTTTGGGTTTTTTTCTGTGGGCAGTGAATGGGCAATGAAGAGTCTTCAAACTCATAATAAAACTAAAATAGTGACTTTATTTTTGAGAGCTGATGTGTGGGTGGATTAATGTCAGTGGGCTGTGGCACTTGCAGAATGAGAACAACAAACTGATATTTGTGATGTGTATCTCACCAGGCTCACTGAGTTTAAGGAGACCCAGTCCCCTACAACTCTGCTGGAGGGCAGAGATAAGGGAGGAAAAGTCCAGCTCATCGGGGGCTGTCTGGAAGTTGAAAAGGAAGCAAGCAGGTGGGGCTAGAGCCTAATTAGGGTTAGCCTTGAAGTTTCTTGAAAGCAAGGGTCATCTGGGGCTAAAGCCTAACTAAAGATGCCTAAATTGCTTAGCCCTTATGGATCACAAAGGCCTAGCTCAGAAACTCTTTTGGTTTCTTTTATTCCTCAGAAAGTTTGAAGTTCTTTTTCTTTTGGGTTCCCCAGAAGAGTAATCCAGGGAAGAGACCGTGAGAAAGGCTTGCCTGAAAATCATGCTAGAAAGCCCCACAGGGATACAAAAAAAAAAAGGCCTGAAAAAACAGATGTCATCTATTTAACAGAATCCTGGGATGGAACCCAGAGTAGAGAGCCACTTTGAGTTGCCTACCAGCCCACATAACAAGGGGGCATGATGACCCGGGAGCCAAAGTCTAGCAGCCCCCAAAGACTGAAAGGTGGTTGAACCACCAATGTGACAATGTCAGAATAGTGGCATGTTAGCCAGGAATACATTTGAAGGCACAGGACTAAAAGTGACCTGCCAGGGGACTAAGTAGCACAAAGAAACAAATCATCTCATGACTGGAAAAATGTTCCCGCTAGTGGTTTCCTTCCATGTGTGGATTTTTGTCATCTTTGAATGGACTGAATGTTATGTGCACCAAGGCACGTGTGAATGTGCACCACCAGGAGAACCACAAATCTAACTCTGGCTGTTCTGCCAAACAGCTGGGAGTCACTGGAATCTCTCCTGAGTGGCTGCACAAGCGTGCAGCTTACAGGAGACACCAGGCTGGAATGACTGCTTTGAATTGGTGAAGATATTTACAAAGGAAGGGATATTATGGAAGGTCTTAACAGACCAGGTGACCAGCTTAATATCATGGATGATGAAAGAACAGCACAGACAGTTAAAAATCTGGACTAGTGCACCATTGGATAACATCACCAGGCAGATGGTCTGCTGGAGACTTTCAATAAACTTTTTATTTCCTGCCACAGACTATTCCATAGGGATCAACTGCTTCCACCTACTTTTGGTTTCTGAGGTTCCCCCGTTATCTACTAGGTTCTCCTCTTATTGTATGGGTGGCAATTATTAACACTAATCCCCACTCTGGCACTGAGAGTTCAGAAGGTGGGTGCCTGCAAGAATATTTTAAATTCACTACCACTAAAGGCTTCTGAAAAAATGTCTTGAGGCCTTGGGCACATTAGCAAAGGTCAATCAGCTTAATGCCCTGTGGTTGCAAGAATGCCCTTAACAAAGGGAACTGGCCTCCCTGTGTTTAAACTAAGCATTTACCTGCTCTTATTGTTCTGTATTACAGGAAAGTCCAAACTTTGGCCCATTCACGGGGTCTCAATGAAGTACCAAAACAGGGTCCAGTTAATTATGAAAGACCTGTAATCTCTTCAGCTGGAACAGGAACCCCAGATGTTTTGTGAGAAGGCTCCATGCTCCACACAGGTTGAGGAGGATCTGTCCCCAGAGCATAAAGCCCAGGTGCAGCACTTGGTGGCCTCCTTTCTCAATAGGGTTTGCAGCTTGCCAAGGCTAACTCATTCCTAGCCCTGGCTAGGGAGCTAAGTTACAGACATGCCTTCTCCTGTGCCTTGGAAAATGAATCAAGTGTTGCAACAGGAATGCCAAACCTGTGTACATCTGGGAATATAAAAGAATTGCATAGTAATCATAGTAGTCTCTAAATTCTATGGTACCACCAAATTTTGTAGTGAGTTTAGAAAAAACAATGCCATTTCCAAATCTGATTCATATCTGATAAACCAACTGGCTGTGTATTTCAGATTTGCTGACTTTCAGAATGCAGCATAATTCGGATGTTTCAGTAATAATATCTTATATACATATTTTTGTAAGTTCTCAGGAGTTTGCTTAGGGGACCCCAGGTCAAAAAAAAAAAGTTGGAAATATCTCAGAAGGGAAATGGATTTACCAGGATGAACAATATCTGATCATGCCACTTCCAAAGTTATTCAGTAATACAGATAATGCTGCAGAATTCTCATCGTGTGGAGGTTCATATGTTATGTAGATTCTCTGGGGGAAAAAAAAAAACCCATCAATTCTAAACAACAAGAAGTTCTATAGCACCTTATAGACTAACAAAAATTTGTGGAGCATAAGCTTTTGTGGGCAAAGACCAGCTTTGTCAGATGCATAAGTGGGGGGTGGGTTAAGGGGAGGATTTAAAGAGAGGTTTCTCAGTAAAGGGGAGGGCCAGAGCTGACAAGGTCTATTCCATCAGGTTGGAAATGGCCCATTATGGTAGCTAATGTGGAGTAGTGAACATCAAGAGAGGAGAATGATAATCCAGTACTCCTGTTTCCCTGGGCTCTTGGACAATAGAGCTTTTTCTGTAGTGCAAGATCAGATGTAAAAATACAACAGCATAGCTGTGTCTACACGTGCACGCTACTTCGAAGCAGCGGCACTAACTTCGAAATAGCGCCCGTCGCGGCTACACACGTCGGGCGCTATTTCGAAGTTAACTTCGACGTTAGGCAGCGAGACATCGAAGTCGCTAACCTCATGAGGGGATCGGAATAGCGCCCTACTTCGACGTTCAACGTCGAAGTAGGGACCGTGTAGACGATCCGCGTCCCGCAACGTCGAAATTGTGGGGTCATCCATGGCAGCCATCAGCTGGGGGGTTGAGAGACGCTGCCTCTCCAGCCTGTGCAGGGCTCTATGGTCACCGTGTGCAGCAGCCCTTAGCCCAGGGCTTCTGGCTGCTGCTGCTGCAGCGGGGGATTCATGCTGCATGCACAGGGTCTGCAACTCGTTGTCGGCTCTGTGTATCTTGTGCTGTTTAGTGCAAGTGTGTCTGGGAGGGGCCCTTTAAGGGAGCGGCTGGCTGTTGAGTCCGCCCTGTGACCCTGTCTGCAGCTGTGCCTGGCACCCTTATTTCGATGTGTGCTACTGTGGCGTGTAGACGTTCCCTCGCTGCGCCTATTTCGATGTGGTGCTGCGCAACGTCGATGTTGAACATCGACGTTACCAGCCCTGGAGGACGTGTAGACGTTATTCAGCCTATTTCGATGTCGCCACATCGAAATAGGCTACTTCGATGTAGGCTTCACGTGTAGACGTAGCCCATCACAGCACACTGCAGGTGAAAAAACTGCTCATTTTTTCTCATTTTTGCCATGTAATAATGAAGTAAATCAACTGGAATATAAAAATTGTTCTGATATTTCAGTATACCCTATGTAGAGCATCACATCACTGTCTGTTTGAAATTTTATGTAACCTTTTGCAAAACTAGGCAAATATCTACCTGAATAGATATACTCCCTGGAATACCTTTGGATACCCCTTATTGAGAACTACTGCCACAGAATTCTATCTAAAATAAGCAAACTTTTGTCTATTACTAAGGGTGGAGGATTGAATAGGCCACTCCTTGAAGAGGGGCTCTACAGAGGATGGAGAGAGGCTGTTCTCAGTAGTGAATCTCAAAGAACTCAAATGTGAAATTGCGGAGTTATTAACAGCGGTTCGTAACCTATCCTTTAAATCCGCTTTGGTACCCAATGACTGGAAGACGGCCAATATAATGCCAATATTTAAAAAAGGCTCCAGAGGAGACCCTGGCAATTATAGACCGATAAGTCTAACATCAGTACCAGGCAAATTAGTAGAAACAATAGTAAAGAATAAAATTGCAGGGCACGTAGAAGTGCACGAATTGTTGGGCAAAAGTCAGCATGCTTTCTGCAGAGGGAAGTCGTGTCTAACTAATCTATTAGAATTCTTTGAAGGGGTTAATAAACATGCGGACAAGGGGCACCCAGTGGACATAATATACCTAGATTTCCAGAAAGCCTTTGACACGGTCCCACACCAAAGGCTTTTATGTAAATTAGGCGGTCATGGGATAGGAGGAAAGATCCTTTCATGGATCGGGAATTGGTTAAAAGACAGAAAACAAAGGGTTGGAATAAATGGTAAATTTTCACAATGGAGGGGGATAACTAGTGGTGTTCCCCAGGGGTCAGTCCTGGGACCGATCCTGTTCAACTTGTTCATCAATGATCTAGAAAATGAGTTAAACAGTGAGGTGGCAAAGTTTGCAGATGACACTAAGTTGTTCAGGACAGTCAAAACCAAAAGGGATTGTGAAGAACTACAAAAAGATCTCAGCAAACTGAGTGATTGGGCAGCAAAATGGCAAATGGAATTTAATGTGGGTAAGTGTAAGGTAATGCACATTGGAAAAAATAACCCAAATTACACGTACAACATGATGGGGTCAAATTTAGCTACGACAGATCAGGAAAGGGATCTTGGAGTTATAGTGGATAGTTCTCTGAAGACATCCACGCAGTGTGCAGCGGCAGTTAGTAAAGCAAATAGGATGTTAGGAATTATTAAAAAAGGGATAGATAATAAGACAAAAGATATCTTGTCTTATATAAAACTATGGTATGCCCACATCTTGAGTACTGTGTGCAGATGTGGTCTCCTCACCTCAAAAAAGATATATTGGCCTTAGAAAAGGTTCAGAAAAGGGCGACTAAGATGATTAGGGGTTTGGAACGGGTCCCATATGGGGAGAGGCTACAGAGACTGCGACTTTTCAGTCTGGAAAAGAGGCTATTGAGGGGTGATATGATAGAGGTATATAAAATCATGAATGGTGTGGAGAAAGTGAATATAGAAAAATTATTTACCTTTTCCCATAATATAAGAACTAGGGGACACCAAATGAAATTGATGGGTAGTAGGTTCAAAACTAATAAAAGGAAATTTTTCTTCACACAGCGCACAGTCAACCTGTGGAACTCCTTGCTGGAGGAAGCTGTGAAGGCCAGGACTCTATTAGGGTTTAAAAAAGAGCTCGATACATTTTTGCAGGTTAGGTCCATAAATGGCTATTAGCCAGGGGTAAAGTATGGTGCCCTAGCCTTCAGTACAAGGGCAGGAGATGGATGGCAGGAGATAAATCACTTGATCATTGTCTTCTGTTCTCTTTCTCTGGGGCACCTGGCATTGGCCACTGTCGGCAGACGGGATACTGGGCTTGATGGACCTTTGGTCTGACCCAGTATGGCCATTCTTATGTTCTTATGTTCTTATGACAGATGGCAGAACAAGGAGCAATTTACAAGGAGAAGCTGCAGAGGGAGAGATGTAGGCTGGATATTAGGAAAAACTATTTCACCAGGAAGGTGGTGAAGCACTGGAATGCATTGCCTAAAGAGGTGGTGGATTCTCCATCCCTAGAAGTTTTTAAGTCCCAGTTTGACAAGGTCCCAGCTCGGATGATTTATATGGAGTTGATCCTGCTTTAGGCAGGGAGCTGGACTCGATGACCTCTGAGGTCCTTTCAAGCCCTAGGATTCTATGGTTCTATGACTCCATGGAAATTACTGAGGAAGCCAAGATGCTAAATAGCAAATACCACTGCCTTACCCACCCCAGAGCCTTCACAGTGCATATCAAAAGCATATTTGACAAGACGCTTTTCCCTATAGTAGTTTTGGTGTGGGGAGAGGATGGGAAGTGTGGCTGTGGGTGGCCTGGGACTCCTCCAAATAGATGTGTGTGTGAGGGAAATGGAGTTCCTCCAGGCAGGTGGGATAGCTCAGGCCTATGATCAGCCTAGGTCTCCTCTGGCTGAGCAGGTCTTGGAGTTCCAGCCGTGGGAAGGGGCAGACAGGGCCTTGAGTCTCAGGCCATCAGAGTGAGGGGCATGGGCAGAAGGGGGTGGAGCCGGGAACTAGCCTTCCACAAGGCAGGGGGGCTCCACACAGTACTCACAATTATAAGTAATGTAGGATATGTAAAACACACCAAAATAATCCCAATGTCTGGTTAACTTGGTTGATGTCTACCAAAGTTAAGACATCACACAAACAGTACAGTATATGTAGAGTGGAGAGGTGAAAGTGTATGATTATTCTTATGATGTATAATTATGATTATTAAGTCATTAGCCTGAATATAATGAACTCAGCCCTTAAAAACATACAATAAAACACTAGACCTTGAGCTAGCAGTCTTGCAATTTTATCCAGCTTTTCTACTTTTTTTTTTTATTAGGTGGGAAAGAAAAAACTCCTGTTGTCAGAAAATGACAATTTATCAACAAAAAACCAGGAGTTGCACTGTTAAAACCTCAAGAAACAGGAGCAGATTTGGACATGCTACAAACCGTAATGATTCACAGATATAAAGGGCAACAAGTATCTTTCAGTGGCAATGTTCTGGAATGGGAATATGTCTCTGAAGGGTAAACACATTTGAAGGGCTATAATCTTAGGTTTATACTCCAATGGTAAATTTTTGACATGGTATGAAATGTTGGCAGTTGACATAATTTAATACAGCAGAGCATAAATAATGAAATATAAGTGTTCACAGCTACTTAGATATAAATGATGGTATTTTTTTGATGTAGCATTTTCTTTGGTAACTGGTAGCTTCATGTGCTTTCATTCATTATTCTCTCCTTATTCGAGTGTTGGATCCACACCTCTTTAGGCTTAAACTGTTTATTTTAGCTTCATTGTTATGTTTTAAGACAATTCTATTATCACCTGTGAATCACATAAACAAGTAAAAACAGTTAAGGCAAGAAAAATAATTGGTCAAGCTAACCCTCCTGAGGACAAGGCAACTCTTCACAGATTTCTTGTCTCTTCTATGTTTAGTTCTCCGGCCTTTTCCACTTTTCTATTGTCAATCACCTATTTTTCCTCTCTTCTATAATTTTGTGCAGGCTCAGCTTACCCACTAATCACATTTATGCACCTATCTAATTAAAACATTACCAGGCATAAGTCTAAAGTGTTTTACAAAACTAACAAATTTCAATTAATACTATTTTGCTTATCCTGCTAAAACTTACTTCTGGCATCTGTTATTGGCATCTGTTATTACTGGCTTTATCTGTTTGTTTTAATTTAACAGATTTATTTTTGTGGCCCTTTTTTAATAAAAATTGTTAGTTTGCCTTGTTACAAGAGGCAGGGGCACCAGATCCTTAATACACTGCTTCACTCTGCTATTTATACAGATCAAGGTTTTCACAGATAAGACACAGAAAGTAAATGTCATGATTTACACAACTCTGAAGCTGTTGCACTTACTGGATAAGAAATTCCATTAGCAGACACACATACAAAAGCATCAAAAAATCCTTTGGGTACAAGAACACTAAATATTGAATAATTTAACACTATTTATTAGCTACATTTGACTAAAATAATTGATTATACATTTTTTCGAATAGACACATAACAAAATATATAAATACCTTGTGTGGCATCCTAACCAATATTTACATTATATCAACCACCAAAAATTCAAAAGCAAATTATCCTAGCAGTATGATCTTGCAAAATGAGCAAAATATGACTAAAAGAGCTTTTGTTAAGTACTATATACAGAAAGTGGAAGAAAGAGTCCTTAAACCCAACAAGCACTTCATCAGCATGTCACCCAAATAAAGAACCACATCTGGATATCTGTGTGCCTGGGAGGAGGTGGGAGGGGGTGGAGGAAGCATTTAAGCTGTATTTTAAGCCCACCTTTTCTCTCTTATATGGAATTAATCCTTTTGGAATCACAATATGTGAGGTTGCTGACTATACCCCTTAGATGGACACATCCCCAGAACTGAAGAACTGAAGGTCTTCTCTAGAGTGCATGGGATCTGGTATGTTCTCTTCATTTGAAATTATAATATAGGGGTTTACTGAGAGTTATAGCTTGGTAAAATGGGAAAGCTTCTTTAAAAAAACGTAGTACAAGCCCAAAGTACGAACCCTGCCCTCCCAGCTAACTATAGATTTTAATGCTAATACAACAAGAGAGAAAGTATTGTCATCGCAGAAAGTTATCTTATTACCTTACATTTCAAATGTCAGTGATACTTCCTAAGAGTACTTCTATTGGCACCTTTCTGCTCAAACCAAAGCACAGTCTGCTTAAGGCTATGGCCATGTCCCTGATCATCTGCTCCTCCTGTAACGTAGCAAAACATTTTCCCAGCAGGATTAAGGGAAGGGCATTGTTCTGGTGAGGTTCTCAGGACCTGGAACTTGCTGGACACCAGAGGCTAGATCATCAACAATGCAATTGATTCAGCACCAATGATTTAGTCTGTTTGGTGAAGACAAGCTAAGCTGATGGGGGAGTATCCTCCCCAAGAGATAGAAGCTATGTCAATAGAAAAAGTGTCTACTGTTGGCATTGTACGTGTAGACACCACTTTAAGTCAGTGTAAGTAACATTGACTTCACTTTGGTAATATATGTAACCTAACTAGTGTAATTTTTATTGACTTACAGCATTAATGTAGATGAGCATTCAATCCAAAATAGCCCAACTCTGATCTTCTCTCAGGGCACACTGCAAAAGTTATTCTTTCTAGCGGATTTGTGGATTAAAAGTGTGTTCCAGGGTGCAGTGAAATTGGGAGTAAGGGACTGAAGGAGGTATTTTATTGCTATGATGTGGGTTACTAGGTGGATCATTATCGTGTGTGTGTGTGTGTGTGTGCGTGTGAAAGATTTGCCTCTGTTGGGTTGCAAATGCAATTTATTCTTGGACCACCTTTTGCATAAAAAGGGGTTTTTAAAATTCTTATTTACATCTAAAAATAAGTAGAAGAAAAAATCACTTGCCAAATGGTAAGATCTGGCAGGCAAACATTGCCACCCTGTTACTTCATCAGATTATTAATATTTTGAGAATAATCTACATAATAGTGATTCAGCATGAGAGTACCAAATCTCAGCTATGCAGAGATTGAAAAAAAACACAAGTTGATACGTACATCATGGATGAAGTCTTGACCCCACTGATGTGACTGAAAAACTCTCATTGGTTTCAACGGAACCAATATATCAGCAAGTCCACACTTCCATATTCACTTCTGGATAATGCTAAATCTAATCTGTTATTCATTTTCTGAAATTAGATTTTTTTATGGAGAGCAGCAGAGAGGATAACAGTTGTCCCTGGAGCAAATATAAGGCTATATTTCAACTGAGGAGTTGTCACTTGGCTGATGTCAAGCACTGCAGAGGCATGAAAATATTTTCAGCCTGTCTGCATGCCAGAGGTCATCTATTTTTAATTCTCCCTTTCCAACAATTATTATTTTTTTGAATCATTTTGAAGGAAGGATGCTAACAAAAATAGATTTGAAATGACCGTCACTGAACTTCTCCTTTTATGATTATCAGAGATTTTAGTACTCTTATTCTGATGGCACTCACATTATTATAACTGAAGCTGTTATTTTATTATTGCTGTAATTTATATTGCAATATTGCCAAAGCGCACAGTCAATTTTAGGGTGTAATGATGCTATGAATTGTAGAAATACAAAGAGCCATATGTGAACATCTCACACAGAGTTTATGCCCTTTTAAATAAATAATGAACAACAAAATACTTTTCCTCTTCTTTTTTCTTTAGAAGTGAACAAAAAATTCCAAATGGTCTCTTTTTTTCTAGGACAGAATCATTTTCCTAATACATTCTTCTTGATATTTTTTTCACTCCAATGGGGAAAAAGTAAACATTTTGTGAGATACCTCTCAAAATAGTACAGGATATCATGGATGATGTTTTGTGTTCTGACTATCTTTATACTAAATCCTGCAATAAAAATGTAGCTTCAATGTTAGATTAATTTATGTAATAGCAAGTTGTAGTTTTTCAGCAGAAAACTGATGAAAAATAACAATTTCTCTATGTGCCTGTAAGAAAAGAATATAACATAATGATGTATGACAAAATAAAAGCAATTTTAATTGAAAAACACAGCCACTTGCTTATACACAGTGATTTGCAGACTTTTTCTTGTTAGAAACCAGTATGTAATTTCAATAACATATATTAGCTAAATCTTCAGTTCAGTACTTCTACCAGGAGAGGGTGATGTTGAACTATGAATTTAAAGATGTCCTTTCTGCATGCACTATAGTTTTGGCTTCATAGATCTGAATTCACATACATCTTTATGCACAAGCAACTTTTAAATATTTGTTTTTCTTCTCTAAATTACATAACTTAAAGGGCATAAAGTTTGTGTAACGCTGTCATATGAACTTCCAAAATATTTGCAGGAGAATGAAAGACCTTTAGTAACTTCTAAAAATATCAGTATGAAAAAGTATTGGATATTTTCACTTTAAAAATATCTAATTTTCTGGTATGTTTCCTTATTTTTTTTCAGTGCTATCTACACTTGGAAAATAAAACTCAAGAGGAGTCTGTGAAGGTCATGAGAAGATTTTTACTGTGATAGTAACAAAGAGAAAGGTAACATCAACATTGGTTTGTTTGGTTTTTTTTTAGTTGAATAATCCTTTACACAATTGGTACATGTTATCCCACTGATCTATAATTATAAGGTGTGTTCCTCCCCGGGCTGGCTGGTAAGAGGATTGTCCTCACCTTACATCAGACACAGAATGATAATTTTATACATTGAATATTGCTTAAAGTACTCAAGAACATTGTGTACCAATATATTATGGTCTCTTCTTTGAGGTGCCAGTCTACTTATGTTTTAAATGAATGGAAGTTAATATCAAGGAAAAAAACAAGCACATTTAAATGACTTCAGCGTCTTTAGTTACATGTAACACATTTAGTTAGAAGAAATTTTGCTAGCATAGTGCATGCCAAGGACCACTTAACAAAACAAATGAACAAGAAGTCTCTATAGTAGCTCATGGCCCTTACCATTGTCAAAGTTTGACTCAGACTCACAATTTATCAGACCACTCTGTTTTATTAGCAAAGCCGCTCTGCTAATACATTTAGAAGTGAGCCCCCCGAGTGGGGCTTGTGTCTCTTAATTTATACAGTTTTTTTGGAGAACAAGTTACAGAGAAGTTACAGACAAAAGAAGAAAAAGATTTTAGTCACCACCCTTCTAGATCCCTGAGACCAGTCACATATCTTCAATTACCTGCCACCCTTAACAATCTCCTTTAACAGCTTCCAGTTAACTTAACTAATTGCCCTTCACACCTTCCATTCTGATGCCTGCTTCTTAGACGTGCTGGCTCCATCTTAATTGCTTCTCCATTCAAAAGCTAACTGTCCCTACGTGTGCTCCCTCAGATACTTTGTAACATGTTTTGGCATGCCCTCTCATATACAATGTATCCAGCATGTCCCCTTATACAACGTTATACTTATACAATGTTATACTTCCACACCATCGAGGCTACGTCTACACTATCCCAAAACTTCGAAATGGCCATGCAAATAGCCATTTCGAAGTTTACTAATGAAGCACTGAAATACATATTCAGTGCCTCATTAGAATGCCAGCACCCGCGGCACTTCAAAATTGATGTGACTTGCCACTGCGCAGCTCATCCAGACAGGGCTCCTTTTCGAAAGGACCCCAGCAACTTCAAAATCCTCTTATTCTTATCTGCCGTTAGGAATAAAGGGATTTTGAAGTTTCTGGGGTCCTTTCGAGAAAGATCCCCGTCTGGACGAGCTGCACGGCAGTGAGCCGTGTCAATTTCGAAGTGCCTCAGCTGCCGGCATTCTAATGAGGTGCTGAATATGTATTTCAGCGCTTCATTAGTAAACTTCAAAATGGACATTTGCATGGCCATTTCAGAGTTTTGAGATAGTGTAGACAGAGCCCTAGTGTCCCATTGTCAGTCATTGGCAATATTTGGTAAAAGCAGTACCAGTAATTCTATATGACATTGTAAGCAATCTCATAATCCCAGTGGATCTGACAGCTAAGCAGCATGGGAGGTGAGCCTGGCTCTGTGTCCCAAGAGGGGCAAGGCCAAGAGCAAAGGGGAGGGGCCAAGGGCTCTGTGCTCTCAGTGCCACCCAGACCACAGTGCTGGCCCCCCCAGACTGCCTCAGAGCTGTACCCAGCTGAAGGAGAGCAGCCACAGAATTTTAAAGGAGCCTGGAGCTCCAGCCAACCCTGTTGTTACTTTGGCTGTAGCAGTGGTCAGAGCTCTGGGCAACTTCCACCTTGCCGCTCTCCCAACCTCATCGATTGGCCTACATAATCTCATCCTATCCATAATCTTAACCAAGGTCAGTCTTGAAATAAGTATCAGAGAGGTAGCCATGTTAGTTTGTATCTTCAAGAACAACAAGAAGTCCTGTGACACCTGTTAGTGTTGTTAGTCTTGCAATAAGGATTTTTGGTCTCATTTATACTCCTGGAAAGTTAAAAATTTCTCTTGTTTAATAGATAGAAATCCTTCTTGAATTTCAAGACCAAATTTGTGTCTTCTGTTTGGTTTTTTTTTAAATAATCTGAGAGAGAGATTTATCCATTCAGCTTTGTCTGAAATCGTCCCCTAAATGATATTGCTCCTTAATTGAGATACGGGCCCCAGGCAATTTCCGCAACTTTGAAGTGAAACAATTCTAAACCTCCTTCAATTTAGATACTTGAGTTCTTCATTACAGTCGATCTTTCTAGTTCCTTTAATTTCCCTAATTTTCTGTTTTCAGAGTCAGGTAGCAGACAGTGTGTTGTGGAGTCTTTGTTCAGAGTCTTTGCTTTGATTCACAGTACTGTCCAAGGCAGTATATTTATAAGGCAACTCAGACCAGCTAGACCTATTTTTGTTTATTCTTCTATTTACCAAGGCCATACTTTACAACCATTTGTTCCATGAGGCCCTTATTATATTCCAATAACAAATTTAAAATGGCTTCACTTCTTATTGCTTCTATGATTATTTGGTGAAGACATCTGTGGGCTATCATATCGATACATACCCACATCATATCTATCAATAACCATCCATATCCAAGATTTCTGTGAGCTTATCATTATTAGTATCATTTGTCCTCCAATCTGTATCTGGAAAATTATATCATCCAATAATCACACACTTCTAAGTAACTTCAGGTGTCCAAAGGCTTGCTCCATGACATTGTGGGTCTGCTTGAGGTGGATTTTAAAGGTCTCCTGGGTGGGGTTGAGGCAGCCAGTATATGGCCACATTAGCCATGGCTGCTGGGGGAAGGTGGTGTCTGTCATCATGCAGAGTGAGATAGCAACTTCCCTGAGCAGGAGCTCTTGCTGAGGGACAAAGTTCCTGGTCTCCATGTGCCAGCAGAGGGCAGAATTCTGGAACACACGTGCATCATGTGTCCATCCCACCCAGCCCACCTAGGTGCCCATGAACCAGCCTTTGGAATCCACCAGGGCTGGGAGGACTACTGAGTGATAGCCCTTGCAGTTGATGTAGTGGCTGAAGCACTTCAGAAAGCCTAGGGCAGCAAATCCCCTGATGGCTGTGTCCATATCCCCCATGTGGATGACTCTGTGGAGCAGCACTGGGCTGATAGCATGAACAACCAGCACAGGATGCAGGATGTGTGCTCTTGTGAGGGTGTGGTGAGGAGTTCCTGTCCCACTCACCCTGGGCTCTGCAACCCCTGCCCCTGCCCCCCTGGTTTCCTCCCAGCCCCTGCCCCACTTCTCGCTCCCACCCCTGGATCCTGCACTCCCTATCCCCTCCCAGCTCCTGGACCCCCTGGCCCCTCTTGGCCCTGAGCCCCTGCACCCTTTCCCCCTTCTGACCCCTGTCATTGCATCCTCTCCCCTCTCCTGTCCCCAGCACTTGTAATTGTGAGCAGCATTTGGAATACAGCATCCAAGTCATTGGCGTCCAAAGCTAGGAACAAGTGCTGGGACTCCATTCGGCTGCGCTCTGGGCTCTGCTTGGCTTACAGCAGCTCAGCAGGCCTCAGCTTGTGCAGGCTGGGGGTGTCAGGGAGGGGCCCTTTAAGGGATCGGCTGGTTGCAGGCCCTGGAAGGGCTTCTCCACTGTACAATCCTGTTTGCAGCACGTCAGCTTGATCCGTTCCTTCAAAAGAGCGCCTGGAGCTGTGTGGACACTCCCTTTCAAAAGAACTGAGCAATGTTTTGGAGGAGCTGATCGAGGGTTTGATCCACTTTGTGTGTGCAGCTGTGTGCTTTGGAAATGCTTGAATTTGATTATTATCATTTGATTTTTAGCTTTTCAAAGAACGCTGTCATGCAGACCCAGCTCTTCTGTTTTCTCAGCAGCCTGGACTTGTTTAGTATTTTCCTCTCTTGATCTTGGTTTGTTGCTTGTCCAGATTTTCCTTGTTTTCTTACACCTTCCAATTACTTCCTCCACTGCATTTTAAATTGCTTCCTTGAATGTTTCCAATTCAGTCTGTAGTGAGATTTCTTCATCATTGTAAATTAATGGCCTGAAACGTCCTCCAAGCATCACCTCTATCACAAAGCTCTTCTTTAATTTATCAAGATTAAATCTAGCTTGAGCTGCAGCCATTTTTTATTTTGACTTTATCTTAATCTTTCCCATTAGTAGTCCTCACACACATGCCGCTACTAGAGACTCTAATATCATCAGTGACCTTCTATTCATTATACTTATAATAAAGTGGTCACTCTGTTTTACTTTTTGTTTGATCATATGGTGAGTTTCATGTAACATTGAGAATGTCTTTGGGAGGAGGCAAATACAGGCAATAATTAGATTGTACCTCTGACAGCAAGTTCTCAACATTCCTCCAATATTGTTTGCCATCTCAATGTTGTGGTGTCCAGCATTATAAATGTTTATACCATGTTTTTACTGACCTCTGCATTCACACCTTGCAATATTAACATCATATCATGATGAAGTATCTTGTCTATAATGTGTTCTGTTGATAAAAATTTGTCCTTTTCTTCTGTTGTTTCTGTATGTACATAGCCACTGAGCACAGTTACATGTAGCCTATCAATAACCAACCTGCTACAACAGTCTGATTAAACACAGGGTTCCAGCTGTTCATTAAAATAAATTGTCTGTTGTCTACTGTTACAATAATCTCCTCCCTGTTCTTCTGTTGTTCATCTGAATGCCCAGAATACAAGAAAGTATAATATGCAATGGCGAATACTTCTGTCCCCAGACAATGAGTCTCCTATAGGGCAGCAAGGGAAACTTCATCATCATCATCATCTTCCTTAACCTCTGCTACAAACTCAGTCTGGCCTGGCGATAGCAGAACTCAAACATTCTATCTCACAATATGTGTTTAGCTATTATCCAAAATCCATGACAATTTCCAGCTGGTAGCCTTGATAGACCTAGGTGAAAATCCGTGACAATAAGGGTACTTGGCTGTACTGTTTCTGTAGCAGGTAAGTTTCAGATATAATTGCTTATTAGGCCAGTCTACCCTATTCAGCTCATGGGAATAGCCTATTGCTGTGGTTGGAATGTGTATCTGTAGTTCCACTCTCAACCTCTTATCTTCCATGACTAATAAGCATGAACTGCTTGTATTTGAAATCAGAGTTTTTTTTCTCCTAGACAGATTTGCCTAAAGAAGCAAAGCAAACTCTTTGTCTCCCACTTTGAAATAAGAGTTTCCCTTCTCCAAGAAGGATTACACCCGTTCAGCGATTAGGCCTCCAGATCCTACTAGTCCAATGCAAAGTGATAACAGATACTCTAAACAAATTCTCTCAATCATGTTGACTCCTGGCTGTTTTTTTTTTAAAAAAAATCTCTTTCTTTTACTGAATCATTATGGTAGCAAATAAAGAAAGATTTTGTAGTTTTATTTGTTCAATAAGATGGAATGGTTGGTATTTGTTAGGGTTACAGAATGATTAGCCTATATTGTTTCTTTGTATTAACCACAGGCCAGTTATGTAATGCTGTGAGAGATCACTAGCTTTTCTTGCATTGCCACTGAGTGTTTTTAACTGTGATTTAAGAGCCTATTTTCTGTTGAGCTTAGGTAATTCAAACTCCATGCTAATTCAGCTGTGTGCTTTTGAGCTGAATTTGCTGATTTGTTGAGTTAAATGCAACAGATTTATGATGTGGTCTACTCAACTGATAGACTAATTCGTCTTTAAAATCCTTATTGAATAAACATAATTGTCGATGGGGGCGGGGGGAGGAGGTAGATATGTATATTCCACCACTAAGGGATCTGCATATCCAGATATCAAATATACATTGGATAGGGAATGTTTCTTCCTGAATTTCTCACTGCGTTGAAGAAATTAAAAATGAATGCATACTTATGTTCAGTATGCAGAGTAAAGTAACATGTTCAAAAATATATTTTAATATAAAGAACTCTCATATGTCTCAGAGTTGTCAAATGTTCATGACTAAGTTAGTAATTACGGCTAGATTGTGACACTTCTTACAAGCCTGGGAAAGGAGCAGTGTATACAGTACACCATCCCAGGAGAAGCCTAGATGGTATTATGATTCAGAGGCACTCCTCTGAGTCACAATTCTTCCCCCATGTTTTAGTGCAGTCTATGGAGTAGTAATTTTATTCTAGCTGTACAACATACTAACATTAGCTCAGCTGTGGTGGCAACAAGGTGTGGACCTGAAGCCAAATTTCTGCCCGTTCTCTGCCCCTCCCTATACATTCACTTTGCTGGCAAAGTGAGGTGACAAGTAGCACATAACTTTGGCTTTCCTGGACTCACAGAACAATTACTCCATCCCAAATAGGGCCGTGAGGTTTGTTTTTTTACTGCCTCTTATTTGTGGTTCAGAGCATCACATCTTCTGAAGCAACAGAATCCAACAAGCCAAAGTCTGAGACCTTGTGTCAGGTCTTTGGCCTTGACTCTGCGTCCCATAATGATTTCCTCCTTTTCTCAGGACTCTCCATTATCCTTGTCCCCTCTCTGACTCTACACCACAATATGGATGGGAGTTAGGAGACTCTCAGCACTACTATATCATGTTCCAGACCAGGACCCCTGTAGCCAGGACCCACGTCTTTTCAGTTCATCTCTTTGCTGCTGCTTCCTAGATTTCTTCTGACTATAGCCTTTCTCAAGCCTACTCCTCCACTACTTCTTATTGCTATTTCTTATTCTTTTTCCTATTCCAGAGGTATGTGATGTAACAGTTTAACCTTTAATAGCAAGTATTTAATTAGTATTTCATGTTGAAATTAAATTGTTTCCAACAAAGAGGTTAACTATTCTTTCTGGGCTAGAACACTCTGAGCTCTTCCTTGATATCCCCTAATAAACTCACACAATAGGTGGTCTGACATGTCCGTTGTTGGTCCCATGTGGGTTCTGTGCTTCCAGGTGGAAATTTATTGTATGCCTCAAAGATTCACCATAGCCCTTCCACTGTTTTTGGTCTTTCCAGAGTTAAGGGTCTCCATTTCCTGAGCTTTTCTCATCATAGGCAAGTCCAAAGAGTAGGGTGCAAGATCCCTTCAGAAGGTGCTGATGCACCTGTCTTTCCACTAGGGAAGCTTTCCAGTGGAAGTGTGCGGAGAGCCCAGACACACCTGCTACTCTGTGTTTCAGCCCAGAGACCTTACATGGGAGGCAGCTGATGGGGCTTTTCCTATGCCCCAAACACAGAAGCCTTTCCCTGGGCCACCTCACACCACTTACCTCTAGCACCTTCCCTCTGCACCTGGCTGAGCCACTTCTCCTTTCCAAAGCCTCCATTCTTTAGCCTCTTTTCCTGGTCTGCTCCTCTCATCCTCCCTACCCACTTTGCCCTGTGGGAAACCTTTTATAGCAAGACAGGAGGCCTTAACAGGCAGAAGGCATCTGATTAGCCTTTTCACTACAGACTGATTCTTGACAAGCCCCAGCTGCATGTCTTGGCTGCTGAGCTGCACTCTGTGAGCCTAAGTGCAGAACAAAAAGGTACTGACCCAGCTCCAAATGTATGTGCCAGCCACCAGGCTGTTGTATTGTGCTGCCTGTGGTCAGCCACTGTGTATAAGCATAAACTCAACTTTGGTCATCTGTAGGGTTTATTCCCACACTAGTTTCTCTCACTTTGTTTCTTAACTGAACAACTCCAACACTCCTGTTCCTGGAATTCCAAATGCTGTTCTCTCAGGACATGACACCATAGCCTGCTCCACCACTGGGCCTACTTTATGTCTCCTCTCACTGCTTCCCAGAAATCTCTACTCAAGCTAGGTTTCCAGGGCTTACTCCTCTCTCTTTTGTCCCAGAGATCCTTACAGAGCCAACTTCTGCCCTCTGCTTCCTCTCTTTATTAGTCCTTTTTCAATTCCTTACCAGCTGGGCTTCATTCTCATTTAAGCCTGGCCCACCGTCCAGTAGCAGCCTGGTATGTGAATTGGTTTCTCAGGCCCATATTAACCTATTTATGGTTTGTATGGAGTACATCTCCAATCACTTGCCATCTTTCTCAGGCGTGTGGTCCAGGCAAATATAGATGTCAAGTGTCTGTTTGTCTTTGGAGCTAGCCATTAGATACTTCATTCCTCCTCATGCTCATTCACAGTAGTGAGAAATTGGAATTTCTCATTTGAAGCATCATGGTATTTCTCCCACAGTAACTGTTGTTCCTGGAAAGTTGCTTTCCAGGCCTGTTCCAGAGATACTAACTTCTCCCATTTCCTTTCCCATCATTACTTTGTACTGGGACTGAGTTTCTGCCATTGACTGATTAGCCTAAGTAGTCACCCCTCTATCAATCTGTTTGTCTCAGTGACAGTTATTCTTCCCTCCAGTTCCTTTTAGTCCTTGGCCAAGCAACCAAGACTGGAAGAGTCTCTTTTATCTCTGCTATCTACAGGGTGTCTGATTCATGAGTATTTATGCCACAGGACACTCCCTCCTCTCTTTTGTCCTTTTGGGACACGCCACCTTTTTGAAGACCAATAGTCTCCAAAGAGAGAAAAACCTTCCATAGGGCCAACTTTCTCTAAGTCAAATTTATTGGCAGTAGGCCACACATCTGCATGTTTTCTCCTTCTCTGCTCTTGTAAGCTACCTTGTTTAGCATAGCTCATATAGAAGCCAACCCTTCTCAAGTGCACCTCTTGCCCACACACATAGTATATCATTGGATCAACATCTGGCCTCCTGCCTCCTGAACACCTTTTCTTGCCTTGTGCCTGTGAACTCTGATGATTTCTTTCTGCAGAATCCTAAGCAAATTCTATTTATATTCTTCCAGTCTTTCTAGTTGTCCCCATATATGCAACTGTGTTTCCCAGTGCCGCTGCTGGTTCTTCTAAATTTGTGGGAGGACCACTTGGATCTGCATTGACTGTTTCACTGCCTCCTGGAACTGGAGCGGCAACTTGAGTGACTTACTCTTCTGTAACTCTGTGTTCCAGTTTGGGAAGGGAGACCATCCTTCAGAAAAGAAGATGTTAGTGTATTTTGGTGCCATACTCTTCCTTTTTATATTTTCCTGCTGTAGATCAATGACCACCCCATGGCATTATTTCCATGGCTAGTAAAAAAACAAAAACAAAAACTTGGACCTCCAACTATACTGAGTTCAGGACCATGATACCAATAACCAACAAACAATTTCTGTTCCATTAAATTCTTTGCTGCCTTCTACCATAGGTTCTGTCAGGCATTCTCACCCACAATATCTTGAGACTAATCCTTCATTCTGGGCAGTCCCCAGCATCCAAATCTAAACATAAACTCAACTTCTCTCCTCCAGGGCCTGGATTTTTCATTTCTTCTCATTTCCCTAAGTAAATATCTCCCAGGGCTCTTTCTCTGGAAGTCCAAATCCTGCCCTACAAGGTTTGCAAAGAGGACGGTTCTATTGGAGTTTGGGGATATGGAGCAACAGATAAAGTTTAGCAATTCAGTAAATCTGCTAGTTATTAAATATCCCGCCCACAAAGTACTTTTACATACCGTAATCAAGGAACCTTGACTATTCTCTTTGTTAAGATAAAAAGATTGGTCTCATTACGTCTATCATTATAATGTATGTTTTCTAATCCTGAAATCATTGTGGGTCTTCTCTGAATCCTCCAATTTATCAACATTTTTCCTGCACTGCAGGAACCAAAACTGGCCAAAGCAACAACAGTGTCCCGGCAGCTGTGACCAATGCCAAATAGGTAAAATAACCTCTTTACTCCTAACTGAGATTTATTTATTTCTGCCCTGGGTCACGTTAGTTCTTTTGTCCACAGTCTCGTGGGAGTTCATGTTCAGCTCACTATCCAGCATTACCCCCAAATCTTTTTTTTTTCTTTTCTTTTCTTTTTTCATATTTTGGTTGCCAAGACAGAATCCCCCAAGTTGTTATATAGCCTACATTATTTTCCTGAAGATACACATTTGCACTGAGCCATAATAAAATGTTTACTCTTTGCTTGTGGCAGTTTAGCAAGTAGCATGAGCTAGATAAATTCAGGCTGGAAATGGGATGTAAATTTTCTACACTGAGTGTATATAACCCTTCAAACTATTTATTGTGGCTTGTGATGGATCCTACATCAATGATCATTTTAAAATCAAGATTATATGCCCTCTCCCCGCCCCCTCCCCCCCCATAAAAGGTAGGTTCTTGGAATTATTTTGAGAAGTTGTGTGGTCAGAATTTCAATGTGCAGCTATATACTGATTAACACAATAAGAAACATCTGTAAACTTATGATCACTTGGATCTATTGCAGAAAGGAGAATTAAATATTATTCCTAAATATAAACATAAATTGCATTTTCAAATGTGAAATGTTAATTGTCTTTATGAAAACAAATATATTTTAGGACAAAAAGCAGTCAAGTAGCACTTCAAAGACTAGCAAAATAATTTATTAGGTGAGCTTTTTTGGGACAGACCCACTTCTTCAGACAAATGTAGACAAATGACTGCTGTAAAATATTAACAGAGAGGAAGCTGTGCTAGTCTATACACTATCAAAACAAAAAGCAGTCAAGTAGCACTTTAACGACTAGCAAAATAGTTTATTATCAGAAGAAGTGGGTCTGTCCCACGAAAGCTCACCTAATAAACTATTTTGCTAGTCTTTAAAGTGCTACTTGACTGCTTTTTGTTTTGATAGTGTATAGACTAGCACAGCTTCCTCTCTGTTAATATTTTACAACAGTCATTTGAAGAAAAAATGGACACCATAATATATCTATGTTAAAGTGTGGGGAATAATTTAATGTTTTCGAAAACAAAACAAAAAAAAAGAATGTCAGCATTTTCCAACTCATTTGTCACAAACTAACAAAACAATACACTTGTATGAGATTAAAAATCAGCTAAAACCATAAGACCAGTTTCAGCAAAAAATCATGCCACCTTTGCACCAACAAAATCTGCAGGAAAAATTAAAAAAACCAGCCACACACACAGAGTCTTACAGCTGCATGTTTTATGTCCTGATTTAGATTGAAAATAAACAACAAGGGCACTATAAATAGGAAAGTACAGATCAGTATGGAATTTTTTTACCTACGATTGTTTCAAGAAACAATTAAGATCATAAGGACCAAACTAATTACTGTATTTTCAGTGCTCTGTGGTCATTCCTCTGCCCCGCATGCAATATTATTTTTATTTGGAGTGTGGCAGTGTGCATCGTGACCTA
Source organism: Carettochelys insculpta (assembly GCF_033958435.1). Classification (NCBI taxonomy): domain Eukaryota; kingdom Metazoa; phylum Chordata; order Testudines; family Carettochelyidae; genus Carettochelys; species Carettochelys insculpta. Next base: position 96,414,518 of record NC_134137.1, on the reverse strand, counting down.
GATGGTCTCCAAGCACAGAAAAAGAGAATATCAAATCCACCCAAACAGCTTATAGTATCAGGCCTATATCCTACATCACGATCCATATGCACCCTTCGTAGAAAAGGAGTTTTCAAACTTTGGGCCACGGCTTGTAAGGGTAAAGTGCTGGTGGGCTGACTGATGCTTTGAACGTTCACAGACATGGGTGCTCACAGCTTGCAGTGACCGCTTTTTGCTGTGCCTGGCCAGGGGAGTTGCAGAAAGTGCACATGAAACCCAATCATATCAGTAGGATTCAACACAAGTGCAGGGGTTTGACCATTTGTAATCAATGGCTGGATTGGGGGCTAAGAAACCACTGATGTGGCCCACAGACTGGAGTTTTCCCTCGATTGATTTACTGTCTTAGAGTTTGTATGCAGCTTAGTCAGCTGAATACTTATCTTCCCCTGGTTTGTAGCTGTCTCTAGAATATAGTCAGGAAATGGAAATGAGGACCATGAATTGTGGGTATCAGCAGAGGCAGGCTCCCCAAACAGTGTACCATAATTCTGCCAACAGGGTATGTCTTCTTTTGTTCTTCTTAGGGGGATGGCCCAATTGCCTCCCACATGGACTCACGGTGGCTGGTGCTGAGGCTATGCTGCCTGCCCAGCACTCCAGGGCTGGTCACCAAAGCACTGGGACAAGGGATGTGGTGACTGCATCACGCAACCGCTGAAGCACCAGGGCTAAGATGCAGCAACTACATCACCCAGCCACCAGAGCAGTGGGGCAAGAAGTGTGATGATCATGCCCCCCAGAGCACTGGGGGTTGAAGCACGGACTGGGGTTGCTGAGACTGCAGTCCACTGGGATAGAAGCCACTGCCCTCCCCTCTCCCAGCCATCAAGTGCTGGGGCCAGGGGCAACAGTGGAAGTGCTTTGGGGTCCTGTGGGAGAGTGAGGTAAAAATGAAGGAAGGGTGTAGAACAGTGTTTCACAATTTTATTTGGCCACAGAAACCTTTTAAACTTGAAAGAATTTTGTGGAACCCCATTGCCAGTATCTATCCACTTCCTCTCCTAAACCTGTCCCAGTCCCTAGGCTTAGCACCTCTCAGCCCCAAACCCACCCCTTGATCCCCAAGATTAACCTGCCTCAGCCCCAAACCAGCCCCCGGGACTAACCCCTCTGTGGGGCTGGCTGGGGAGCCTACGTCGGGTAGCCATGTGTGCCCAGTGGAAAAATGGCTGGACTGGAGATGTTCCACTGGTGGGGACAAGCCGAGCCATGCTGACCGGAGAGGAGGGGCTGCTCATGTATTGGGGAATGTGAGGAGCTCTGTGCAGCTCCCTGACACTGCTGAAATAATGGAACTAAATTCAGTTGGTTTAACAGCCAGCTCCCTCCTGCTGCCCTGCCAGCTGTTAAACCAATTAAAACTGGTTCTGCTGTTTCAGTGGCGGCAGGGCAAGGAGCCGCAGAGGAATTTTATCATGGAACTCCGGTTGTCACTTTGCAGAACCCTGGGGTTCAGTGGAGCACCATTTGGGAAACACTGGTGTAGAAGGAAAGAGGTAGGGCCTCGGGATAAGTGGAGGGGACAGGGGTCACTGACAGACCATGGCAGGGACACCAGTAGCGCGGCAGCTGTAGATGTGCTCAGAGGCAAAACTTAGGCACCGAGGAACCCTGACAACTTTTGCTGAATCCAATGGGTTTTAGTAAGTATGAGGTTCAGCCAGAGTTTTGTGTATCACAATGTTTCTGAATCTCGGAGGCACCTAATTATTCTTGTGCATGCATGCCACTCTTTCTGTGTGTCTCAGTTCCCCCTTCTGTAAAATTCAGATGATAGCATTTCCCTGCTTCATAGGCATATTCTGATTATTTATACAAACTGGTTTGTGAGACATTCAGATACAGTGCTAACACAGTCTATTTAAGTACCTAAGAGCTTCGAATGTAGACAGAAATTTAATTCGATTTATCTAGCTAAATTTCCATCTATATTCAAATGGAAGAGAGCTATAAAATAACAGCATTACCATTATAAAAGCCATTATAGTATGGCATTGCTATGGTTTTCAAAATTAAAGAAATCATTAGAATCCTTTTATTTACATAACTTTCTCTTTTACACTGCCTTCATAAACTTCCGCATATTTCCTTGCAGATATTAATCAGATTGTTATCTACATATTTGAAAGTAACTGTTGGCAAAACACGACCATGTATACGACAGCGAAGTACAACAAAACTGTATAATGCAGGATCTGTGCCTCTTTAGGTGGTAGTCACCTGATGGCAGACACCATCAAAACAAGGTGTAAATAAACTAGTGCACTGGCCTTTTAACAGGACTTGGTGTCCGTTGGAATTTCCCCTTATTGAACATAAGAAAAGGTAATATAATGCTATACCTATTTGCATAACCTAATGAAGTTCTAAATGTATTATTATTTATTATTTATATAGCTTTCTTCATGAAGTTGCTCAAACTATTTAACCCCAGTTGCTAAGTACAACTTGTTTCAGTTAGATTGTGGAACAAGAACAACATGAAGGGAAATTACATTGTACATGAGTATGTGTTTTCACAGCCATGCAAATGAATACAGTCAACATGCAGATGATATTTTTTTGTCCAGTAGTGGAAGTTCACCTACGCATGGTAAAAATGAATACTTTACGCATAGACAGCAAAGGAACTTATTGGGGGATAACAATGTTTTATGCAGTAATTTTATTTGTGCAAGTTTTGCATTCAAAACACACCAGTGAGATCTTTCTTAACAGATATATGAAATTTATTTAGAGATGTCTGTCATTTAAATCTTCTAAGCTCCGATTTTCTTTTTAATGCTCAAATTCTACCAGTGACAGTTGAGTTAATTTCTTCTTCCATCATTTTTGTGATTGAATAACAACAGTACTGGTCAGCAAGAAAAAACATTTAATTACATCTTTAACTTTTGTCTTCACACAGGTTTCACTGTTGATTTCTGAAATTTCCAGCGGTATTCTGTTTTCCCTTATATCCATTAAAACAGCTTGTCAGATGAGAGCGGCTTTCTGTTAATTCCAGTTTTAGCCAGAGTGATACAATATGTATGAACAGTTAAGTTACAAACTCATTTGATAAGTTTCAAAGGAGAAGTTGAGCAGGAACTATGAATATGTTACAGTGTCTTAGATGTGAACGAGACGCTTTGGCTTCAATAGGAATTAGGCCAAACGTTCACCACTAACCAGAACACATTTTTTCCAAAGAAACTGAAGGCAAATTATTGGACCCATTGGAAATGTTGCTTGTGTAAACACTGAAGTACTGGACCTAGTGTATTCTATTCAGAATTTTAAAGGTTATATGTCACTTTACATGCTTATGGGCTGTATCCAGGAATGGAACTAGACATTGATGTTTTCAAAGAATCCTACAGGACTGTGGCCCCCAACTTCCATTGACTTGGAAAATCCAGTCAGAAGAACAAAAATTCCATCAGAAAAAAACTTGTGTTATTTGAAATTGAACTCTAATTAGACACAGGCTGAGTCTACATTTGCCCCCAACTTCAAAGGGGGCTTGTTAATCAGGGTGATAGGAGATTACTAATGGAGTCCTGCAGTGAATATGCAGCACTTCATGAGCCTAATTCTCTTCTGAGGCAACTTCGAAGTTTCACACTTCAAAGTGCCAGCATGTATGTAGCCGTGGGCACGTCAAAGTGCACATGCTACTTTGAAGTGCCTTTACTTCCCAAAGTTTTGAGGAGTAAAAACACTTTGAAGTAGCGCGGCCACTCGCAGCTATATGCATGTGGGCACTTCAAAGTTTGATACTTTGAAGTTGCCGTGGAGAAGAATTAGCTTAATGAAGTACTGCATATTCACTGCAGCACTTCATTAGTAATCTCCCATCATCCTGATTAACATGTCATCTCCTAAGTTGGGGCAAATGTAGACAAGCCCACAGTGTAAGAGTTGCTGTTGAGAGGTTATAATATCTAGAATAAGATAATACTTTCACCAAAAGAAAACAAATACAGCTACAGGTACTGGCAGAATAAGGTAACAAATGTGCCCATATTTAAATTCTATCAATAATTATAGTGTCATCTACTGAAAGACAAGACTCAACAGAAAATAGGGGTTAAGCTTCTGCTGGTCAGAGTCTGGCCCCCACTGAAATAAATGGGCATTTTGCTAGTGACTGCAATTTTGCCAGGATACAACCTGCCAATGTCCTTTTACTGGCAATCAGTGTATTGTAAATGTGAAACTGTTTAGGGTCCAGGAAACATCTCTTATACTACTTGCTTCTGATGTCAAGCTAGTGGGGAGGAGAGCTGCTTGGAACACAGGGGACAACATTAGGATGCCTCTTGGAGTCATTTGCAGTGAATTTGAATTATAGAAGCCCTCAAGAAAACCAGTTCGCTAAAAGGTTTAAGTCACATTTTCTCAGGAGATCAACCACCCTGAGGTTTTTACCAATAATATTTAAATATATCAAAGCTCATTCTGGTAACTGCAGAGAATGTGGGTTTGGGAAATAACAGCAATGAAAGGAAAAGAATGCCACACATTATAGAAAGGACTGTATAAGATTCCTTCACATCAGCCATATAATCTATGGGAAAAAAGATCCTCTCAGACTTGAATGGAAAATCTTGTCTTGTTACTGTACTCTTCCTCCTTCTGGGATTTCTCCAGTCGTGAATAGAAAAGTGCAGCAAAATATCACATTCATATTCACTGAAGAGTTTTAATAGAACAAAATTGGTTTAAATGAAAGAAATGTTAATAGAAGTTAGCCTATGTCTACACTATGAAATAAAGTCAAAATAAAGTCAACTTTATCAGGCAACTTCGTAACACTGGGTTTTATAAAGTTAAAGCTAAGTGTCCACACCTGCCTGCAAAATTGCCAAAGTTTGATTGTTGCAGCAGTGCATTCTGGGAAACTATCCCACAGTTATCTCAGCCCTGTAGCATTCTGTTTTTTTTTCCCCCCCACACTGGTACTCCATGTTAAAAAAATGCCCCACAAGTGGTTGTGTATGTGTGATGTCATCTACACACCCCACAATGCCCTCATTCCCCTCCATTTGAAAAAAAAATAGCCATTTTTTTGGAAGGAAAGATGGAAAAGTAGGGAATCCAACAGGGCATTGGTGTCTAGCGGCTAGCACTACTCAGAAGAAGAAAAGGAAAGACAGGCTGTGTTGGGTTCGAGTAGTTAGCCTCTCTTTCCCTGGTAAAAATACACCTGACAGGATTCATGTGACAAAGGCAAGACTTTATATCATTATCAAGGAAAGAAGATACAAACTGGTAGTGTATGTAGTGGAAGGAGCCAGGTCTGAAGTAGAGAGAGAGAAAAAACTGAGCAAAGAACACTCTAGGCAGTCCATTGCACTGATGTCTCCAACATGAGGTGAGGAGACCCTATTAGCTCCAGATGCATTATGAATCCCCAGGACTAAATAGAAGGTAAGAGTGCCAGAGGGCTTATGTGTCTAGTGGCTGCTGGAAGGAGCTCAAGAAGAGAAGGAAAAGTTAGGGAGGTGTTAGAAGATAGAAAAGTTGAGGAAACAATAAAAGGATTCCCTTGCCTCTTCTAGTAAAGAAGCCTTAGTCCCACCAACTGCCTGTGTGAGAGAAGGAAGGGAGAGAGAGAGCCCACAAGCCCCACTGTAGCATAGGAAATCCTCCCCCGAGCCACACAATTTGGGAAGAGTTTATGTGCTCTAGCTGACCATGCCATGTCAACAGGTACCTCCCACAGGGCAGCACATCAGGGAACTGTCAGTCCCACAACTTGACAATAAAACTGGTTTATAACCAGGTCACATGCACAAAGTTAGGCAGAGAATCATGTTAACAGGTGCCTCAGTTTTTCCCCAGTAAAAATGCAGCAAACAGGCCACTGCTGAGACTGTGGCTGCCGCAAGCCACATGGTTTGGGAAGAGAGAGTACTGTAGTGGTGCACCTAGTCGATGGGCCTGCCCAGAGAATTTATGCTGCCCTTTGTTGGGTCAGTTCCACCATAACCTGCTGATATTGCTCTATCATTTGTGTGCCTAGGTGGGGAGACCACACCAGAAGGTAGGTGCAGTCAGGGCCAACCCCACAACAAAGTTCACCTGGCAGGAGCCAGCTGAGACTCCTGTTGACATGATCCAATCATCTGGTTTCTTATTAGGCAGGGGGGCCAGCCCAGAAAACATGTGTCCAGGGCTAGCACCACAACCAAGCTCAATTGCAGGGGCCAGCTGAGGCTCCTGTTGACATGATGCAGTCAACTGGTTTCTTATGAGCCATTCCCCCAGTCCATGTTGCCTGACAGGGGACATCCAGCCCCCAGAAATATTTCCTGTAGTGGGAGCAATACCCCCAACATGTGTTGCCTGACAGGTGCCAGCCAGACCCTGAAAATCTTTGCCTTAGGAGGATCCAACTCCCCCCAGAGCTCGATAAACCCTTGGAAAATGCTCAGCACAGAAGCCTTCACTCCACTGTAGGCCAGAAGATGCTGCTGTGTGGAAGCATGCTCTGCACTTCATGAGGTGTGGTGGGGATGGGGCTAGCCATGTGGTATAGTGGGGACGGGGCTAGCCCGCCAGCTGCCTGGTGCTTGTGGGGGAGGGGGCTGCCCCATACAAATGTGAAGCACAGAAAAGCAGTTTCTCAGCCTCTACTGCTACATCCTGTGCAGGGGACATGACTTCACCCTGTGCAGGCCAGGACATGTCACCCCAATGTGTGATGTGCCACTGTCTGGTCCCTGCAGCCAAGCCGCCATGTGATGAAATGTGGTGTGGTGGGAACTACCACACCAGCCCAACTAAGACGTTGGCTCTCCTGTTGACATTCTGGGGCTCTCTTTAGTGGTTAGAAGCAACCTCCATGTTGATCATAAAGAAATGAATTTAAAATCCAAGGCTTCCGGTTTTCACACCTGGAGAGCAGGGAACATGAAAGCAGACAGAACATGCTCCTGTGAGGCATAGTGGGATAGCAGTGGGACATCTATGGAGGCCAATAAAATTGATTTAAAGTAACACTGTTTCTAAACCGGCATTAATCTGACCTTTTAAAATTGAACTTGTCATGATGCTGCATTGGATGATTGGCACAAGAATGTTGATCTTAGCACTCATTAAATTTGACCTAATGGTATTTACAGTGAAGACAGTCACATTGTAATATTGAGCTAAGTGCCTTAAAATTAACTTTATGCTGTAATGTAATGTAGATATAGCCTTACTCTCACAATGAAGCAAATAAAACATAAGCATTATGTTCTCTTTAGGAACAAAAAGATCAGTCTGATTTTCCTAACATCTAGACAAGTTATTTATAGTTATTGCATCACGATCTATTAATAAATTAAGGAGCTAAAGTTTATTAAGCAGTTATGACATCAAAGTAAGTATAGTAAATGGATTATTTTGGTTCATTTCATGGAAGAGATAACTGTTCATCTGAATTTTTATTTGAAATCTCTACTTCTAGGTATTGAGAGGTTTTAAAATTTGCTTCAAAATGAAACTCTACTTATTTCCTGTGTAATTAGAGAGAAACTTTATAGGGTGAGCTTGTATAGGGAAGCTCTCCAGGATTCACTTTTTCTCCATTTCCTATGAGGAAAGGGAAATTACCTACCTCTGTAACCAATGTATGGTCTCTATATGGATTCTTCTGAAGCACATGCATAAATATCATGAACCGGAGATAAGAGAATTCTTGTAAGTAGTATCTCTTTGTTCACATTTATGCCCTTGCTCTTCTCATGCACCACACTGAGGGTGTCAGGGCCAGTGTGGACCAACCACCTCTTCAGCTCCTTCTGCTACCATGATCTGAAACAGATGGAAAGGGGATGGGAGGTGCAATGTAGATAGGCGCCATTCATCTCAAGGAACTCCTGTTACAAAGGGTAGGTAACATCAGTTTATTTGACTGTTGTGCCAGATATGTACTCCACTGTGCATGACTGACAAGGGGAGGAGAAGAGTAAAACAACGAAGGAGTTGTGGCTGCTGGTAGAACCACTGCCCCTAAAGGATATATCAGTGGAGGAACTTTGGGCCAAGGCATAATGTCTTATAAATTTGTGGATGGAATTCCATATTGCTGCCTTGTAAACATCAAGCAGGGATATTTCTTCAAGTGATGTTACTGAGTTTGCTTGCACTCTTGTAGAACGAGCTTTTACTTTGTATGAGGCAGGAAGTTATGTCATCTAAAAAAGCTAGGTACAGCCAGACTTTGAGATTCCTTGAAAGGCAGTAGCTTGTCCTCATACTTGTTAAGCTATGGTAAAAAATGGGAAGGGTTGTGTTTCTGACCTATTTTTTTCTCTGTAGGTAAAATGCCAATGTTTGTCTCACATCCAGGGGGCGGAGCCTCTTCTTTCTGCTGGAAGCATGCAGTTTCAGAAATGTACAGCTAAATGGATAGTCTGGTTAATATTAAATTCTGAAACTATCTAAGATAATTTTGGCTTACTAGACCTTATTTTGATGCATTATTGTACATGGTGGACACATCATTAGGGTCCCAAATATACTCATTTGTGTGGCCGAGGTGATGGCAATGATGAAAGGAACCTTAAATGACAGTTGAAACATTGGACAACAAGCTAGCAATCTGAAGGTTTTCTTGATGTGTATCAAAAGTAGGACAGTAAAAACCAAGGAAGGGGTTCACTTTGTTGCTAGTGGAAAGATTCTAAATAAACTTTTTTCAAATTGGTAACTATCTGGCTATGTTGGCTATGTAAAGACAACAGTACTGGTAAGAAATTTAAGTGTGGGGTGGAGTGCAGGGGGCTCATGGCAAGGATTTGGAACTATTGGGTTGTGAGAAGGCTTAGGGCAGGAGGTGGGGTGTGGGAGGTGAAGTCTCGGCAGAGGCTGAGAGATGTTGGAGGTTTAGGACAGGTTGGTGGAGGGGTGAAGGGGTCAGAGGTGATGACAAGGAGGGGATCAGGTCAGGGGACTGGTGGGTATGTGAGTAATTAATTGTGTACACAGAGGGCAAGGGGGCTGAGCTGCTTGCACTTGCAATTCCTGTTCCTGTCAGAGAGTGAGAGCAGAGTGCACAGCTTGTCTGTTCCCTGCCTCTCCCCAGCCACTGTGAGGAATGCAGCCAACTGTCCACTTTCCCTAATCCTGCTCATTTAAAGAAAGAAAAAAAAACAGACAAACAAACAAAAAAAAAACAACCCATTAACCTTAAGGGAGGTAGGGATAGATGATTGTGCACTGCCCTGCTAAACCCAGCATTGTGAGCTCCATCCTTGAGGGAGCCATTCAGGGGCCTGGGACTAGAAGGCTTTTTTAAAAAAAAGCAGTAGTGCTCGATCCTGACAAGAGGGCAGGGTACAGAACTTGATGACCTTTTTGGGTCCCTTCCACCTCTATGAGATGTGCATCTCCATACTTAAAAAAATGTTTTGCTGATTAGTAATCTCTTAGGCGACATCCTAAGGCAAAAGCTAAGATGCGCAGGAGAAGGAGAGAGGACAAGAATTTTCATATCGGGGAATTTAATCCACATTTCAAATCATGGCTAAATTGATAGATTTTTCCCAAATGGAGGAGGAGAGTGGGGTGATGTGCAGTAAACACTTTGTTAGATATGTTTTAGTGAGTGAAAAATATTGTTAGGCTCAACAGGTTAACTTCAGCATCAGTCATAAATAAGTAGTGTGTTTCTATGCAAGCAGTGGTTGCAGCTTTAGCACTTACAGTACAATCATTAGTTGCCTTTTCTTGGCAGCTTTTGTGTTTTGTTTTCTTTCTCAGTTTACACCTGAGCATAAATATCAATCACATTTATTTGGAGCTGATCCATTAGTTTACAGTTTTCTATAATAATCTGCCCAAAATGCTGATTAATTCTGGTTTGCTGACTCCAACAAGTACACAGAAGTCCACCACTGATCATCTATGGTAAGGAGATGAAGTGAAAAGGTCGAGGTCTTGGGGATGAGTGGGACGGACATTGGTTTCATGTCTCTCACTTCATTCATTTCTTTAGTTCCTTCTGAATAACTGACACAATTTTCTGGCCCTGTCCAACAAAGGCCCTGTATGTTAGGCAGGTGATAAAGGCGAGCCAATATTGTCAATAGGAGCAAATTTGCAGTCCTAACAGGTCCCTTGAGGGGAAGGGTTCAGGCAGAGCTGCATGAGTCTTTGGAAGGCTCCAGCCAGCAGGAACAAATCAACACCTACTTGTCTACTTCTCATACCTACATGGTTGCAGGAGGCAGTGTGGGGCTGAAATTACATCAAAGCAAGGCAACACTTGGCTTGCCTTTTCTATAGAATACAATCAGAGTGGGTCTGGATGGGTAACCCTGCAAACTCAGAATTTAACAAAACACAAGGTTCTTCTCAGGAAGTTGCTGAAGGACACTGGGTACCAGGACTGAAGAAGGGTAGCCCTGGAAATTCCTTCATATCACCCCCAGCTCACCCTTTCATTGGCACAGATGGCTATGCCCAAGTTTAGCATTTGTCTTATTATCTTTATTGCTTTTAATGTGGGAGAGAATATTCTAAAATCATTTCAGCAGGGACCAGGGGTCTAGTCTTCAAACATTAGGACCAAACTATAGTAAGTAACAGTAAATGTAGTTTATTGTGAAAAGCAGCAGTATTTCACAAACCACTGGAGGAGGGATGGATGACCTTGACAAAAATATAAACTATGGTCTAGTTTCGGCTTTTAATATTCAGAATGACAATTTGTCTTATTTAATTTGTACTGGTCCTGTATGGAAATAACACAGCTCAGCTACTCCCAGTGCACAGGGAGTTACACTTAAGAGACTTGAAAGGACCCTATGTGGAAGAAGTAAGTCTCACTTTACAAATTTGTGAATTGTTTTCAAATGGTCATTTACCATAAATATCATTAGAGTAGAAGGTGTGTTATTGCTATGGAGTGTGTCCTCCTTGGGAATGCCCTGCTAAGAGACCCCTTCCCTTTTATAATGAGGGGAGACCAGCTAAAGGGCCTCTGCTGAGTCCAGCTGTGGCATTAGGTCCCTGGGGCCTGTCAGGTAGGCAGGCCCGAGGGCTCTGAATATTTTCTGTTTGTTGCTCTTTTAAAGGATCATGTTTTCTTCAGTCAGAACCACTTTAACTCACCTTCAGTAATATGCAGCCTGGACACAATTCCTCTTGTGTGGCTCTGATGATCTCAGAGGAAAATGGCTCAATTTAAGCAAGCCACCAGACAGGGAAGGAGCACAGAGAAAGGATACACCATTTTCATGCACCACCAAGCCTTTCTGAAGGTTTGTTTCCTGGAGTAATGATGGGGTGGTTTAGCAAACATCAGATCTGAAATAGCTGTGTCCTGTGGAGAGACTGTTTCACATGCTCACAGCAGGGAAAGAGTCTTTTATTTTGCAAGAAAAGATATGCCATCAGGCTGTTCACACTTGCTGGTTCTGAAAAAGCAAGGTAGTCTTTGTACTGCATGGAAAGTCAGGGCCTCAGGGCAGTTTTCGTATGAGGTTTGTCAAGGGGTTATCTACTGATGTGGTGATTAGTAACTTAATTCTCAATTAAATTAAATTACCGGCAAAATATTTTTGCATAAGATTGTTTTTGCCTTTATTTTCATTTTAGTTTCACTGCATGTTTTCTTTCATTATAGGGAAGTATTGTAGTGAGCATTTCATAGGAGGACTGAGGAAAAGAATTGAAGGGCTTTGGGCAATAAAAGGATATGCCTACCTACCACAAATATGGGATTTCAAGCTATATTAAAAATTTGAAGAAATTAAATTAGAAATTCCATTTGTTACATTTTTATTTTTATAATGTAGGGCTTCAACATCATATTTATCCAATAAATAGAATGGTAGAACCCACACTGAAAATTTTGAAAATGAAAGTATGTATAAAAGTGACAGATTGATAGTGGCATACCATTGTATCACCCCAGTCCCTTAATTGTAGAAGGTGTAACTTTATGGAACAGCTTCATGCTGGAAAAAAAGGTAACCTGTATCATTACGCACAGCTTATTTTATTCCCCAGCCATGGGTTTGACATTACATTGTTATTGTAGAGTGAAATTAAAATAGCAGCTCTTGTTTTCTGTCTAACCTAGGAGTACTACTTTGATCATACTAAAAATAAAGCAACTTTGTAAATTCATCAGTCAGAAACTATGACTCAAATAAGAGAAATAAAACCAAGAATACTAGCAACAAGAAGTCCTGTGGCAGTTTATAGACTAACATATATTTTGGAGCATAAGCTTTTGTGGGAAAAGATCCCCTTTGTTTGACGAAGAAGGTCTTTTCCACAAAAGCTTATGCTCCAAAATATCTGTTAGTCTAAAAGGTGTCACAGGACTTTCTGTTGTTTTTGCAGATGCAGACTAATACAGCTACCTCTCTGATACTTGTCACCATTCAAGAAAAATAGCATACTTCTTCACTGAAATCAGTGAAATTTCTCGAGCTCCTCCTAAAATGTGAGTTTTTTCCTAGCCAAATCTTAGTTTTTTCTGAAACATTTCATTTTGACTTTTCCTGTTCTGTTTTCTGATCACCCTTTTTTTATGCTTTTATGAAGAATGATGTTCCTGTGTCAATGCTAAATAGATGCCTAAACTCCCTCTACTTCAGTGGTTCCCAAACTTTTCCAGATGAGGACCCATTTTGACAATTCAAGAAGACCTGGTGACCCAAAGCAATTGAAAAATGGGGGAGTCAGGGTGGAGGGGGAGGAGCAGTGCTGTAACTGGCTAATTTTGTGCCTGAAGCAAGAATACAAAACTGTGCCCCCTCATGTTTCTATATTAATATTTATTCCATAAAGAGGGAAAATACATTAACAAAATAATAACACTATTTCTTATAGTTTATTATTTTATTATTATGCTTTATCTGAGTTGCTGTAGGGGACAGACTCATTCTCAAACTGCTCCCCCTTGTCCCCAGCTGAAACACCACACTCTGAGGCTGGAGGGGCTGGCAGGGAGCCACAAACAAGAAAAAAGGAAACTGAGAAGTCAGCTACATAGAAGAGAAGTGGGGGATGAAGGGGGCAGGGGTATGAAAATTACTGCCAGAGACTAGTAAGTGGCTTTCCTGGGATCACTATGAATATCAAAGACACAAAAACAGTCTTTGTAATGCGTAAGGCAGAGGGGGTCCAACTTTTTTTACACTGGGGGCCACATGGCACTTTTTAAAATGTTCCATGGGATGAACACAAAATAAACCCAAGCCGCCACCACCACCACCTCCACCACCCCTGACTGCAGCCTTAGATGCCCCCACCAGGAGCCCCAAACCACCCCCAGGCTTAAACCCCACCAGAAACTCCAAACCAGCCCTAGTCTTAGACTTCCCCATCATCCCCAAACTGCCCCCAGCCTTAGACACCCTCAAAGCAGCCTCACACTGCCCCCAGTCTCAGATCCCTCCCACAGCCCTAAATGACCCCAGCCTTACACACTCCCCCTCCTCCTGCAGCCTCTTCACTGGGGTTTCTAGGCTGGGCAGCTCCCCCAGCCCTCCTGATCCCAGCAGGTAACAGTTGTTAAAACCAATTAACTCAAGTATTAATCTTTCAACACCTAGGCATAAGGAAATTGCTGTCTCTAGTGATAGAGATAGTAGCCTTCTACAGCAGCTGTCCCTACTGATAGATATCTGCCTGAGGCAGCAGTGTTAAGAAACTGCAAATGGCTTCTTTAACAGCCACTTCCAGGTGGGAACTGCCCAGCTGGCAACCCTTAACAAATGGGAATCCCTGCTCTATATGATGATGATAGAAAACAAATTACTGAAGTAAATAGTTTATGAAGACGTCATAGCAGATTTTGCTTCTGCAAAGGCAAGAACACAATTCTAAAATTAAGTTGCAATATGTGAATATCTCATCTTTCATAATAAAACAGCTACAACTAAAGTTCATCGCATTTCAATCCCCAGTCCTTTCCTATTCCATTTATGTTCAAATAAACCTGCCAGTCTGTGCAGGCGGCAAAAATTAGAAGAGGGTCTCCAAAATGTTGTGTGCCTGGACCCCCGGCTACGTTAATCCTTCTTTGCTTGACAGTTTGATATTCGAAAACAGAAGCATAAACATATTTTATCTCCAGAAGGACCTCACCAGTGGGGGTAGCTTCTGCATGCCTGAATCCTTCCGTGGTAGCCTGAATGACTAGATGGGAGTTACATGGTCTGTGGGTAAATAGAACACAAATGCTTTTGCTGGCAAAAAGCAACAATTCTCTGCCTTCTTGAAGGAAGTGGCATATGTTACTGGTGTATGCGTCCTGTTAGATTCCAGTATGACATTATTTACCAGGAGAGCTAACTGGGTGGATCCTGATGTATGCAGTTGTTCAGCAATTTACATTGTGTATCCTGTCCCTCATCTAATTAGATTTGGACCTCCTCTGCCAGCCTCTGTTGCATCTGGTGGCCTGCCAGCCACAGCCCTGGCAAATTGCTTGTGGACATTGTTACCCTAATTTTACACAAGAGACCACCCCAGGGTTACACTCATATGTAATTTGTTAAATTGGATTAAAGAAAAGGGGACCTAGCTTTCAAGCACACCGCCCCACACACTCATATCATCCTTCACTCATACACCTACACAGGTGAACTCATCCAGATTAAGTGTTGCACAGGGACGGCAGTGGAAGCTGAGCTGTAGTGGGTTGGGTGTATTTGGCTGAGATAAGGAATCCAGGGCGGTGAGCTAATTGTATGGCCCCCTTTGTCAGCTTGCTCTCCTGTCAACTGTAGTGTTCAGGAGCAGTCAGTACCATCCATTCTGGGGAAACGAGGAGGGGCTCAGGGCCAGGGACTCATTCTGCCTTCCCAGCAAGCCAAGACTAATTCCTGCAGAAAGGTGATGGAAAGAAGCAAAGAAAAAGAACTCGTATAGCTTTGTACCCATCTTTTATATGCTTCAGGCTAGTCCCACTGCTCCAGGATTCTGTATAACCATGAGTCATCATCACTGGCCCAGGACTCTGTATGACCAAGATTCATCACCTAACAGCAGCTAGGACTTTGATCTCCGAGTGATGGGGCCTCTTTCTTTTTCTTGGATGGATTATTTTGCAGAGCTCAGCTCCTAGTATCCTCTGCCCAGCAAGGTGCTGCTGGCAGCTTGTTGTCCAAACAGGCTGATTTCAACTGATTTCATTGCACACCCACCCACATTCACACTTTCCTTGCTCACAAAAAGGAAAGCTTACTTCAGAAGAAGAAATAAGCTCATGAAACAAACCTTATAGAACAAAGCTACAGCTACAAAACAAAGCTACTGTTACAAAGCATATTTAAAGTTGCAGGACTTAAAACCATGAATGACTGAAAGTTGCAGAAAGTACATGTGCATTGTACTGGACTGACAAGAGGCTTTATACGTAACCCATCACCCTGGAGTTTCCCTACTCCTGCCATAACTGAAGAGTTGGTTATTTCAGGGATAGATTTATTTCTCCCTTATCAGGTCTTAAAATAAATATACAAAAATATCTACATAGAGTAAGTTTTCACGGGCCAACATAGGATTGAGTCCTGTTTCCACATTTGGATCCAATATCCCAGAATTTGCAAGATCCTTGGAAATATTTTGAAGGTGGCACACTGATGCTTTGGATGAGAGGGAGTGCAAAGGATTAATATTGTTTACCAAGGACTTCTCTTTTACCTTTAAAGCAACCACTTCCAATCTTGGAGAAATTGGAATGAGGGTACCAATAAGTTCAGAAAATAGAAGGAAATAGAGTATGCCAAGTAAGCTTCTGCCATATTTTGATATTGAATTTCACAAATCATGCAAATCAGAGTCAAATAAGGCTGTAGACATGGCCATACTATAACAAAAAATGACTCACAACATCTGGGTAATGAATGAAACAAAAGCCATTAATTCCGTACTTCCCTATTTTCATGGCTTGAATTTGGACCTCAACAGGTATAATAGTTCACATATATATGTATGCATGTAATACTAGTGGGAATTCTCTGTCCCTGGGAAAGATACACAGAATGTACATATGATAAGACGGATATGATGTGCTTATTTCTAAGCTGGAGAAGTCACTGCACTATGTGAAAAAGTAAAGAGCAATGCCATAAAACCTTTAGGCCCTTTGGGAAATAAGTGAGGTTGACAGTTGTGGGTATTTTAGTGCAGCTTCACAAATTTGAGAACCGTCAATGTGATTGATAAGGTGAATGTTTACAGAGAAGTCCTCTTTAGGGAGAGCATCTCTCAGCTACATTTTGTAGTTTCGTGCTTTACAAATAAGTTTCCTGGCACAAGTAATGCTTTCTAGCAACAATCCATTTTCTCCTCTCTCATTTAGACCTTTTGTTAGCTTCAATTATTTAATTTAAAATCAAGTGTAAAGATGCAGTGTATAAGGCATAATGTAAGTTTCCCTATCCTGTGGTCAGAGCTTGAATGGTTGGATATTTGCAATTGCATGGAGTCCCACTGAAGTCCAGGGACTTCTGTATGAACATGAGAGTTCATCGACAGAAGTATGAGTGCAGGATCACTTGTTACACTAATTGTAATTATTTTCATTGATTAATAGATTACAGACACATAGGGGAATATTTAAATGTCACAGCAACCAATGTTAGTAGACCCTGAGCACCACATAGGTTCAAAGGTCTGTCCATGGACAGGCAGTTGCAGGATCAAGATCTGAGTTAATAATAATCACTAACCATGTAATAAATCTTAGAGTTTTGGGTTGAAAAATAGTCAATTACAGTATTTTTATAAAGCCAGCTGACATAGCTTAGGAACCAGACCATTAATTTAAGGAACAGGAGAAACTAAAAAAAAAAAAAATTCCATTAATACATTGTCTAATTTTTAAATCAATGTGTTCGATTTCTTTGAAGATTTCACATTTGTATTACTGTCCTGGTCTACACTAGGGAACAAAGTTGATCCCAGATATGCAATTGTAGCTATGCCATTAGCGTAGCTAGAATCAATGCACCAGGATCAACTTTGTTCCATAGTGCAGATTGGGGCTCTGGGCTCATGCCGACATCCCTTATTCCACATGATAGCATGGAGTACCGGGGTTGATGGCCGAGTCCAGAGATATCAGTTCTGCCGTGTTGGTGTGCCGAATGCATGGTAAGTATAAACATGCCCACTCTTTTGAAAAAATAAAATAACAAATGCTATATTGTATACACAACTATTGACACCAAGAGTGCAAATCAAAAATGCTATCTTTTGACTTGTTTGATCAGTCACAGCTAGCTAAGAATGCCAGTATACACACAGCAAATCATTTGCAATCAATCTAGTGATATAAAAAGGTTCTCAAAATGTTTGTGAAATGTGGGCAAGACATACATTTGAATAAACTAAGATTTTGTACTGATACTCTGTAAGCAAAATAAAAGGATTACAGCCTACGGAACAAATTATTTATGAATTATTTCTTATTGCTAATTACTCTGAAACTTTTAAAAAGATTGTCAGTATTATATATGTAGGAAATCAAATAATGAAGAGCTAACTCTGCTGAACTGAAAATAAACATACGCTTACAGATACTGGACAGGATTCTGATGATCCTGGTCATATTGAATAGTACTAGACTCTATAAATAGCCTGAAGTCAAGAAGACTACTCATAGACTAAGGCAATACTCAGAGTGAGTAAGGATGTCAGAGTCTGACTGATAACTCTAGGACATACAGTTCTTGTAGTCTTCCACGTAATACAGTAAACCCTCAAAATGTGCAATTTCGAGTTGTGCTTACCTCGCATTAATGCGAGTTAAATGCAACTCAAAATCTTGCTACCCCTCCCTCCTGGCTCAACCTCCCTTGGCCCCATGCAGCCGTGGTTCAAACCCTCCCCCCCACACCTTGGTTCAACCTCCTTCCATGGCCTGGCTCACCACCCCTCTGCACGGCTCTGGCTCACGTCCCCTGGCCCAGTTCAACCCCTCCCGCAACTGCGCGTGGGCCTGGGCTCAACCCCACCCTCCCTGAAGCCCTAACCCACCTCAGGCTTAACTCCCATGGCTCCCTCCCATGGCCCCAACCCTCTGCCAGGCTTAACCTTCCCCAACTGTCCCCCCCAACCCCAGGACTAACCTTTCAAAAGGAGTTCAGGTTCTCCTGCTGCTGCCCTGGCTGCAGACTGTGCATTCCACCAGGGAAAAAAGACACCCCCACAATTTATGTGAAATTCGAGTTATGCGAGGGTGCCTGGGAATGCAACTCTTACCTAACTTGAGGGACTACTGTGCATGGTTACTAATTGCTTGTTTAGAACCCCAGTGTACATATTATCTCAGTATTAATTTGATTTTAAATTAGAAAAATGCCTTTCGTAAATGCATTGTTTCATGCTAACTAGAACACGCAACCAGGTGTATTAATACCAATATGTTTTCCTAACATCTGGAAATCAGTCTATTAAATTTAAGCTTATACTTCCTCTACTAGAGAAGATGTGGGGGGAGCAGGGGTTAAAGTGCAATCACTGCAATCCCTCTATGAACCTGTGCATCAGCATACCATAAAGTTATGTTGCTACAAAGAGAAACCTCTAAAGCCAGCATATGTGTGTGCATGCACGCAGACATGCACACACACACACACTATTTAACCTAACACATTGGAATAATGGTCTAATGTGGAGTTTTGCACTTCTATAAATCCTTCATATCATGACCACCAGCAATCTGTTGCAGGGGAAAATAAGATTTTCCCTTAGAACTATTGCTAGTTGGAAAACAAGGATTTGTGTTTAGGAGCATTTTCAGCATATAAAATATGTATCAGAGAGATCTTACAGATACTGTATGTCTGCAAACAGAAAAAGCTGCAGGAGCTGTGTGAGAGATGTATTGTCTTGCAAAGCCAGCCATTAACAGATCTTAAGTGATCTACAGCAGTTTTAGCTGGATTTTAATTTCAGAGGATTCAGAAGAAAAGGAAAGGAGAAGGTGAGACAAATTACAGGAGGAGGTGGAGCTGAGCTGTCCCAAGGTGGAGCTGTATCTTGTATTAAATGACACTGGCAGATTAGAGTTCTTTTATGGTGAAGGGGAAGGGCTTAAAGGCTGAGTCAAAAGCCAAGAAGTCTTTTTATTTACGCCTACCTCCCAGCCTCTGGCAATCTGACTAATAACAAACTGAGGTAACTAGAAGGAAGAGAAAGAGCACAGAAGCAGCTGGGATCTAAAAATCTAACAAACCAAGAGGGATCAGTTTAAGCTCTGCTGAACATTTTATTTACTGCATCCAAAGGCTTGCAAATGGTTAACTATATGCAGAAAAGTCAGCATAGATGGGAAGTATGCTGTGAATTTTAATTGGGCAAAAGGGACAACTGCTTTCAGGATGGTCTAGAGTGCATTCTGCTTGAGAGATTATTATTATTTTTTCAGTGAAATACCCTGTATTTTGATTTCTGACCCGGGTTTTTAACTTTAGGCAGCTGGAGCTGTATAAAGCTAGCAGCAAAGTGAGCAAAGTGCAAATACAGAAGAAAGTGTACATTTTGTATAGAGTGGAACCGAGAACTGAATTGCATTTGAACATCTGCTCAAACTGTGCATTATTGGTCATGTCAGGGAGTGTCGTTTCTGTACAGGTAAGAAAACTTCCAGTTAGCTAATTATCTAAAGTGAGTTACCCCACTTATTTTCTATCTCTTTGATACTGATTAATCTTATTTTCCAGTGTTACTTTGGATAATTTTACCATTAAATGATAGAAATCTGTATAGTTTTATCCAGTGGTATTTCCAGCACTGTTTCAGGTACTTTTTTTATTGAACAGTTTTCAATACATGTAGTCACTCAGGCAGCAAAAATAGAGTCATTTTAGATTTCAGCATGCACAGTAGAATGGATTAAAAAAGTGGTTTTGAAAGTATGACATTACTCTTAAAATGCATATGTATTCAGAATTAACAAGCAGGCTTGTACACACTGCACATTCTCTTTGCTTAACCTGAGACTTTGGAATACTCCATCACTCACTTTACACATATTTATATCAGGAGTAAGACTGAACAAACACCACTATTTTTAAAATAAGATTTTATTAATTCATTGCTCTCAAGCATATTGTAAATTTGCCTTATGGGGCTCATAATTTACGATTTCCTCACATACTACAAATTTGCCTAGTAGGGAAGACTCTGGAGTTGAATATTCTTTTTTTAATAAAAACTGAAAAAAAAATTACAGCAAGCATTTATTAAAACTAATTCTTATCCTGTTTCACTAAACTAAACAGGAACAATGATTAGTTCAGTGTTTTGAAATTAAATGCATATTCAATATTTACTTGTGTTATTTCAACATAATGTTAATCATCTGCTATGGAAAAGTATCTGCAATTTTAAAATAACAGTGAATCCCACTGAAGGCTAGATTTACTTGCTCCAGACTACACAGATTGAAAATGCAAAAAGAAATGTGCAGCATTTGTCCTCCAGTACTTACAGAATATTCAGATATTCACAGTGTCTTTATATTGTCTGTGAGAGAGAGAGGGAGACAGGGAGCACGGGGGTGGTACAGAGAATTTTTGCAATGTTACCCACAAAAATATGATAATGATTAAAATAGGAATGTTTTTTAAATTGGTTACAAATGTCCTTTCTTCCTTTAAAAATGATGAGAGGTCCTTCATTTAAAAATCATTTTTGCAACATGTGTGAAAATGAATATATTTCAGATTAAGATATTTTATTTATTTAACTTAAATTTGACCGGGGCCCTCAAAAATACAATTTAAATGTGATGCATAACTATGCTGGTTTCATTATATAGAAACAAGTTACAGAAAATTAAGGCTAATTACCAACACAACAGGCGTTTCACAATTAATTGTTATGAGAAGATCATTTTTCACCTTAGGTTACTGAAAAGGATGATAGTGAATATATGAACAGAGTTTTCTTTTGTGCAGTATCATGCAGGCATGCATCTGAATGCTTTGGTACAAGAGTTCTGCATATTGTGTCTTTTCCAATACTCTATAGAAAATAGCAGAGGCTCAGACAACATATAAGTTACATTTAACCAGATAAATAAGATTGAATGAGATACATGATTCAAGTAAGTTTAGTGAGAGATTCTGTCACCTTTACTCATGGTGAGAAGCACCTTTCTCCACTGAAATCAATGGGACTACTATGGAGTAAGCTACTGCTCAATGTGCATGAACAGACACTGATTTGTAAGAATTTCATAGAATGCAGGAGGATATTCTCTTCAGTACTAAGTCTTTTCGTCAAGTTGCAAGAGAAATCTAATTGAGTTGTGTAGTAAGAATAAGAAACAAACCTATATAATGCTGGTGTGATGCCAAAATATATGTAAAAATACTGAAAATGTTCATTCATATAATTACATAGATGCCTTGCAACTTCTTCACAGAGCAACAATTCAGCTGCCTAATTGTTTGTTGACATTCTGTACTCCAAGGCACATTTCAACAGCTCACTTAAAAAAGATCCAGTGACCTTTATGACATAGGTTTCTTCAAGGAATATTGTTCAACCCTGGAATGAGTGTACTGAAGTCAAGCTCTTGCATGAAATATGTTAAATCATCCTTTACATAAGAGGAACATTTTTCTTGTTGGAAATGTGGAAGTATTTACTTTAATAATAGATTGTAAACAGACATATGACCTCACCTGATGAAATAAATATCTTCCTTCTTTGGTAGAAAACCTTGCAATAAAGGAAGACACATACAGAACCCTCATATGAACAGTAACAAACTAATCTCAGCTCATTGAGAATGGTGCCAAACAGATACTACATTGCAAACATATAATGGTCACCACTTTCTGTTCCTGATTAAATAGTTGGACAGTTCTAATGTATTTCTCATGTATCCTAAAGTTTAAGACCAATGGGTTGCAAGATGATGGCTTAAATTACACAGCACCTATGATGTCATTCATTATTGTTAATTGTTAATTACAATTTTTGCTGTGTGCATTTTAGATATATATGAATATTAATTATTAAAAGGAAAATGTCCAATTCAATATGTTTTATATTGAATACCTATTTGTTTGTATTTCACTCTTATTTTTTATTGCTAGTAAACTTGGTTTACATATTCAAAGCACAAAAATATGTATGTTTAATGTGTGTATATACTCTCCCTGGAGATATAAATGTGGGTGTGGAGAATATATGTGTACCTCCCCATATCTAAAATATAAACACAGCAAAGGGGAAAATAACGACTCTGTTTTCAATTTTGGGGTCCTAAGATTTCCAAGAAAGTTCCATTTCAACTTCCAGATAAGTTGTATAAAAAGGGAAGGAAGCTCTGCACATGCTATTTGAATAAACATCTGATAAGTAATAGATTTTGGAACCTGTAAAGTCTAGGTTTCCTTATAAATAATATGTGTTAATATTATTCTGTCAATATCTTCCATCCTTTAGTACCTATTTGTTGCAGGTTCCTGAAAACTGTGGCACTGAATGACCATCCATGGGAAAAACACAATATTTTATACTAACCTTGATGGAAGTAATTTGTGGAAGTGACCTCTCTTTTTGTTTATTTTCCTACAAATCATCATGTAGATATATGACACTCCACAAAGAAGAACATAATTGTCATGAATCCTGCATGTTGTGTTGCTGCAAGATAAAAATACTGAAATTCTTCTGTGTTATGACCCTCATGGCACATTTACTAGGCAGAATTAATCATACAATGATTATAGGATCATTAAATTGTTTCAGAGAACACTAGATTTAAAGAGAAAGAGAGAGAGACCTGTGTAAATTTGGGGAAATTTCAACTTTTTGTTTGTTTGTTTGTCTTTGTTTTTGTTTTCAAAACTGAAATGATAAACTCAATTTATTTTCTATTTTATAGGAGCTAGTGGCAACAATGAAGTTCTGGATTTTTATGTTATGTTCAGTTGTGGTTGCCTCGGATTTATTACAGTCCCAAACTTCTTTGTCTTCAGTGAGAGGATCTTGTGAAAATCTGTGTTCTTGTGAAGAAAAGGATGATATCTTGATTATAAACTGTGAGGAAAGAGGTATTAAAATGTTATCACAAATAAATATCCCACCATCACAGCCTTTCCATCTTAACCTGCTGAACAATGGCTTGACTATGTTACATATGAATGATTTTGCTGGCCTCGTCAATGTTATCTCACTACATGTTGGATTTAATAATATTGCAGATATTGAGCCTGGAGCTTTTAATGGTCTCAGTCTTCTTAAGCAACTTCATATAAATCACAATTCTTTAGAAATACTTAAAGAGGATACTTTTCAGGGCCTGGAAAATCTGGAGTTTCTTCAAGCAGATAACAATTTCATCACCGTGATTGAAGCAAGTGCCTTTAGCAAACTCAACAGACTTAAAGTGCTTATTTTAAATGACAATGCCATTGAGTTCCTCCCTACTAATGTATTTCGCTTTGTGCCATTGACCCACTTAGATCTTCGTGGAAACCAGTTGCAGACACTGCCCTATGTTGGCTTTTTAGAGCATATTGGTCGAATACTGGACCTTCAGCTGGAAGACAATAAATGGGCCTGTAATTGTGACTTACTGCAACTGAAGATATGGCTAGAGAACATGCCACCCCAGGCCATAATAGGTGATGTTGTGTGCAATAGCCCTCCTGTTATGAAAGGAAACATCCTGAGAAGACTGAAAAAAGAATTACTCTGCCCCACTCACCCTATAAATGAACTTGAAGATCCTTCAGGGTCCTTGCCGATGGTAGTAACCACCTCTATAAGTGATAGTCACCTACCAGCCAAGGTCATCCCTGTCCTGAAAGTTCCTACCAAGCAACCACGTTTAGTGATTCATGACACAAAGCCAGCTACTCACCTTCCAGGAACTTACTGTCCTGTACCCTGTCACTGCACCAGCCATACCTTATCAGGAGTTCTAATTCACTGCCAGGAGCGAAATATTGAAAGCTTGTCTGATTTAGGTCCACCACCTCCAAATCCTAAAAAGCTAATTTTAGCTGGAAACATTATTCAAACATTGCTGAAGTCAGATCTGGTAGACTATGCTAGCCTGGAAATGCTTCACTTGGGGAACAATCGTATTGAAACCCTTGAAGAAGGATCATTTATGAATCTAACAAAATTACAGAAGCTCTACCTAAATGGCAACCATCTTACAAAGTTAAGTCAAAGTATCTTCCTTGGTCTTCAACACCTTGAGTATTTGTATCTTGAATACAATGCCATCAAGGAAGTTTTGCCAGGGACATTTAACACAATGCCAAAACTTAAGGTGCTATATTTAAACAACAACCTTCTGCAAACTTTACCACCCCATGTTTTCTTAGGTGTGCCGCTAGCTAGGCTAAACCTCAAAACAAACCAATTTACCCACTTGCCTGTGAGCACTGTTTTAGATGAACTGGATTTGCTGATACAAATTGAACTTGAAGACAATCCTTGGGACTGTACTTGTGATTCAGTTGGGCTGCAGCAGTGGATACAAAAGTTGAGTAAGAACACTATGATGGGAGACATTTTCTGTAAATCTCCAGGGCACCTAGCAAAAAAAGAACTGAAATCTCTGAACAGTGAAGTCTTATGCCCAGGACTAATAAATAGCCCAGCCCTATCAACACAGGCCAGCTTTATAATTGTGACAACTTCTTCAACAACAGCCAATACCGCAGACACTATTCTTCGATCACTTACAGATGCTGTCCCACTTTCTGTTTTAATCCTAGGACTCCTAATTGTGTTTATTACAATTGTATTTTGTGCAGCAGGAATAGTTGTTCTTGTTCTGCATCGGCGACGAAGACACAAAAAGAAACAAGCAGATGAACACATGAGGGACAGTAGCCCAGTTCATCTCCAGTACAGCATGTATGGTCACAAAACCACACACCACACAACTGAGCATCCAGCATCAACTCTCTATGAGCAACACATGGTCAGCCCCATGGTTCAAGTTTATAGAAATTCATCTTTCAACCCCAAACATATAGAACAAGAAGAGGAGGGGAATGAAAAGGAAGCAAATGACTCCAATCATCTCCACAGAAGTCTTCTGGAAAGAGAGAACAATTCTCCACTGACAGGCTCAAATGTCAAGTACAAATGTACAGACCAATCAGCTGAATTTCTTACCTTTCAGGATGCCAGCTCCCTATACAGAAACATTCTTGAGAAAGAAAGGGAACTCCAGCAGCTAGGGATCACAGAATATTTAAGGAAAAATATTGTCCAGTTCCAGCCTGACATGGAAGTTCGTTATCCTGGCACACATGAAGAGCTAAAGTTAATGGAAACACTAATGTATTCCAGACCAAGAAAAGTTTTGCTTGAACAGACTAAAAATGAATATTTTGAACTCAAAGCTAACTTACAGGCTGAGCCTGACTATCTGGAAGTCCTGGAGCAGCAAACATAAAATGACATAACTTTGGACTGGGACAAAAATCTGTAATTCTATCTTAAGTTGGAATATTGTAAATAAAAGTGCCTTATAATAATGTGTCATCCATCAGGACTAAAGCACAGCAGTAATCCTAGGAAAAAAAACTCAGGGATCACTGTGGGAAGCCATGGGGATATTTCCAGGCAATATAGTTTACCCCAAGTGAAACATGATCTCTGTATGATTGAACCGTGGGCGGAAGATTGCAATACTCCTTTAGAGGGCTTTTAAAAGCTCTGTATGTCACTCCCCTTCTGATCTTAATAGGACAAAACTTTTATGTTACTTGTACTTCTTTTTTTTCCCCTCTTAATTTAATTGGAGTACCTTTTTAAAGTACCCGATTATATAGTTATAAGGTTAATACGTATTGGTTAGGTATTAGTACATGCACTACATATGTGAACATTGTCTGCAAC
Source organism: Carettochelys insculpta (assembly GCF_033958435.1). Classification (NCBI taxonomy): domain Eukaryota; kingdom Metazoa; phylum Chordata; order Testudines; family Carettochelyidae; genus Carettochelys; species Carettochelys insculpta. The sequence continues at coordinate 96,388,637 of NC_134137.1, read as the reverse complement.
TGCACTTACCATACCTCTATAATAAATGAAAAGGAAGTGAAGTTTTGTTATGCTAAATACTAGTTAAAAAGGGGGAAAAAAAGGGAAAAGAACAAAAGATATTTAATTGTATATGCAACCAGTGTCTGCAAACATTTAAGTATCTTTTATATGGGACTTAATTTATCACATTCTTACAGGATGTGGAGGGAAAATATATGTATAAATACAATTACCAACAATGTAAGATACATCAACAAAGCTTTTTGCTACTTTCCCTGTCTGACAGTTTTACTGAAATCTGGACAATCTTCTCTTGTTCTGATGCTATGAAATGTTGTGCATTACTGGTGTTTCAACTCATGAGCCTGGGCAATTCTGAAAGCTACTGAGAATCAGTCGTAAATACATTAGTGTACCTAATGAGTTTGATTTCTTTCATATGACTGGCTCCTGTGGTGGCTTTGAATATTCCTGGCAGAAACGCAGAAATAAGTACATTATGGCCAGTAACTTCCAAGTGTGGGGGGAAAAAGAGAATATGTTGTTGTTTGCATCAAGTCTCTACCTTTTGCCACGTATTAATGGCAAAAATGCACTTCTCCTATTAAGAGGTAAAAGTGGCTTAGCATGTGGAGCCCTGCAGCTTTATTTTACAACAAAGTCTAGCTAGATTTATATTAACTATTTATTCTGTACATTTTGTATTTTTTTTTCAGTTCATTACAAGGAATAATTTTGGGTGCCTTTCCAGCAATCAAAGAACTGCTCACCATAAATAAAAATGGAAATAAAGCTCTTTTTTTTAAAAAAAAAAAGCCATTTTCTTAAAAGTCACTTTTTAAAAAAGGTGGCAGCAAGACCTGCATGCATAAGTTTAGGACTGTTCAGGAATCAAACATGAAACATCTCTCTGTTGTCACGTGGACAGAAGCATCTTGTTCACTGTGCAATAAGGCCATTCAGTTTCTGTGCGTGACTGACGCAGTGCCAACTGAAATGCTGATCTGCATTTCTTCTCTTTTTTAAACAAATCTTTTGTAAACCAATTGTACATGCCTATTTTTGTTCCTGTTTTCCAATTGCAGAGCTATTTAAGGGCTGAATCAATTAATAGACTTCTCGATATATAAATTAAAACTAACAAGCGTAGAACTGATAATTTCAAAACCAAAAAAGATTCCCTTCCTGGCATTGAGCCTACTGCAGTTTTCTTGCCTAGCTGTGAGTTCTTCACACTTCTTGTATGTGAGTTTCTGAAGGAACACAACCTCTCAAAGAGAAGTGCATTTTCTTAAGTTTGCGTAATACTGTTGATGTCAGTGGTACTCTACAAATTTACACAAGCTGAGGATCTGGCCCTATAACCTTTTTGTATCTGACCAAACTTCCATAACAATATTTTATGGATATTATCACATTGCAATGCCAGTAAAACTCTGTGGCTCCAAAGAATCAAATTGCATTAGCAAAACAATAAGCACTGTTTGCTCTGTCTATGACTAAAACCTAACAAAGTTTAAGTTAAGTTCATCCCCAGTGCATTCTGGGAGAGTGCAGATCAGAAATTGATTAGAATGTATCTACAATAATGTAGCTTTTATTTCACTCAGAATAAATTCTTATAGAAAACTGAAAAATTCTGTCACATAACATCTTCCACTATGGGGCACTGAGAAATGTAATGATTAAAATTGTTAAGGGCCTGACTAAAAGTCTAATGAAGTTTATGGAATTGTCTTTGCTTAACTTTGGATCAGGGCCAATATGTATCATATTCTGTTAAAAAGTAGTAACAGAGAGGAAGCTGTGCTAGTTTATACACTATCAAAACAAAAAGCAGTCAAGTCGCACTTTAAAGACAAGCAAAACAGTTTATTGGGTGAGCTTTCATGGGACAGACCCACTTCTTCAGACGATAGCCAGACCTCACCCAATAAACTATTTTGCTAGTCTTTAAAGTGCTACTTGGCTGCTTTTTATTCTGTTAAAAAGTTTTCACAAGTAGATTAGTTCCCTCAGATTCAGCTTTTTTTCTACCAAGTCTTTGGACTATGAGAGATTTCACAGTTAGAGCAGGAGTGAGGGGAGTGTGGGAAAAGAAGCAATGAGAAACAAATTGGGCCTACTTCTTCTCTGCCCTGGTATGGTCAGTTATATCAGTGAAACATGAGTGAACAGTGCTGCCATCTGATTTCTATGGTGCAGAGCAGTGGAGAATTAGGCCCTCAGGCTTCAGCTTGAGTGAAATGGTTTCAGACTACACACAAGTGCCACATGCATAGATGACAATGTATTTAGCTGCTAAAGATTTCTAAGTAGAATGTGGAGGACTACTATGCTGAAAAAATAGGCTCTTTCACAGTAGAATGAAAGCATCAGAAAAATGTTGACTACCATTCATGTCATGGCAACTCAGATGCTCAGTTGTGTCAAAGCTCAGTTCACCACACATCAGGGGAGGGCATCTTTGTTCCTCTCACTGCCTCAGTCTGCTGAGGGTTGGTTCATTCCCTGTTAGGAGAATTAGGCCCTCAGGCTAACTAGGGCATCCTCATATGTGTTCTCATTGAGAGAGTGTTCTAATCAGTGGCATTGACAGCCACCACAAGCCGGGGGCAAGGTGGGAGAGGTGCCCATTTCCAGCAAAGGGCAGAAGGGGTGGGGCTTAGGGCAGTCAGCCCTGGGCCCCTCTTCAGGCTCCCTTTGAGCCATGTGTGGAATGGTGGCACAGTGCCATGTGGTACTTCAAAGTGGCCCAGAGCTACAGACACTTCCACTGCTACTTCCCCAGTGAAATGCTGAGTCCTGGGGTCAATTGCCCCTTTTGCCCCTCCCCTCCTGGTTGGTGGATCTGGCTGTAATTGTCCCAAGTGGCTATTGTAGTATCTGAGGATTATTGAAGTAAGTCATGTGTCATCCACCCCCTATCCCCACCACTTCCTGATAAGAAAGAAACAAATAAATGGCAACTAGGAAATAATGACCCGTAAAAGTCTGTGCATGGAGGCTCTCTGGAATGTTTCCATCACAGCAGTTAGAGGTGTGTCCCTGATGGGGAGATGGCTGAGGTCCCTGATGGAGTGTTCTCTTGTTGTGGCATGTTCTGCTTTTTACTGACTGCCAAAGTTAAACAATTTGTGTATGTTTCACAGAGACAGTACATTGGAGAATGGAAAATGAAGCATGTCTGACAGTCTGAAACAAAGTGGATTCATTTTTTCCCATGTCAATACTGTACTTAATAATTAAGTGCAAGAGCAGTAGTTCAGCAGACATATTGGTGTAGTTGGTAGGTACATAACTGTTATGTTGTTAGGGCACCACAAAGTTCCTGACATTATCATTTTTCTGACAGTTTAGCATACAAAACATCTTAAATAAGAGTATGGGTCTGTTCTCTTATGAAACACAGTTCACAACAGTCCCTTACAGATATTTATTTTAACCCTCATAACAGGTTCTCACATACATAATTATTTTCTTCACCTTTCGTCCTACTACAGGCATTTCAACATCCTCTTTAATTACAGTTCATGCATATATTATTACCTACAATGGTATCTCTGAAAGCTTCTGAACAGAAAAGATTCAACCATATAATTGTTAGTGAAGTGCCTCATTGAACATGGGGCTGACCAGATATTTTCCACATATTCTTCTCTTTTGACACATACATTGACTTATTTTATCAGGGATTTGCAAACAGAATATGGGTTCATATAATCTACAGGGGTACATCCAAGCTACAGAATCCTGCCCTGCACCAAGATCAGCACAGCTGGTGTGATAAGAATCTAAGTATTAGGCTAGGCTTACACTACATGAAATAAAAGCCAAAAACTGATCCTACAATAACATCAGGTGCTGTGTGACAAACACCTAAAGATCCATTTCCTGAGGATCAGGAGAAAATGAAGAGATGAAGCTGATGTGGAAGGCCAGACAGCTGTGCAAGAGGACTTTCTGGTACATTAATGAAGAGAGGCATTTGCTACAGAGAAAACTAATGTTTCACAAGGAAAAAAATAATAGTGGTGTATGAAAGAAGGAAAATTAATTCTGGTTCACTTTCTCATGCATGTCAGCATGTCTGGTTATTCTTGTAGAGATGGTAGAGGCACCAGGTTGAAACACGGAAATGATTTCAAGAAGACAAGATCAACTCTGACACTCTCTGAAGAGAGGGATCCGTCTTTTATGTCCCCTTTTCAGAGTTTGGAAAGACTCTACAGGACGTGTACATTCTGAGTAGAGTCCAGGTCTGTTGGGGCTCACCATGTGGTCCCAACACGGTGGAGTAGTAGCAGAGCAGATGGATCAGAGGTTGTGTACTGCATCAAAGAATTTGTCCCTTAATGGTGCATTGGCTTTGTGATATTCTTGGTCATGTCCCTGTACTAGATGTTAAATCTTTCTTGCTCTGAAATAGATATTGACTAGAACATTAGCTACCCACTGGAATCAATACTGTGAAGTTAATTGCTGTACTGAAAAGACACAGCATGACATTATCTTTCCTGCTCATCTGCTAACAGTCAGCCTTGGCTTTTTAACACAACAGCATGATTTTACAAAAAACACAACTTGATAGAAACCAGCTAACTTCAAGAAAGCAAGAGTTAGAACACCAGATGTTGTTCAAGTTCTTGATGGTGTCATATGATGGACACATGCTCTTTTGTTGGAATGACTTCTTTTCATAGAGTCACTCAAGAACAGGGAACATATGCATAATACATTTTCTTAAACCTGTACCTACGGTTTGTGTTGCAATACATAGGCACCAGCTGCGTAGACACATGAAATAAGTTAGGCAGAGCATCCCAAAACCTAACATTTAGGCACATGAAATTCACTGCACCTGACTAAGCCTGAGTTAGGATCCTGTACAATAAATTGGAAGAGACAAGAACCATGGATTATGACCCTAAACAGCCAGCATAAGATAATCAACGGGAAGTGATTATGCCAGGGCTCCATATTAATTCTGCCTTTCATAGACATAGATGCTTAAGTCCAAGTTGCAAGGTGGCACCTATATCAACTTGTAATTGATTGGCTAGAACTTTCTTTGGAATAAGGCATATATGCCAATTGCCAAGAAGGAGGAAGTGAAGGCTTCCACTCACTTTATAACTTTTATTGGACTGACTAGAGAACATGACTGGAGTGTGGGAGACCCAGCTTAATTTCATCCCCACGATGCAAAGAAGTATTTGAATATGAATCTCCCACAGTTCAAGTGAATAACCTGACCACTGAACTATAGCATGTCTGATTTGTAGCTCCTCTTTCTCTCCTGGTGAAGCTGTTGCACTCTGGATAAATCAGGAAAGAGTGACTTGAGCAGGGGTACGAGACCTGTGTGGAGAGTTTCACCATTGGACTATAGAATCATTCTCACATGTATGCTGTCTCTGTCTGACTCAGTAATTATTTAAGTATCTCTTTTTCTTGGCAGTTACTCAATAATGAATAGGATGTCTTCATGTCACACTCCTATTTGTGACTCCGTTGATGGCTGACCAGTTCAATTCTGAAGCCTCAGATATTATCACAGAGGAGAAAGGTGATGGTGGCCTAAGCTTAGGAGCTTAGTGTGCGTGTAACTTCTTTTAATGTGGGTGGACTGTTGCACTGCAACCACTACGTGATCCTTGATGGATAGCAGGCCCAGATCCAATGATTTGGGACCCAGAAAGACTGGGAGTCTCCTGTCTGCTGCAGCCTTCATCAGCCTTCACAGTCATTGTAGCATTACCCTTCCTATCCTCTGCCTCATCTGCCACTGAGGACTTTTAGGATTTTTCTTCATCTGGTCCATCCCCCTTGACCTTGCCACAATGGGTGACCCTGGTGGGAGATGAGACTCCCTAAGGCATGGCTCTCAGATTCATTGGAACACATAGGCCCCCTCACCACGACACAGTGACGATCCAGAGGGGAACGATCATGAGCTAGTCAGAAAGAAAGAGAAAGGAAAAAATCTGTGGTACAGTGATTAGTGTACCCGCCTCTGAGGAGGGAGATTCTGGATTTATTTCACCAGCTTTAACCATTCCATTATTTATCCACTTAGGAGCAGCTCTGTGAGGAGACATTCAAGGACATCTGCATCAGAATATCTCATTACTCAGCAGTAAGTAATGAGAGGCGCTTGTTCATTTTTTTCTCTCCCTCTTGTAGAGGGGGTGAAATGTAGTAGTAGTAGGCATCCTTCAGTCTGCATAGACTATGGATCGCGCCCCTTAAAGTTTCAATTGAGGACTTCATTTACAGCATCTATTGTGACTATAAAGACCCACACGAGAGTGACAGTCCTTGCTGCATCTCTTGCAGATGTAGTGGGTGTCTGGCAAGTCCTTATTGTGCTTTCTGTGCGCTCGCTTCTCCTCTGCTAGCTGTCTGATCTTCAACTCGCCCTTCTGAAGGCCCTTGTGTAACCCCTGCCTCCATCTGCTGCGGTCGTCTGCTAGTTCTTCCCAGTTGTCCAGCTCGATGTCTACCTCTCTGAGGTCTCTCTTGCAGACATCTTTGTAACGCAACTGGGGGCGTGCGGGAGGTCTTTTGCCAGAGGCTAGCTCACCATACAGGATGTCTTTTGGAATCCTTCCATCATTCATCCTGTGGACGTGGCCAAGCCAGCGGAGTCGACGCTGCCTGAGGAGGGTGTGCATGGTTGGGATTCCAGCTTGCTCGAGGACGGCGGTGTTGGTCACTCTGTCCTTCCATGATATTCCAAGGATGCGCCTGAGGCAGTGCAAGTGGAAGACGTTCAGCCTCTTTTCCTGGCGGGCATACAGGGTCCAAGTCTCGCTGCCATAAAGGAGGGTGCTGAGGATGCAGGCTCTGTAGACTTGCATTTTGGTGTGAGTGTACAGCTTCTTGTTATTCCACACTCTCTTGCTGAGTCTGGACAGAGTTGTGGCCACTTTTCTGATCCTCCTATTTAGCTCAGTGTCCAACGACAGGGTGTCAGTGATGGTGGACCCGAGGTAAACGAACTTGTGGACGACCTCTAACATATAGTTGTCAATGCTGATTGATGGGGATTCAGCAACATCCTGACCGAGTACGTTTGTCTTCTTTAGGCTGATGGTAAGCCCAAAGTCCTTGCATGCTTTGGAGAACTGATCCAGCAGTTTTTGAAGCCGGTCTTCTGAGTGAGACACTACAGCAGCATCGTCTGCGAACAGCATGTCTCTGATGAGGACTTCTCACACCTTAGACTTAGCTTTCAGCCTTGCAAGGTTAAACAGTTTCCCATCAGATCTTGTGTGCAGCAAGATGCCCTCTGTTGAAGATCCAAAGGCATGCTTCAGGAGGAGTGCGAAGAAGATCCCGAACAATGTTGGAGCAAGCACGCATCCTTGCTTGACGCCGCTCCTGATTCTGAAAGCATCTGATAATGTGCCGTCATATTGGATGGTTCCTCTCATGTCTTTGTGGAATGACTGGATCATCTTGAGTAACCATGGAGGACAGGGGGTGAAATGAACCTGGATCTTTTACGTTACTGGCAAATGCTCTAATCGCTACGTTAAAAGTTATAAGATGGGCACTGCCATCAGTACCTCCAACAAAATTTTGAACAGTACCCAATCTCCAAACCCAATCCCTCATGTAGCCAGACACTTAGGCTGTGTCTACACAGGCACATATCTTCGACATAGCCATACTTCGAAGATCACTAATGAGGCTCTGAATTGAACATTCAGCGCCTCATTAGCATTTGGACACTTCTGGCTGCAGCGCTTCAAAAGTGCTGCTTTCAAAAGCGCGCAGCTCGTCGCGGCTACATGAGGGTCTTTTTTGAAAGAACCCGCACCTTTCAAAATCCCCTTATTCCAATCAGTGAGCAGGATAAGGGGATTTCAAAAGGTGCAGGGTCCTTTTGAAAAGGATCCCTGTGTAGCCACGTGGAGCCGTGCACTTTCGAAAGCGGCGCTTTCCAAGCACTGTGGCCAGAAGCATCCTAATACTAATGAGGCGCTGAATATTCAATTCAGCGCCTTATTAGTAATCTTTGAAATGGCTATTTTGAAGATTTGTGTTCGTGTGGACACACCTACTGTTTGCTTGTTTTTGACTTACTCTGAGGCTTAGATATGAGATGGGTATCCAGGCATCTGAGTCAGAAATCTGGATGCCAAGAGGCAGCAATGTAGGTGGTGAGGGAATCTTTATTCTGTAAACTTAGGCACTGATTGAATTGTAAGCACTTACAGGAGTTAGGAGGAAGCTCTGTGCATTTTCGTGGAGCCAAAATTTGAACTGAGGCTCCTAACTCTTTTTGTGCATCCAGGCCTGAGTTTAGCTTTTATTACCACTTATTTGTAATTTGTGCTTTTAGGAAGGAACAGAGCAAGATGGAATTCAGGGAGCCTTGGCTTTTTTATTTGTGTTTTTAGAAGAGAATCACATAAACAAACATTGGTTTATTTTTCTTTTGGCCTCTTCTCATTGCAGAAACACTTATCTAGGTTGGTTTACATTTGAGGCAATCTTTTTTAGGAATCTTACAAATTTGGCATGTGCAGTTAATTTACCATTTAGATTATAGAAATACTACAATAATTTCCAGACAAGAAGAATTCTGGAATTCCTTATATGTAATAAAATCTATCCTCTTAACAGATACCGTAATGTAACATTTTAAATTAGCAATAAAATTGAGTTTTGTCAGCTCGTAAATCTAATCTCAATTTTCATTTTGAGTAAGAGCTGGCACAGCATTTTCACATTGTTCAAATTCAAAAGCTGATGTGGCATTTTTACAAGGGATGCCCATTTTGTCTTAAATATATTAAATAGCTTTAATATTTAAATTATAATATTTATTTATATTTAAAATAGCTTTTATCTTCAGTTTGGTTAAGAAGAAGATTAAGTACCAGATATGTATTAGTACCTAAGATACCATAGCTTTATACCAGGGTCGGGAAACCTCCAGCCTGCAGGCCATGCTCGTCTTCATCAGGGCTAGCTGCTGATGGGCCAGAAGGCACTTTGTTTACCTGAGCATCCATGGACACAAAGCCCTGCAGCTGCCAGCATCCACAGTTTGCCATTTCTGACCAGTGAGAGTTGTGTGATGTGGCCTGCGCTTGGCCACCACTTCCCATTGCTTCTGTTGGCTGGGAACAGTACTCTGCATAGGTCAACAAAATATCTGGCAGCCCTTCAGCAGCTAACTGATGAACTACAAACAAATACCAATCAAGAGGTTCCCCACCCCTGATTTACATCATAGACAATACTTTTCACTTGGTTGTGATCCAGATTAAATTTAGGAATGAGGAAAAATGAAGTGTTTATGGAGGAAGTTTCTGACTGTACATTGCTTTGCACCTGATGAGTTCAAGTGGCTGTAAAATATTAACAAATCAGAATAATATTTTACACCCACCCTGCACATATGTAAATGACTCTCCTGGGGGATGGGAAGTGGTAAATGAGGTCTGAATCCTTTACTTGTCTCATGAATTAGATACATATCCTTTAACAACACACAACTGAAATTGATGTATTTGGGAAAAAGCAAAAGAAAGAAAAAACTATCCATTTGTCACGCATGCATGTGCAACTTCCCAATGGGAGATTCTGTGCTCAGAATTGCTATCTTTATGTTGACTCATGATAATGTTAAGCCTGAATCATGCTCAGTGGGTCCTGTAATAACCATATATCAGTGCCATAAGTGCTCCCCACTGAAGTCCATAAGAGGTTCTGCAGTTCAGACCTCGCATCGTTATATTTATTCAACCATAGCCACAATATATACAAACTATTTATTATTTGTATATAGAAAATGTTACCTTATTTTTACACTAGAAAAACCACTCCAGGGTTACACTCATATGCATTTTATTAAATGCCACTCATGGATTAAAAGAAAAAAAATAAGGGGGATAGGGGGACTAGACTTCAAGCCCATGCCCACACAAACTCATGCCCTCCTGCACTCATACATTACACAACTGAACTCACACAGGTGAAGACACCAGAAGAACAGCAGAGGAAGCCAAGGCATAGTGGGCCCAGTGTGTATGTCTGCAGTCCTGAATCCAGGGTGAAGAGCTGACTATATGAGCCACTTGTCAGCTTCCTCTCCTGTCCGCTGTAATACTCAGGAGCAGTCAGGACCATCCATCCTGGGGAGAGGGGAAGGGGCCCAGGGCTTTGGCCCTGGGCCTCTTCCTTTCAACCTTCTTGCAGCTGAGACTCACTCCTGCAGATTGGTGAGGCTAAAAAGAAAGCAGGAAAAAGAGAGAGCTCCTATAGCTCTGCACTCATCTTTATCTGTTTCTCTCCAATAGCAATTGTTTTGTCCCACTGCCCCAGGATGCTATATTGCCAGGAGTGAACACCACCGACCCAGGACTCTGTATGTCCGTGAGTCATCAGCTCAAAACCCAATGGAACTTTGATCTTCTATTGAAGGGATCTCTTTCTCCGATGGATTCTTTTTCATGGCTCAGCTCCTATTATTCTCTGGTGATCCAGGTGCTGCTGGTCATGGATTGTCCAGACGGCCTGGCTTCACAGACTGATTCCATTACACACATGCACACACACATTTACACTTCCTTATCCACACAAAAGCTCACTCCAGAAAGAAAGAAACAAAAGGAATGGCTAGTATTTCTTACAAGACTTATGGTATCTACAAACAAGTTCTTACTAACTTATAATAATATAGACCCAGGAGCTACCACAAAACAAAACTCATGAAACAAAATATACCTGTATAGAGCAAAGCTATATCTATAAGACAAAGCCACTGTGACAAAGTTGACAGAAAGTTACAGAATTTAAATCATCAGTGACTGAAAGTTCAAGAACTTACATCAGCATTGTACAGGACTGAGAGGATTTATGCAACAGAAATAGCAATGAAAGTCATCTCTTTCAGGAAAACAAGAAGTCTCGCGGCACCTTACAGACTAACAGATATTTTGAAGCATAAGCTTTCATGGGCAAAGACCCGCTTCATCAGATGCAACTGCTGAAGCGGGTCTTTGCCCACAAAAGCTTATGTTCCAAAATATCTGTTAGTCTGTAAGGTGCCGCGAGACTTCTTGTTGTTCTCAAAGATACAGACTAACACAGCTACCTCGCTGATCCCTTTCAGAAAGACATCCTTTCCACATTTGTTAGTTTTAGGCTTGGAGCTTGATCACAAGGCCCCCCCTGACTGCAATAGACTTTGGATCAGGCTCAATAACTAATTTAGAATTCTGTGCTAGTTTCACAGCAATGATTATCAGGAAGTTTTTGCCATATTTTGCTGAAGGAACTAAAGCTTTCTCTGGTTTAATTAATTTTCTCTAACGCAGAACATGTAAATCAAAACATGACCCAGCTAAAATTGCCACTATAAATCACATAGACCTGGAAGCATTTTGAGAAGAAAATAGCAGAGTATTCTTTTTCTAGACATAACCTTTTTGAAAATAGGATTAAGGAAAGAAACAGAAGCCCTACTCACCAAATAAGCCATGCACTTGAATGCAAGTCTTTTCATCTGATTTTTGTAAGAAAGAAAAAAACTGTAATGTCTGTGCAGTGTCAAATTAACCAGTGCTTCTTGGATTTCTGTCAAACTGTGTGTAGATCATGGTTCTCTGTCTCAGTCATGAGAAATCTTATATTTTTAATAGGATAGATGATTTCAAACTATTGACTAAAATTCTGACACTACCAGTCTTTTAGGGAGTAACTCATTTACATATTCATTGAATTCATGAGATCTCTTCTCCTGACTGATTAGAGTAATAATTCTCTGTGTAATTTAAAAGCACTAGTAATATCACTTTAACATCAGGTATTCAATTCTTCCATATTTTCCAAAATAATTCTACTACATTTGTAAAAAAGCCAGAACATTGATCAGTCAGTGAACAAGTGTGATTGATTTATGCTATTTTTAAAAATTTCATACAAAACTATTTACATGAAATATAACATTCAATCTGTGAAACATAATGGAAATATAAGCAGTGCCTAGAGGAAAACCATTGTTTCTAGGTAAGACTAATCTAAAGAAATTCATTATCTATTTGATACAGAGAAATTGAGGTGGTACTATTCATAAGGCAATTCAATCAACTCTGTTGTAAGTGCATTTGTGTATGCAGCTTCTGACAGTTATGTACTGTGACCCCAATGCAGTTTTTGAATAATAACCTACTAGTAGCTAAATGATGTCACAAAGGAAATTTCTTTGAGATATAAGAATGATGACTGAGGACCAATTGCACAGCAGGAGATTGCATTTTTCCCAATGAATTACTTTGGGAAAGAAGGGTAGGGGTCTGTAATCTTGCCATCAACATATTGACTCTTGCTATAGTTTTTTTCTTTTCTTTTCTTTTTTTAAATGTACAAGTGCTCAGCTCAGATAGAATTGGCTCAGGCTTCTAGAATCAGCTAATTCACTAGGAGCTTGCTCAGGGGCATTAAGGGATTTTGTCAACCTGTAACTCCCATCTCTTCTCTGAAAATTTTGCACTTACTACAGTTACCAGTAAATGTTAAGATTGTATAGCTAACATAAACCAGTAAAATTAATTGTTTCAGTTTGCTTATTTTGTGCATTTGACAGCACGTAGAATCTTAAAGTCAGTTAGGTGCCTTACTCACATTGAAATCAATGGGAATCTGGTGAGAAATAATTGTAATGAACTGGGGCTTAGTGAATACGCAGTTTCACTGTTTTCCCTGTGTTAGCCCAGTTTTAGGATATGTCATCACTAGCACTTTTGTCATTATTAGTGCTGTTGCTCAGGGTTCTAGATAAAACACCTCCAAAAGCAGAGGTGTGAACAGCACTATGTTACCAGGCACTGGTTTTAATGTGCTGATGGGAGAGAGCTCTTACATTGGCAGAGACTGGCTGTATGAGCAATCTTATATTGACACAGCTGCAATGGTGCATCTCTAATTATGGTCTTAGTACAGTGGTTTTCAACCAGTGTGCTGTGGCACAGTGGTGTGCCATGAGAATTGTCCAAGTGTGCCATGAAATTTCATCAGTTTCCCCTCATTGCATGGCCACCACAGTGGGGAGAAGCTGATGGCCCTGCGTAAGCTGGGGCTCAAGCAGCAAAGCTGCCTGAATCCCAGCTGTCGTGGTGTTTATCAGTTTCTTCCCTTCAGTTGCTCTGTGTAGAGCCTCTGTGAGGGGAAATGCCAACCCTGTTTGCACCAGGAAGGAGCTGAAATGCTGCTTCCCAGCCTGAATGAACTGGCTCAGAGCATGCTGCCATTCCCTGCTGTGGCAAGGGGGCAGGAGGGAGGCTGGGAGCCTGTAGGAGCTGGGATGCAGTTACATTTCTGAGTCTTGGGCTACAACAGGCTGGTAGAGAGGGAAGCCTGCTTTCAACGTGTTCTCATTTACTCAATATCCCTAGCATGGCACTGAGCAGATTTTGAAAATGCATCTGTGCTCACTGTCTAAGGCGGTGTAATCTGTGGTGGCTTTGAAACATTAATGCATTTGATCCTGGTTCAGCTCTGTGTATGCACAACTATGTTGCAAACCTCTCTAATAAGACTGTTGCCAGAGTGAATGTAAGGAAATGGACTGCTTATGAGCAATCAATTCAGCTGAAAAAAGTGGGTGTGCTGTGGAACTGTGTGGTGATACTGAAAAAGTTGGGAACCACTGCCTTAGTCACACCCTTCCTATAAAACAAAAAGAAAAACAAAAGCCAAACATTCTGGTAAGTGTGAACCTGAAAATCACATTTATTTTTTAGCTTTAAAATGAATTAAATGGGCGGGAGACAAAAGAAGGACAGGCTTTTTACAGCATACTCCTTAAAAAAGTGGATTTTTAAAAATATAGCCATTTTTTCAAAATATTAAAGCCAGACATCATCCTTCTATCCACTTATTAGAATAGATACTGAAATAATATCACTATGTCACTGCTGTATAGTACTGCAAATTACACTATTTCAAATATAATTTTTTGAATTTTCTATTTATTCCCAGTGTTGATGAGGTATGTTTTTAATTTCAAAAAGTCTAAGCCATGAACATCTGCAAGGATGACTTAAGAGAAAACAGGTTATGTTTATGCCTGAGCCTAATGTCCTTACTCATGACTCAGTCCTTCCCTGAGACTACTGAAATTGAAGTAAATCTACTTTAAGGATTAAATTAAATTTCCTTTGGTTTCAGTAGGATTTCTGCCTACACTGGGCAACAAAATCAAGGCCTTTATGTTAACTTGTATTTAAATAGCTCCGTGGTTTCACTGGTTTGTCTCCACTTAAAATGCTGCAGCTGCATCATTGTATTGCTTCAATTGTACCTTAACAATGCCAGTGGGAGGAATTTTTTCTATTTGTGTGATAGACAGTATTTAAGTCTGTGGAAGAATTTTCCCATCAACCTAGCAGTGTCTACAAAGACTTAGGTTAATTTAACAATGCCACTAAGGGGTATGGATTTTTTTTATGTCATGTAGCTAAACATACCTAATTTTCTAGTGTACACCAGGCCTCCAAGTTCCTTAGCTGTGAGTTAAGATAAGTCTGAAAAAAGAAGAGCCCATTATAGGCATTTTCAAACATGGAGATCAGTAAACCACTGTGGTGATGGTCTCCCCTATTAATGCTCAACAACGGAAAGCATCACAAACCCAAAGTTGTGTGCACAGCTGGAGGCTTTTCTGGAGCTTGTTAATATTAATTTGTAATCAGCCTTACCAAGGAGCTTCCTTGTACAATGTATTATCTAATGTCTACAGTCTGAAACTTCTACACAGAGCCAGGGAAATTTAGCCCCTGAGAACATACAGCATGAATACCTGTGTCATTGACAGACGATTCTGCAGATCTCATAGACATTGTTATAATTGGCAATAATGTTTTCCCCATATGGAACACATTGCAACTTTGCATGTTGTCTTTGCACTAGACCTACTGCTTAAGGATTTATATTAACAATGTAAAATGAAATTTTGGGAAGCAATGAGATGTGAGTTTCTCCTGAACAGGTTTTAGGCTGGCAGTCTGGGAAGCGTCAGAGTTCAAATGGTTAAAATAATTACAGAGAATGAAGCCATAAAAAGTCAATGAAACATCTGTTACCTGGTTTAAAACACAGTCACAAGCAAAGAATTACCAATAGAATGCTGCTATTTCTTACATGTTGAAAGCATATAGTGAAGTTTAACAGGCAACTCTTGGACAAAATCTCAATGAAGATCACCATTTGACACATATTTGAAAACGTATCCCTACTAGTATTTGAAATTCCCATCCCATACCCAAAATATTTCATGCCAGCTATTAAATAAGTTTTGTAAACCTAATAGATTTATTACACAGGTTAATATAGTTTTATCTTAAAACTATGGATTTAATCTTTTGCTTGTTTTCTAATGAAGAGATATTGTGCATGCAGTAGTTTAGCTATATTTTGGGAGGGGAAATGAAGCAATAAAGGATAAAATACCCAACCTGAAAGAAAAAAAAAAAAGCATATGGGGGAAAACAGACTATTGGCACATGATTAATACCATTCCTAACCATATGCCTTTGCCAATTTCACACATCTTGTAATTTTGTTCTCCAAAAAAGTAGGGTATTTATTTCCTGTCATAAGTGTAACTGTGAATTACTCACACCCCAGTTACATCTTTCTCTTGCTCCTGACTACGCCTCCCTTCACAACCCAATAACCATATGCCAGACTAGCAAAGTGTTTTTGACTTTTCTTTTGACTGAGATTGAGCGCTGTCATGATCATGAGGGTTTGCCAGCAGCATGGGAGTAAAAGGGTTAACCTCCTTAGCCAGGTGGGGTTGGCATATAGGAATGTAGGTAAGAATTGAATTTTGGCTCCTCCCTCTTCTGTTCTCTGTCTCTTTTTCTTCTTCTTTCCAGCCATGAGGGAGAGAGACACAGACCATCTCCCTCCAAGAACAGGTTCTCCAATCTTCTGTAAGTAGGGTAAAGTTTAGATAGATTCGTTAGGCTTTATTGTTTTATGGTTTGGGAAGTGGGATCTGAGGTCTGTGCACTTTTTAGAAATGTTCTTTTTCTCTCCTTGTAACTAAGTTCTAGGCCAATGGTGGAGACTCCCCATGTGTTTTACTTTGTGACTCTTCCATCTAGGCATGAGGCTTGCAACATGAATGTAGCTGTAATAATAAAAGTTCTCGCTTTTTCTTTTTATTAACCTGTTATTGGTTAATATTTGTGTCCTGGTTTTTACTTTTGGGGCTGAGATTTCCCAGGTAGTCTCCCCTGGTTTCCTTATTATTACTTGGGTGGTGGCAGCAAATTTTTTCCCCAAAATCTAAGGTTTTTAGGATTTTGCGGGGGGGAAGTTTATACCAAAACCTGGTAGATAAGGTTTTGGAGGTACTTTTGCTGCCCCCCACTTCTGCGTTTATCTTGCTAGAGTGGGGAAGGAGCCATGACAAGCACTCTTTACACTTTTGTACTTGTTCGTGGTTTCACACTTCTTTAGGGAAAAGCTGCTTGTAACATTCACATAACAGTAGAATTCCTTAAAATAAGAGTTATTCAAAACATTCAGGAAAGAAAAGTAATACAACTAAAGCTGTCTGAAAATTTTGCATAAAAATGTTTTCAGACAGAAAAAATATTTCTGAAAAACTGTAAGTTTCCACAGAAATGTTTTGCTTTTTCCAAAATGTTTTAATTTTTTGTTTGGAAAATGAAAATGAAATATTATGTATTGGGTTCTATCAACACAAATTGAAACATTTTGTTCCCGGTCAGTTAGACATTAATCTAACATTAATTTTCTTGGTGAACTGATTAAATTTGCTGTAGGGTGCCCCATTTTCCCCAACTAGCTAAAATATCTGCTTGGTTAACATCTTACCCTGGTTGTGTCTACACTAGCCCCCTTCTTTCAGAGGAGGCATTTTAATGAGGCAGTTCAGAAGATGCTAATGAGGTGCTGGTATGAATATGCATCACCTCCTTAGCATAATAACATCCGTGTGTGATTCAAAAGTGCTGCTTTCAGAATGCACACCACCCATGTAGGTGGGGGCTTTTTGAAAGACCCCTTGACTTTGAAAGCCCCTTCTTCCTATTTGGTTTTAAAAAGAAGGGGGTTTTGATGTCAGGGGGGTCCTTTCGAAAGGCCCTTGTCTACACAGGCGGGTTGCATTCCAAAAGCTGCACTTTCAAATTGCGCATGAATGCTATTATGCTAATAAGGCACTGTATATTCATGTAAGTGCCTCATTAGCATCTTCCAAACAGCCTCATAAACATGCCCCTTCTGAAAGGAGGGGGCTAGTGTGGACATAGCCCTTGACATGTGGCAGTCTATCATCTCTTAAACAACTTTGTTGCATCATGAGAGACAGAGTTCTGCTGAGAAGCTTCATCCATGGAAAATAATGGGAATAGGAGTGCCTCAAACTACAAGTCCCAGGTGACACTAGAGCAGCTCAGGGAGATACAATACCCTGTTTAACTGAGCCAAAAAGATAATTTTCTTAGATAAATTAAATTTCAATTTGGGATTGTCAAAAAATTCTGTTGAGAAGTTTATGATATTTTTGTCTAATGAAATATATGTTTATATGTTTCCTCTTCATCCTCATTTGAGATGAAGAAATCAAAATACCAAATACCTAGCCTGGCAGAAATGTTATAGACTGAACTTACACATCGGCTAGGG
Organism: Carettochelys insculpta; assembly: GCF_033958435.1. NCBI lineage: Eukaryota > Metazoa > Chordata > Testudines > Carettochelyidae > Carettochelys > Carettochelys insculpta. The sequence goes on along the minus strand of NC_134137.1, from coordinate 96,370,970 downwards.
GAAACAAAGACGTGTAATGATACTAAGTATTTACCCTTATATCTAAAAAGGTTTGTCCTAAAATTGGAAATATGTTTTCTTTAACTTCCAGATATCACTATCATTTTGGTATCTTTCATCTTTAATTCTTTGTTGTCCTTTCTAAGATGTATAGAAATTACAAGTGTCCTTTTCAAGAAACAAGTACATGTAAAGATAGCATTTATTCACGTATCTAAACTGTTTTGTGTCAAACCTTATACCTGAATGAATCTTTCTTTCTTCAGCACAAACTTTCCTATGCTGTCCTTGGCTCTCCTTTTCTCAGTTTTCCAGCAATGCACTTCCTCCCCTTAGTCCTTCACTCTTCTCCTTTCCCCCCTCCTTTTAATGGTATATTTACGTGCCTTATACTATTGAAGCCCTGATCTCTGTTCAGTATAGCGTTCAGTATAGGGTGTGGTCCCTGCTAAACAATGCAGGCAGAGTTGGGACTCAAACGTCTTGCAGGCATTTATTTGTGTCTATAATTGTTCCTGTTTTTTTTAATATAAGCCTCCAGGTTAAGAAGGCCATTTATTCCATACTTAATGACAAACTCCGTATTATACACCTGACCATAAGATAGCAATCAGCTTCTTTGCAATAATCCATGGTAGAATTAAAAAAGTCAAAGACAATTTTGATGAGATCCAGGTCCAACAGAAATAGTGGAACAGTGTTTTATTTGATTAATATGGAAAAGACTTGGCCACTAGTTTTACCTTAGTTTTCAGAAACTGTTGGAGGTTCATTAGTACCCCCAAATCAGGAAACCCTAGGACAAATGCTGTGGTAAGAATCCCTTTGCCTTACTCTCCAGATCCTTCATCTTCTCACTACTATAACCTCCATTTTGCCTAGATGTAGTTCCTTGTCTTAGTCTGGATGGCTCCCAGTCCTGTTCTGTAACCACAAGATATTGTTACTTCCGTATCAGATAACCAAAGCACTAGAACTACTTTTACCAAAAAGGAAAAGGCCTTATGAGAGATTTGTAATGCATCAAATTTCATAAAAGCTGAGAGGAATGTAAAGCACTTGGAGTTTTCAACTCTTTGCAAGCACTAGGATAAAAATGACAACCCTCTTTTTTCCAGAAAGAGAGAAAACACAATCCACTTAACTTTTTAGTGGAACGCACTCTTCTACCTAGAAAAAGTTAACCAGCCTCAGAGCTATCTTTCATAATGAAAAAACACAGAGGTATGTAAAAGACTTGTTACCCTTAAATGTCAGGTAACTGTAGCCAGACAAAGTCTCCCCCTTACAAGCCAGCTTGCTCGCTGCCCCCCCGCCCACTGAGAAGCACACAGGGCACAGAAACGGCTGCTGACAGCACAGTCTTTGATGCCCTCGTTGAGGCCCAGATATGCTAGCTTATCGTGACCCTGAGAAGCAGAAAGTACAGATGGAAGGCTAACAGGCCAGACTGTCAACATGAGAGCGGGGGGGGGGGGGGGGGGACCCTCAAGAAATCACCCCAGCTGGCATTGATCGATATAATGCACACACACACAACCATCCCAGAAGGGGAAGTGCCCCGCCCGCACAAAAGAATGTCCTGTACTCTCAAATTGCTTATCTCCTGTCTTACAAGTGCAAATTAAGTAAGAAATGCCCTTGTAACAAACTGGCGTCACAAAAACAGACCACTATGATCTGGCACCATAGATAAGAAAGAGAATACGTAACCCAAAGGGGTATAAAAGATGGGTCCAGCAGAACTCTAACTTTGAGTGCATTCCACCAACTACCTGCTGGTCGGGTCAGGTGATTGCCTCCCGAGGTCCACTACTGGGGACTCCCAACCTCGTATTTGTCTTTCCGCGGAATTGAGTGACCGATCCAGCTTGGCTACGCTGGTATCGAGAGACGCAGAGAGGGTAAGATACACCCATGCTAGGTCTCCGACTTTTTTGTGCACAGCTAAAGAATTAGAGCTCTGTAACTAGATGTCGTTGTGTCAAGATATCATTGTGTTAGATGGTAACAGATATCTTTGTATTGGATTGTAACGTAACTTGTTAACACCTGTACTTTGCTAGCATATAAGAAGTAAACAATAGCCTTTTGTAACCGTATGCTTATAACTGTAGCTTAATAAACTTGAAACTAGTTAAGATCCAAGCCTAACCATTTTGTTAACCCTTTTGTTACTGCAACACAGCTGGCACAACAAAAGAACTTTAACCGTTTGGTTACCACAGCCTGGCCGTGGGTGAGAGTGCTAGGAGCTGCCTGCTCTAACAGTAAAAAACTGGGTTGCTTAGGACCCAGGGGAGTACCTCACCGCACATTACCCGGCCACCGGCTAACAGTAACAATCATGATCATTATGGAATCTTTGTCTTCTACACCATTAAAACTTTTTTTGTCTAATACCATGTATTGAACAATTACAGGTACTAAAATATTACATATTCAGTTAAAATGAGCAATTTTGCAAAGACTGCTGTCATCTTCTGCATTTTCCTTCAAGGAATTACATCTTATATGGACAGCATATACTGGAATAGAAATACAAAGCTTTGATGTAATTCTTGCTAGAATGTGAAAAGAGGCTATTGCAGACACAGTGGTTTGTATTGGCTGCGTGTTTCCAAATCTTTTTGACATGCTGTCCAGAAGAATCAACCAAAGAACCAAGGGGATTGAGAGGAGACTTCCTAAGTGATTTTAAAAAATAATACAGTTTCTTAATTCATAGACTGTTATTAAATTAGTGTGCTCCCTCAGCTGTCATCACAGGTTTCTTTCAAAGAGATTTTTGTGGTTATGTCTGACCCACAGGGCATATATTCACAAAACCATTTAAAATGCATCTTCTTTTGCAGATGTTGTTCACATATTGTTCCACATTGCCTGCTTTTAATATTACAAATCACCAGTGTTACCAAGAAAATAAGGTTTAATAATATAAACTATATCTTGACCTCAGATATTACCTATTAGATCAAAAAAATTGGATACATCTTTCTTGCCAAAGATAAAATTTTCCTGCTAGGGCTTTCCATGGGAATAGAGAAGTATAGCATGCAAAATGTATCAATATATTTATTTCATGCTGCCCTCACTACCTTCTTAATTTTTGAAATCCCTCCTGATGATCCACTTCTGCCACAATGGCTACAAAAAATTGTGCTAAGAATTCTGCTCATCTACCTCACAAGTAAATTGGTCATTCATGGGGATGAACGAGAGGAAATTTTGGAGGAAGGTCTTCTGGCTCTCATGTAGGAGGGTTAAATGACAAGGTTCTACTCTTCTCTGCCCATTTCTCATTCCCCCAAAATCGATGAAATGCTAACTAGAGAGGTTAGGGACCGGAGGCTTATGCTCCCTTATCCCTGAAAGGGGAACTGTATTAAGAATATTATAAATTCATTGCATTTCTATGAAATCATATCCAGGGAAAACTCTCTCTCTCTCTCTCTCTCTCTCTCTCTCTCTCTCTCTCTATACATATATATATATATATATATATATAAACAGTTAATAATTTAAGGGAAAATTCCAAGAAAATATGGGAATGCAACATCATATTATCCTCTGGTAGTCAAGGATAAAATTATAAGGAAATATTTGTCAACATTGTTATTAGCACTAAAATTATTATTTATTGAATCCAGTTCTTTAAAGCCATCTTTTTGAAATACACTCTTGTGTTATAATTATATTTACAAATAATTGTTCTGAAAATATTGAAATATAATAGCAAGATAAGCATAGAATTATACACATGCATAATTATACAAATAGACCGTTAAGTTCAATATAACCTCTCTGTTAATTTACTTCAGGGTCATATGTTTTTTCTAGTGGTCTTGAGAAACGAGATCTATAATTGAACTCACAAACATGGAGCTATTCGTCCAATTTTATTTTTGCTGCATCTTCACTGCTAACATAAACTTCGTAATAAAAGCAGAAAAAAGCAAGATAATCAATGTACATTAGTTATCCCACCATAGAATCCTAGTGCAGACAAGGCTCTGTGGTTTTTGCCTCTGTGTACCCAGGCCCAGGTGAACCCAGGTTAAGAGTGCATTATTGATTTTACCTCACTGTCTTATGGTAAAAAAAAAAATGACTATTTCTAACCTGCATTAGGGTTTTATAGCAGGATGGCCAGTATACTTTACCAATCCCATAGTTAAAAAGAAACAAATAAAAAACAAACCATAACTTTTTTCCTAAGTGAAGACAAAGCTTTTTACTAAAATAAATATTAGTCCTGCACACAATTGCTTTCAGTAAATAATCAATAAATGTAACTTTTACACACAGGGGTGCCCACAGCCTCTGCTGGCCCCTGGGCAAAGTGTATGTGAGGTGATGGAAGGGGGAGGTGGCTCTATGCTCCCTGAATAAGCAGGGCCATGGATAGTAGGGGCAGTGCCAGAGGCAGACAGCCTTCCATACCAGCCATGGTTGCCTCCCTCAGAGCCATACGAAGCTTGAATTGTTGCATTGTGGGAGTGATTTAAAAGGTTCAGGGCTCTGGCTACCATCACAGCCACAGTAGCAGTGGTGGCTGGGAGCCCTGGGTCCCTTACAATCACTGGGTTCCAAGGCAACTGATCTCTTTCTCCCTCCCTTATCCCCTCCACTCCATTGGTGCGCTTGCCTACACACAAATACCAAACAATAGATTATGCTAAGGATGACATTTTGATTACCCAGAAACAAACAAATACAAATATATTGTCCAGCAACAACCACAAAGTTCATTTATTGTATCTTAAGCCCTGAGTTTATATTATTCATTACTATGCATGGTAATTTCAATTTAAAGGAACTGAAGTGGAAAAAAAATGCGGTAGTAGCCTTTTCTCACTCATTCCTAACAAAACTCACAATTGTAACTTGCTCCATCCAGTACAACTACTTAATTAGACATTCCCATTGTTTATGGCATACTGTGATATCCATGCACCCCTTCTCCTGCACTGTGTCACACTGAATAATGTGTTTTATATATGCTCAATCCTCAGTTTCTGAAATAAATAGAGTTTTGCTTAATTAAAAAGGACAAATTCAGGTGCTATTTTTTAAATATTTATAAAGTACTGAATTTAATTTCAGTATAATTTTAACAGAATAGGGCCAAATTCTTCTATCCTTATTAACACTGAGCACCACCAGAAGCATTATAAATTGTGTTTGTTTGTCTGTTTGTTTGGTGTTGCGAGAAAGACATATCAGCCCTGACTCCTGGAGCAGGTCACAGCCATTTATGGGTGGTGAATCTTTCCACCCTGGAATAAGGCACCTCAGTCCCACAGAGGCATTAACCTTAGCCCACATCCTTTTCCTTTGTCATGTCCTACTGGCCATTTAAGGTGGGTCCCTAATTAGCATGATTGCTTCTTTGAATCCTTTTTCCTTAGGTACTATTTCTCCCCGGGTATTGTAAAAGGACCTACCTTGGGGCTGTGGGCTCTAATGGGTGGCAGGACACCTGAGAGTAAGTGTTTCTGTGTTGAGCCTTAGCAGCTGCAAGATGCTATTCCTAGCTTGGGTGGATGTACAAGTGCCATCTGTACTCAAGCTAGTGACTATAAATGGTGTGGTGACTGCTCAAGCTTGCTGCCGAAGTATGTACCCATGAGGAAAAGAGGGATTGCACTGAAGGAGTTAGCTCAACCTGTCATGGCCACACAGATATTATGAGGAACCAGAGCTAGCATATATATACCTATCTGAGCTGAGTCCTATATCTTAGAGCAGCTGTATATGTAACCCACCCTAGTTCACTTACAGAACTACACTTACCACTTACAGTGGTTCATTAAACCACTTTGTGGCTCTAGCCCAGGCCCTGTCTGGCTTTTCCAGGGTCAGAGAAGACGGCTGTAGCAGAGGAAGGAATCAAACTGGAGTCTCAGATGTCTTAGGCTAGTCTCCTAAGCACCCCACATTCCTTCCTTGCTGCTAGTGGTATATATATATATATAAATATACTTGCCAACAAAATCACTACTTTGTTCCCTCCTGGCAAGCTGCTAAAGAATTTAATTGATAGATTTCTGGGAAAGGGTATGGATATGTTCCTGGGAGGTAAAACATGTTCTCTTGTTTTGATAGCATGGCTGGCTGAATTTGTTTCCTTTACATTATTATTTCCATGCTGATGAATGGTCATCATTATGTGACTGTAAGTCTAAATAATTGTTAAGAAGCATATTCATTGTCATCTTCATTTAAAAAATAATAAAAAACTTACTGCTTTTATAAATCCAGAAATCCAGATTTGCCTTTGGCACTTCATTTTCCAAATGTTCATAAGTTTTTATTAATGAATCATTAATTCACCAGACCTTAACTCTTTTTAATTTGTTTTTATTTGCAGCTACAGTTTTGTTTTCATGGAGAGAAAAAAGGAATAACTAGGTCTGCATCTCTAATGGCCTAAAACATTTTAGCTTACCGCAATGGTACTGCATTTTCTGGACCGTTATTTTTGTAGTGCTATATATAAATATTGAAAGTCAACTTGTGCTTGTAGTATACATCATTATGGCTACGTCTACACTAGCCCCAAACTTCGAAATGGCCACGCAAATGGCCATTTCGAAGTTTACTAATGAAGCTCTGAAATACATATTCAGCTCCTCATTAGCATGCGGGCAGCCGCGGCACTTCGAAATTGACACACCTCGCCACCGCGCGGCTCGTCCCGATGGGGCTCCTTTTCGAAAGGACCCTGGCTACTTCAAAGTCCCCGTATTCCTATGAGCAGATGGAAATAAAGGGACTTCAAATTAGCCGGGGTCCTTTCGAAAAGGAGCCCCATCGAGGCAAGCCGCGCGGTGGCGAGGCGTGTCAATTTCGAAGTGCCGCGGCTGCCCGCATGCTAATGAGGAGCTGAATATGTATTTCAGAGCTTCATTAGTAAACTTCGAAATGGCCATTTGCGTGGCCATTTCGAAGTTTGGGGCTAGTGTAGACATGGCCTATATCAGTGTAAATTGTAAAGGTTCCACTACTCATCCAATAACTCCTGGTTCTAAGTCTCAATTTTCTACTACCTAGCTATTTAGTCATTTTAATGTATAACATAACTATAGAATGCTACCATATTAGAATTGTATGCATGTTGCACCTATTGTGCACTCTCTTTGCCAGGATGTAAGTGATGACAGTAGGAACAAGAAAACGGAGACCCAAAGTGTTCATGAAATTCTTCTTTCTCTTACATACAGTATTGAATAATTGGCCTTTTCTATTATTGTATCATTATTTTCCTTTAAGTATCACTATTTTTAGTCAGGATATTGCATTTGTATTGCTTTTGCAAAATCAACATTCCTGTGTCATGAATGAAACACTGTTGGGGACTTTGCACAATTTTTCCATGTAGTTGAAACAGTATACTTTATGTAAATCATTTCAACATCACTCATACTTACCCTAAAATCAAAAACTTGAGGTATCAAAATACCACTAATGTAAGACCCTGACCACATATGCACTGCAATTATAATAAACCAGAGATCACCCATGGTTTTTCTGTTCAGCTTTTTTGGTTTTAGGTAAGTATGAGTGATGACGGACAGTGTGTGTGTTTGGCTGGAATATTTGTATTGAACTGTGTTTGAGAGGATTGTGGTTGTGATGGGAGATTTGTGTGGGCAGGAGATAAAGGGGAGGTATGTGTGTCTGAGTTCTTGTAGCTGCTGGTTGTGTTCTTATATATATATATATATATATATATATATATATATATATATATATATATATATAAATTTGTGTCTAGTAGGGTTGTTCTGGGAGATATTTTTCATTTAGGTTTATGGTTTGCATTAGAGACTTTTTCTGTTGCACTGAGCATGCATTGTTGTGCTGGGCAATTTGCACAGAGGGTGGAGAAAAGATATGCGCTGCTCCAGGAGGGACTATCTGTGTTTAAGGTTACTGCATATGATAGCTGTGCTGAGACTGAAAGTAGGTATTTACATTTGTGTGGTGTGTGCTGTAGTTAGCGAACTTTGATAACAATTTTTAGACCTCTGTTCTTTATATATTGAGTTTCTTCTGGTTTGGCTAAGATCTGTAGAAGTGGATTTGTCCCACGAAAGCTCATCACCTAATAAATTATTTAGTTAGCCTTTAAAGTTCTATTTCACTGTTATTTTGTTTTGACAGAATACAGACTAACACAGCTATCTCTCTGTCACTGTTCAACACCCATTGAGGTACTTCACTGCAAAAGTTGCAGGATCTCTTTTTCTTTATACTTTCTGGCAGTAGTTCAGAAAAAAAAAATCCAATCCTCTCCTAAGTTTATTCTCTAAAAGATTCTCAGTTAATACCCCTCATTTCTCTGTGGTTTAAGTCCATGAACGGCAAGATGGTGTCCCCAGCTACAGGTATTGCATCTTGGAAAAGGATTACGTTTCATTTTTTTTCCTGAGTGTAGTGAGGTTTATAGTAAGTGACCACAGAACTGTATAGAGATTAGCTGAAAATACATTTATATTTAGGCACATATTGACAACAAGGATATAAATAAGGACACTGAAAGAGAATAAATAATATCTCCACTTTTTTCCGAATAGGTCCAAGGAAAGTCCATTTATATGCACTTCCATATAAGCATTTCCTAAGTCATCCTGTTTGGAATAGCCACTGTCTACCTAAAGTGTCACTAGAAACATAAAATTATTGTAACTTATACTACTATAAGGAACAATTTGGTTTGGGATTTAATATGCTACATTATCACCCAAGTATGCACACAAACAGAAAATTTGGTCTTGCATTGTGCTCAAGGCTCCCACAATGACAGACAAATGATTAAGTGCCCCATAGTAGTCCTACGACCTGTGAAGTTTTATTCTAATTTTTCGTGTTGGGTTTAGCATGTGGGCACTGGAAGATGACCATTGCCTGTGATACACAGGATGTCAAACTAAATGATTTGGTGATCTCTTCTGTCCTTAAATTTTATGAAAATGCCACTTAAAGTTTCAGTGACCACATTTCTCCTTTTAAAAATATATAGGTGACCGAAGGTATTTGAGGAAAAATGAGGAGGGCAAGTATTATTACCTAGAAAATTGTCACTGATGACAGATAAATTATCATGGAGTTAAAGATATGCAACACATCATGAACATCCACTGAGTGCTCTTTCATGTGCTTCTGTGTGAGAGCTCAGGCAAGGGACAGTGAGCCAAAAGTAGCAAAATCACAGATGTTCTAATGGCTGAAGTTAGGTTTCAGGTCAGATTATTGGAGGGGCATTTCTTCCATACAGTAAAACATGGTCCGTACTCCAGTAAGTAAAATATATGCAACTTTGCAAATTAATTTAAGATCTTTTGCACTATTATGTTGGGATCTCCATAGATCACCATTCCTGGATTTCTTTTAGTAACTCCCTGCCTATTCTTCATCTGTATTAGTAGCACAGAGGTAAAATCTGTGATTTTATGTTTCAGATATACCACATGCCAAGGCCCCCTCAACTCAGGATAAAATGGGCCTATTTTTCTTTACAGCCATTAACACTGAGCTCTGTCTTGGAATGTTCTAATTGCAGGATCAGAGAAAAATTTATCCACATAATAGGGTGTTTGTGCTGATTTGTGAATTTGCGTGTGTACACAAATAGAAATGAAATGAATAAAAGCTCCATAGACAAACACTAAGAACTAAACCAATGTTAAGATTATGACAAACTGACAAAAGTCAAACTTAAAAGTTAATCACTTTGATTACACCCAGTTGTATCAGCTGGTATCAGTAATATTATTCTTGGTGCACAGTATACAGCATACAAATCATGCTCAGCTCCAAGGGCCCTACATCACCTGTTGGCAATTGGGTCAGTAAAATTATTACCTTCAGTATTATGATCATTGTTTGTAAAAGAGAATATGCGCTAAGAAAAAGCAAACACAGAAGTCTATTGTAATAATTTGTGTAATTCCATTCAAACAGTTAACGTATTTAAACTTATGGAATACATCTATTCCCACTTAACAGCCTCCTCACGACATGCATGTGAAGACATTTTTCAGTATTTGTACTCTATAATTAAGCAGATTTGCTTAGAATATGAGTCTGTTTACCACCTTTTCTTTGCTTTACACTATTCTCAAGTGACACCACAAAAAGGCAGCTTGGAGCACAATAATCCACTAAATGTGGAACTTTCCTCTACTCCCACTATAAATATACAAGTTTTTTCCCCCACAGAGGATTACTAGGACTATATTATCAGAACTTGGATAATATGCTAATATTTTTATTATTAGTTT